>NC_063350.1:41669815-41710517 GCF_021869965.1 Rhincodon typus | reverse complement strand
TTCTGATTTTCTGAAGAAGGGTCCAGACCCGAAACGTCAGCTTTCCTGCTCCTCTGATGCTGCTTGGCTTGCTGTGTTCATCCAACTCTATACCTTGTTATACCAGAACTCTATACCAGATCCTCCAGCATCAGCAGTTCCTACTATCATAGAACTGAGGCGAATCTGTTGAACAAACCTAAGATGGCTGTTAAATCTTTAATTAGTTAGAAAGAATTAATATGCAAATTCAGGAATTTCTTTCAAGTCACTGCCTCGAGAGAACTAAAAGTTTTATCAGTTCCCCTAGTATACCAGAGTTGACATCCCAGGTCAGACAATGCATTTTAAGTGTGAGGCCTTGGTTAGAATGTGGCTGTGTATCAACTTGGAGTCAGACTGGTTTTATTTCCAAAGCAGGAATTTATAAAATGCCACATTGACTGTCTACAAATTGTGTGCTTTTTGAACAAAATAGAATGTACCTGCAATTACAAATCTGCAAATGCAAATTTACCCCATAGATTTATATGCACGACTGATACTAACTTTTACACCTCAGGCTGCCCAATACAGACAGTTTGGGGCCTATACAGATGTTGAACAATAAACTTCGATCAAAATCCAGTTACACATACTCTAAACTATCAGGAAGCCAACTGACTTCAGAAGGAAACACCAGAAACACAATGGACAACGCAGATTTGATGTAGATAATGGGGCACACATTCTGTATAACTGATTTATAACCAGATTCTGGATTAATGTTCTGGGGACCTGGGTTCGAATCCCACCACAGCAGATGGTCGAATTGGAATTCCAAAAAAAAAAAAATCTGGAATTAAGAATCAACTGATCACCATGAAATCATTGCCGATTGTCGGAAAAACCCATCTGGTTCACTAATGACCTTCGAGGAAGAAATCTGCCACCCTCACCTGGTATGGCTGCCATGTGACTCCAGATCCACAGCAATGTAGTTGACTCTCAATTCCCCTCTGAAATGGCCTAGCAAGCCACTCAGTTGTACCAATCGCTACAAAGACTCAAAGAAATGAAACTGGATGGATCACCCGGCATCGACCGAAGCACCGGAAAAGACAATGGCAGAAACAGCCCTGTCGACCCTGCAAAATCCTCCTCACTAACATCTGGGGGTTAGTGCCAAAATTGGGAGAGCTGTCTCACAGTCTAGTCAAGCAACAGCCTGACATAGTCATACTCACAGAATCATATCTGACAATATCCCAGGCACCACCATCACCATCCCTGGATATGTCCTGTCTCACCAGCAGGACAGACCCAGCGGCACACAGTCGGGAGGGTGTTGCTCTAGGAGTCCTCAACATTGACTCTGGACCCCATGAAGTCTCATGGCTTCAAGTTAAACATGGGCAAGGAAACCTCCTGCTGATTACCACATATCGTCCTCCCTCAGCTGATGAATCGGTACTCCTCAATGTCGAACAACACTTAGAGGAAGCGCTGAGGATGACAAGGGCACAAAATGTACTCTGGGTGGGGGATTTCAGTGTCCACGACAAAGAGTGGCTCGGCAGCAGTACGACTGATCGAGCTGGTCGGGTCCTACAGGACATAGCTGCTAGACTGGGTCTGCAACAGGTGATAAGGGAACCAAAAAGAGGGAAAAACATACCTGACCTCGTCCTTACTAATCTGCCAGCTGCAGTTGCATCTGTCTATGACAGTATCGGTAAGAGTGACCATCGCACAGTCCTTGTGGAGACGAAGTCCCGCCTTCACATTGAGAACAATCTCCATCGTGTTGTGTGGCACTATCATCGTGCTAAATGGGACAGCCTTTGCACAGATCTAGCAACTCAAGACTGGGCATCCATGAGGCACTGTGGGCCATCAACAGCAGCAGAATAGTACTCCAACACAATCTGTTACTTCATGGCCCGGCATATCCCCCACTCAACCATTACCATCAAGCCAGGGGATCAACCCTGGTTCAATGGAGAATGCAGGAGGGCATGCCAGGAACAGCACCAGGCATACCTGAAGATGCGGTGTCAACCTGGTGAAGCCACCAAACAGGACTACTTGCATGCCAAACAGCGAAAGCAGCAAGTGATAGACAGAGCTAAGCGATCCCACAAACAACAGATCAGGTCTAAGCTCTGCAGTCCTGCCACATCCAGTCGTGAATGGTGGTGGACAATTAAACAACTCACTGGAGGAGGAGGCTCCACAAGTATCCCCATCCTCAACGATGGGAGAGCCCAGCACATCAGTGCAAAAGATAAGGCTGAAGCATTTGCAGCAATCTTCAGCCAGAAGTGCCGAGTAGACGCTCCATCTCGGCCTCCTTCAGTGGTCCCCAGCATTACAGATACCAGTCTTCAGCCAATTCGATTCACTCCACATGATATCAAGAAACAGTTGGAGACATTAGACACTGCAAAGGCTATGGGCCCTGACAACATTCCGGCAATAGTACTGAAGACTTGTGCTCCAGAACTTGCCTCTCCCTTCGCCAAGCTGTTCCAGTTCAGTTACAACACTGGTATCTACCTGACAATGTGGAAAATTGACCAAGTATGTCCTGTACATAAAAAGCGGGACAAATCCAACCCGGCAAATTACCGCCCCACCAGTCTACTCTCGATCATCAGTAAAGTGATGGAAGGTGTCATCAACAGTGCTACCAAGCAGCACCTGCTCAGCAATAACCTGCTCAGTGATGCCCAGTTTGTGTTCTGCCAGGGCCACTCAGCTCCTGACCTCATTACTGCCTTGGTTCAAACATGGACAAAAGAACTGAATTCCAGAGGTGAGATGAGAGTGACAGCCCTTGGTATCAAGGCTATAGTTGACCGAGCGTGGCATCAAGGAACCCTAACAAAACTGGAATCAATGGGTATCAGGGGGCAAACTCTCTGGTGGTTGGAGTCATATCTGACACATAGGAAGATGGTCGTGGTTTTGGGAGGTCAATCATCTCAGCTCCAGGACATCTCTGCAAGAGTTCCTCAGGGTAGTGTCCAGGCCCAACCATCTTCAGCTGCTTCATCAATGACCTTCCCTCCAGCATAAGGTCAGAGGCTGGGATGTTCGCTGATGATTGCACAATGTTCAGCACCATTCACGACTCCTCAGATACCGAAGCAGTCCATGTTCAAATACAACAGGACCTGGATAATATCCAGGCTTGGGCTGACAAGTAGCCAGGCTATGACCGTCACCAATAAGAGACAATGTAACCACTGCCCCTTGACATTCAATAGTGTTACCATCACTGAATCCCCCATTATCGACATCCTGAGGGTTACCATTGACCAGAAAATCAACTGGACTCACCACATTAACAGAGTGGCTACAAGAACAGGCCAGGAGCTGGGAATACTACGGCGAGTAACTCATTTCCTGACTCCTCAAAGCCTGTCTGACATCTACAAGGCACAAGCCAGGAGTGTGGTGGAATACTCCCCACTTGCCTGGATGAGTGCAGCCCCAACAACACTCAAGAAGCTTGACACCATCCAGGACAAAGCAGCCCACTTGATTGGCACTACATCCACAAGCATCCACTCCCTCCCCCACCAATGCTCAGTAGCAGCAGTGTGTACTATCTACAAGATGCACTGCAGAAATTCACCAAAGATCCTCAGACAGCACCTTCCAAACCCACGACCACTTCCACCTAGAAGGACAAGGGCAGCAGATATATGGGAACACCACCACCTCCAAGTTCCTCTCCAAGTCGCTCACCATCCTGACTTGGAAATATATCATTGTTCCTTCACTGTTGCTGGGTCAAAATCCTGGAATTCCCTCCCTAATAGCATTGTGAGTCAACCCACAACAGGAGGACTGCAGCTCACCACCACCTTCTCAAGAGCAACTAGGGATGGACAAGAAATGCTGGCCAGCCAGTGATGCCCACATCCCACAAAATGAATAAAAACACAGCCTACTCCCAACCAAGAAAACTGATAGCAAGATCCTCAACAAGTGGGCGCACTTTAAAACTGCGTTTTCCGCAGGGGTGAGCTGAAACTCTTGAGATCCCAAAGTTTTCTGACCTGGCTAACAGGGAGGAGAAGGCAGATGCTGACAGTGTATGGGACGTCAACGGTAGGAAGCCTGATTAGGGTTTCTGTGATTAAAACTGCTGTTTAGCTTCTAACAGTGTTTAATCTGTGTTTAATTTAATAGTGTATTTAATTACTGTCCTCCGTATAACTGACAGTGTTAATTTCACTGCTTAGTGCTTTTACCTGTATTTCTTGTATTATACTTACCTTTTACATTTAAATAAACACAGAGATTCTTTTACCCCAAAACACATCTACTGCCTTATTCCCAATTCCTAAAATAAGTCCAGTATCAGAACTAGGGATCCGGGGCTGATTCGGACCACTTAAAAGCAGCAAATTACTGACTGCCAATCAGAACTCTAGACTTCAAATGCATGGCAATTCCAATATCACTATGCAATGGAGGTAATAATCTGTACTACATGTAATCTTCTGATCTCAATATTCAATACTTGCCCACTAGATTTTTAGACTTTGCAGGAATAAAATGTTAGAAAATTACTCTTGTCGTATGATTGCGTCATAGGTCTGCCTCCGCAGAGCTTTACCAAGATCTTGAAACAAGTGAAATAAATCTACACCTTTCTTTCATTTATTCTTGCTCTTTAAGTCATTTGTATCATCAATATTGGAAGAGGAATGATGAGTGCCAAGATAGTACCTGGGAAACCAAAACCTTCATTTATGATATTCATGGAAATCAACAAAGAATGATCAATTACATTATATATCTGGATCAATTAAGAAAGCTTTTCAGTGCAATCCTTTGCTAGAATGCTCTCAGACCCCACCATTTTTAAACTAGTATCTGCGCATGCTGTACTGCTCTACCCTACAATTTACCACATGAATGGTAGAAGCTTTCAATGAAGTGTCGTAGCTGTTTAAACAGGAAATTGCATTTGCAAAGTAGCCATGAGCAAGTCACCTTTTCCTACATTTTTACGTTGAGTTCCTTGAAAACTATCTCTTGCCTTTATATGTTGAACTCCCATCGATTTTAGAACGACTGACAACTACATTGTGTACAGTGCATTTATTTCTTCAAAAAGAAAAAAAATGTATCTGCAGTGGTTTTCATGACCTCAATATCTCAAAGCTCTCTGCAGCCAGCAAAGGTTTTGAAGTGCAGTATCTGTTGCAATGAAAGAAACCTGGAAGCAAATTTGCACACAGTAATGTCCCACATAAGCAATAAAGTAGTGAGCAGATAATCTGTTTTGTGATCTGTTTATGGATAATTATTTACTTGGATGCAGGATAATTAATTACCTTTTGAAATCATGCTATCTGATCTCCACCTGAGAACAAGTAGAACCTCTTTAAAATCTCATCTGAAAGATGACACCTCTGACAGTGCAATACTCCCTCAGTATGACAACGGAATATCGGACTTGATGCATATGCTCAAGTTTCTTGAGGCCAGCGTGAACTAAAACCTTCACAGAGAGAAAAAATAAAATAAAGTAGTACTTCAAAATGAATGTACAGGTCATATTGGAGCACTGTTTTGAGGTATACAAGACGTGTTAAGACCAGTTCATGTCATTAGCATTTTTTTCCCCTCTGGGTTCTGCCTCAGATGCAAGCTGCTCAAAACTGAGCCATCTTTGACACAAATGAAGAATATTCAGAATTAGCATTTGTTTCGTTCACTGGACACAACCATGATCATGAACTTTGTGATATCCCAGCCTATTATTACATTCTTCAGCAACTCCACCATTAACAGATGCAAAACAATTATAATGAGGTTCACTGGAACATATATCACCATTGCTTCACCATCATTAAATCAAAAACCTGGAATTCCTTGGGAACCACGTCCTGTCAAGAACTTCAGCAGTTCCAGGTTTTACTCGGGTGACTAGAGTTTATCAGCAAATACAGCCTTGGCACTGCTATCCATATCCCAAGGTATTGTTTTAAAGAGAGTTCTTTGTACTTATTTCTGTTGTGGAACAACAAATACTGCATATCACAGGGTTGATGATAGGTTCCTTGTTGTCTGGACTGTTTATTAATGATCTAGACACAAATGCAAGAAGTGTAACCAATAAGTTTGCAGATGCCATGAAAATTGGTGGTGTGGTAAATAGCAAGGAGGAAAGCTTTAGACTACAGAATGATATAGGCATCCTAGTCAGATAGGTAGAACAGTGGTAAATGGAATTTAATCCAGAAAGACATGAGGTGATGCCTTTTGGGAGAACTAAAAAGTCAAGGGAGTACATGATGAATAGTAGGACCCTAGGAAGTACAGAGGATCAGGGAACTTTGATATGCAAGTCCATAGATCCCTGAAGGCAGCAGGGCAGGTATATTAGGTGATTAAGAAGGCATATGGGTACCTTACTTTTATTAATTATGGCACTGATTACAAGAGCAGGGAGGTTATGATGAAGCTGGACAAAATATTAATTAGGTGGCAACTGGAATGCTGTCTGTAGTTCTGATTGTCACATAATAGGAAGAATGTGATAGGACACAAAGGAAATTCACCAGGATGCTTTCTAAGCTAGAGATTTATACCTGTGAAGAGAAACTCGATAGGCTGGGGTTGTTTCTCTTAGAGCATAGAAGGCTGAGAGAGAACATGGTTGGGATGTACAGCACTGCATGGCACATATATAGGGTAGATAGGAAGAATCTTTTCACTTTGGTAGAGGGGTCAATAACTGGAGAATAGATGGGAGGAAATGAACAGGAAGTTTAAAGCAGATTTGAGGATTATTTTTTACCCAAAGAGTGGGGCATATCTGGAATTCACTGCCTTAAAGGGTGATAGAGTTTGGAATCCGTACAACATTTAATAAGTATTTAGATGAACACTTGAGGTGTCATAGCATATAAGGCTATGGGTCAAGTGCTGGAAAACTGGACTTGAGCAGATAGGTGCTTGATGACCAACATAAACATGATGGGCAGAAGGACTTGTTTCCAAGCAGTTAAAATCTATGGCTATGATTCCACGACTAATACAATGACTTAGTACATTATATCACTTTGGTCCACCTGAATTTATGCTGCATTCCAATTCCTTGGATGAGACATCACAAAATCTCAATATCTGAGACAACCATCCAAGTGGCGTGACCGCTTTCTTCTTATAAATAGTACTTCAAACGTTTCTGTAAAATGGGAAATGAGAGAATTCAAAATACCATAAGCTATGTCCTTATTCTCCATAATTACTTGCTGGAGAGGTTACAGTACTAGGTCTATAAAACATTTATAATGACCTATTATACAATGGGTTTTCCCAAAAATGTCTTTTTTGGCGATTATATTGAGAGTTAAGGAGCTTAGATACCTGTTAATTTGGATTCACATATGATTAATAAGATTACTACATATTTTCCTTTGGTTTGTCAGTTAAGCTGCATGACATGGTCATGTTTGTGTTCGCTGATGTCGGACAGCAAAAGTAAATCAATAGGACCGATTACTCACAAATCCTTTCAACACACAGTTAATTTCAAAATAACAATTTCCAGTGTTGACCCAAAGGTTGCAATCACAATCAGAAACTTTGTGTGGAATCTTACAGGGGCTGAATAATGTAGGCTATAGTAAGAAATGTGGCAGAACCACGAGGAGCCCAGTGAGATCTACCTCAACATTAGGAGCAACTTGCTTCATGTCTTTACTAAATTCTGGGCGAGAATCTCACAAAGCAACAGCAAGTTTCCTATGAGTCTGGATTATTGATCATTAATGATCTTATTAACTGCACATCAGGTCTTATTAATATGTATCTTCAGCCACACAAGAAAAATTGGATGCTAAGAATTCTCAACATGAAAGTAATAGTCTGACCCAGTGACTTCAAGTTGCCTCTGTCTGTGAAGACCCTCCACATTGGTCATCATGGAACAGCATCTCAGAGTATGATACATGGGCACTAACCACATGCATTCCTCGCCCATGGACATTGGCATCCAATAACTGCCAGTCTCTCAGGGATTCTCATGAAACTTCTCCAATCCAGTTGTAGAATGCTTAAAAAGTTGAAAACTGCATTGAAAGCACACTGGAAACATGAAAGGCTGTTGCAAGGACACTTTGCACAAAGGGATCAGCACTCAGGTCATGGATTAGACCAAGCTGCATCTCAGGGCTTTCTGTTTGACTTCTTAGCACTCACTCACGTAGCACTTAGCTGAGTGCTTGCTGCATCCCTGCCTTGCCTTGCCTTGTTTTGCCTTGCCAATTAGTGCAGTCACCAGCCTTGCAGTTCATACCATACATGCAACACCATCTGCGTGAAAATGTTGCCCCTTACGTCCCTTTTAATTCTTTCCCCTCTCACCTTAAACCTATGCCCTCTAGTTTTAGACTCCCCTACCCTAGGAAAAAGACTTTGGCTATTCACTCTACACATGCTCCTCATGATTTCATCAACCTCTATAAGTTCACCCAACAGATTTATCCAGCCCCATCCTATTCAGCTTCTCCCTGTAGCTCAAACCCTCTAACCCCGGAAACATCCTTGTAAATCTTAAAGCTTAACAACATCTTTCCTTTAACATGGAGACCAGAATTGAACACAATTCTAAAAGTGGCCTAACCAATGTCCTCTACAGCTGCAATGTAACATCTCAATTCCTACATTCAAAGCACTTATCAACTAAGGCATGCGTACCAAATACTGTTTTCACTACCCGGTCGAACTGTGGCTCTACTTTCATGCAACAATGAACCTACACCCCAAGCTTTCTTTGTTTGGCAACATTCCCTAGCACCCAACCATTAAATGCACAAGTCCTGCCCTGATTTGCCTTTCCAAAATGCAACGCGTCACATTTATCTAAATTAAATTCCATCTGCCACTCCTCAGCTCATCTGATCAAGGTCCTGTTGCACTCTTAGATAAACTTCCCAAATGTCCACTACACCAATTTTGGTCCAGTCTGCAAACTTACTAAGCCAACCTCTTATATTCATATCCAAATCATTCATAAAAATGACAAAAAGCAGTGGACCCAGCACTGAATCTTGCAGCACACTGCTGGTCACAGACATCCAGTACAAAAAAACAACCTTTCACCACTTCCTCTGTCTCCTATTTCCAAGTCGATGTTGTATCCAGATGGCTCCTCTCCCTGGATTCCCTGTGATCTAACCTTGCTAACCAGACCACCATGCGCAACCTTGTCAAACACCTTGCTGACGTCCATATAGACAACATCCACGGCTCTGCCTTCATCAACTTTCTTTGTCATTCCTTCACGCAGAGGGCTTTGTTGATCTTTAAGGGGTCCTATTCTCTCCTCAGTTACTCTTTTGCCCTTAATGTATTTCTAGAATCTCTTTGGATTCTCCTTAAACCTGCTTGTCAAAGCTATCTCATGTCACTGTTTTGCCCTCTGATTTCCCTCTTGAGTATGTTCCTACCACCTTTATACTTCCCTGGGGATTCACTCAATCATAGATGTCTATACCTGACATGTGCCTCCTCTTTCTCGACCAGAGCCCCCATTTCTCATCCTTAATTCAAGACCAAAACATTTGCACACAAAGGCCAGGGAAATAATCAGGATGTTTGGCTATGATGTGCAATGTTACCTGCAGAACTCATCACCCTATTCATTGTTCATCTTGCATCCACATGCAGCAGCAGACTCTGAATACAGCCATTGATCTATGATACATCTGCATGGACATGGTGCAGGACATCATGGTGCCGGGCACAATAACGTTCAAGGCTAGGCAGAGGCAAATAAACAAACATAACAAAATTATTAACATTTATTGGAACATGAGCATCCATGTACATTGCAACATCACCTGTGTCTCCAAAGTGCACTTAAAAGGTTCTTTTTTGCTCTTTGCCTCCCATTACCAGTTTTAAAAAGAGTGATATCGGATTTAAACCATTGGCTTGGTTTTTCTCTCTGCAGAAGCACAGAATTGCAGAGATTCTCCAGCATTTTCTGTTTTCATTTGAGCTTTACAGCATTCACAGTATTTTATTTTTAAGTGATGGCATGAGTTCTGTTTAGAGTAATAAAGAATGGTTTGGTGATTAACCTTTAGTTTGGAGGTTTCAGTAAAGACAGAACAATAACTTGGACACTGGTACTGTCTGGAAATCTTGATATCTCTACAGTTCATCTCTATTTCTAAGGTAATAATCTAATAATATTTCACTACTCTCAAAGACATTTCCCTCAGGATCTTTGCAAATATTTTCCATTAATTTGATGCATTATAATGAATATTTTTTTTTCCGTTCTGCTCCTCATAATGGATATTTAGTATCCATACTGATTTTTTTAATGTCTTCAAAGATGAATTGGTCCTGTTCTCCAATATCATGTGTTTGTGCTACTTACCATTAAAACATTTTTTATGCACCATTTTTCCCATGCTTTGGACACTTTGACCAATCTACGTATTAAAAACACTCAAGTACTCGTGTTGGTGATGCAGGCAAAGGGACACAGAATTTAATTTATGATTCAACTTGATTTTTTAAATAATAACACTATGTGAGCATTTTCCAAGCCCCTATAATATTTACTCTCTATCTATCTCTATCTGTTTGAGAAAGAATATTACCTGCAATGATCCACGTGTTTGAGCTGGGCCAATGGAATCTCTTTTTTTCCAACATAGTGCTGGGTCTCTTCCATGAAGGTGAGTCTCTCAGTTTAGGATCTTCTCCTGGGTCTTTTTGGGTTGTCACATGGTCTTCTGCCATTAGCCTTAGTGCGCATTTTCCCTGTGAGCCTTTGCTAAAACTTCAATGAAGGGCTAGCTTCCAGGTATGTTTTTCCATCCTCCCTTGCACAGGACCTTCTAGAATGTTCTATAGCCTTGGCTAATGAGGTCATAAGCTGGGTTCAAATCATCCAATGGGGTTCTTCCAACATCTTTCACTGTTGCCATGCTGTGAGGTATAAAGTGCACATACACAGGCAAGCAAAATGCCAGAACATTCGATCGACACATTTCCAATACACAACCCTTGGGCTGGTTGTAACTGATTCCCTCTGAACGTTTGTCACCTCCGATCTTGGTTTCCATTGCTCTAAGCGATATTTGCTGGCTGCTGATTAATTTAGTTTGGCCAATTTACTGTTAGGCCTGATTTCTCTGGCTGTGGGTCAATTTAGAATGTCGAAGTTTGGGATCATAGATACATTCAATGGTAGTTGCAACATATGAATATGTTCAATAAATTATAACTTCATAAACAATGAAATTAAAGTGGTAATAATTAAAAACTTATAACAAACTGCGAGAGTAGGAGTATAACGTGAGAAACAGCAACACGATCTTGATCTGTTGAAAATTGTCCTTGTATTTAATTTGGAAGCTATTTCTGACCCCTTATATTTTTGGCAAGTCAACAAAATTTATAACTCAAACAAATGTACCAATGAGCTGGTGTACAAAATTATATAATTCAATTATTAAATTATATTATTACTGTAATATTCTTTCACAAGGAGCTCCTTCCTCATAAAGAAACATATTATAACTTCATTCCAAAATTTAGTTTCAATTGCCCACATGGAGCGGTTTACAAGGAGGAAACAATGCTGACATAATTACTAACAGCTCTGAATTGATCAACTAACCAAAGAAATCATTGAACCAGTCTTTTTGCATATCATTCGTGTCCCATTTGTGCATTTGAGTTGATAAGATTAATCAATAAACCTTGGATTTCCTGACACAATACATGACAACGTTTGTATGAAATGAATGGGATGCTCAGCCAAAAGGGTTCAAAATATTACATTTGAAAACCTTGGCAGTATTATTTTTAGAACAGATAATTTTCTCTATTTGACCTGTTGTGTTCCCTTGGCAACATGTAAAACCTGAGTCCAGCAATATCTTTTATGATTAATAAGCTGTATTCATTAATACAGTCTGTATTTCATACACATTTATTTCCTTTGAAGAATCCACTCAATTTCTTAATTTCATTTACACATTAGTCCTCCTCTGTTCAAATTTGCATATAAATTAGAATGTATTTTATCAGCACTCACCATACCTTGTATTTCTTTTTATCTCCTTACTTTTAATGAGTTAATGTTATGTCTTCCATCTTGTGGCTTAATGACATCAAATTTTTGCTTCTTAAATGATTGTAAAGACGGGATAGCTTGTGTTACAAGCAGTGATACTCCCTATATTTTGTAAAAGGCTGCACATCATTATTTAATTTGACTACAAGTCAGTATTCTTATCCCCTTAAAAGTACATAATTATACTTTTTAAGTATGTGGAATATCACTTTGGTATTCCATTAGTACTTGCTAAAAACGTGAATGATGGTGATTTTAAACATGGTTAAATAATTCATTTTCATAGCACATTAATTATATTTGTTAATTAATGGCAATAATGAATTGTTAAGTTTTGAAATTCTGAATAAAGTTACCTGTAACTGCATTTTTTCATGCCTAATGTTTATCAAACATCTCTTTTACCCATTTAGTGAGAATTGCTTGTTACTACAAGTCTGTATAATATCCATGCATCTAACTTCTTAGTTTAGCGGAATTAAGCTGCCGTTTTCAATCTGCCTTTCTGCAGTATTACACTTATAATAATTTCAAATAGCTTGCACATTAAATATCAGCCTAAAAAAATGTATCATGTCTATGTTCTGTGTTAATGATTTGGTGGAGGATTGCAAATCATTGAGATGCGGATAAACTAAGGAGTAAGAAAAGCCAAAGGAGATAATTAATACGAAAATGAGGAAAAAAAATAAGTTGACAAAAAAATCATGGTCGCTCAAAAATGCATGACTAATCAGAGATGGAAACAAATCAAATGCATCTATGTCACAACTTTCTCTGTCTCAGAATGTCCCAACAAGTTCCTTTTGAAGAGTAGTTGCTGATTTAATACAGGTAATCTAGACTGTCGATTTTTCCTACATTATCCATGTCTAGTACTTACAGTATGGAACCATCATAAGTGTTGGCTGATCAAACAGGTATACCTTGGCATTGGTAAAAAGCCCATCACTGCAGCTACAGCAGATCATGAGGGCAGATCAATACACAATGACAGCTAGTAACTGCAAATAAAACATTCCAAGATCATGTTTGCAGACGCTGGAAAGCTTCACAGAAGATTAGAGAGCCTTGGACTTCAAAGCTTTCAGAAGACTAACAGCACAATTATGTGAGTACAGGTCTACAAATTCAAGAGCCAGAAGGCAAAGTTGCCTCTTTTCTACTTCATGCTTAATTATTATCCAGCAAGAAAGAAGCCCTGTGTCTCTTTCATTTGAAAACAAAAATGTCAGTCTGCTTCTTAAAGGCTTAAAAGTAAAAATGGGAGTTAAAGACTACATTCACTTTAAACACATAGCCCTCCAGAGTTTGTAATAAAACAACCTTTTAAAGCATTAGAAAGTGATATTCTGAATGGAAAAAGTTTACCATTGTGCAAAGGCTGGTTGAGTATTCAATCATACTCTTGACTTGTCCTTGAAAGATAGGGGCTGTTACCTTTGCTGGAGGTCTCCCATGTGGGCCTTATCAAAGCCTTGTAGTCCATGTCGACTACATGAAAAGCTTTGCCCTCGTCTACACACCTTGTCATCTCTTCAAACATTTCTATCAATTTGGTCAGACATGACCTCCCCTAACAAAACCATGCTGACTGTTCTTGACTAATCCCTACCTCTTTGAAAGCAGATTCATTCTGTCCCTCAGAATTGCTTCCAAATACTTCCCTGCCACAGAGGTTAGACTGACCAGCCTGTAGTTTTACCAAAACTCCTTGATGGCACACTTGGCCAAATGTAGCCTTGATGTTAAGGACAATCATTTTCATCTCACCTCAGGAATTCAGCCCTTTTGTTCATGCTTCTCCGTTGATATTAGCTAATCATTCTATTACAATGGTGATATGATGCACAAAGAAAGATGGTTTCAGTTGATTGATTGCAATGAACACTCAAACAATATTTGTCCAACCCTTAAGGTATGCCTGAATCACCTTCTTATTCCTTTAACCTCTCAATCTTGTCCGAATCTCCTTGTTTAGCAGAATGTGAAAGCTGTTGTAACTTACTCTGATGATGACACAGGCAGCTGCAGACATTGAGGTTCATGGGTACTGAAGGAATGGCGGTATGGTTTCAAGTCAGGATGGTATGTGACTTGGAAGGGACTTGCAAATGGTGGTGGCTACCATGCATTTGTTGCCCTTGGCTTGCTTGGAGTACTCCCAGATTTGGACGGTGCTGTCAAAAGGGCCTTGGCAAATTATTACAAATTATCTTATAGAGGGTACACACTGCTACCACGCTGTGTCAGTGGTAAAGAAACTGAATGTTCAAGGTGGTAGATATGGTTTCAATCAGGTGGACTTCTTTGTCCAGGACAGTGTCAAGCTTCTTGACTGTTGTAGGAGCTGTACCCATCCAGACAAGTGGGGAGGATCCCTCGTTTTGTCTTTTCAATTCAGCACCACTTCAAAAGGGATGTTCTATGATGATATCACTCCTTATTTGGTGCAAACACCATATTGTGGCTGTAACCTGTTACTCCAGGCCTTTATCTTACAACACTGTTTAAAGGCATCAAAACTTACAAAGGTGCTAGAACAATGAAAAGTAAAGAAATATAGAACCAAAAGAAGGGGAAAAGAAAAGAAAGACCAGCAGACTAAGTAAAATAAATGAACGAACAAGGCCTTCATTTGAAAGAAATCAAGAAATGGAAGGCAAACATTTAAATAAAGATTAGGTTCAAGTGACATCTTCATTGATTTACTGCCATTTAAGCAACATATGTTTGCTTCATATATTTAGGAATAAATGATTCTGAAAGAAAATCTCCACACCTTGCTTGCTATCAGCAAGGAGGGGCTTGCACCCAATCTAATGAATGCATTCATTTTTTCTGAGAATGTTAAAAAAATCTAGAGAAAATCAAGAGAGTATGAAAAGACCATTTCAAGATATAAATCAACTTCCATATTAACAGACTTGAGCTCATGTCATGCAGGCAAAAAGCCCAAGAGTCTTTTAAGTATACTGTTGCATTCATGCAAAGAGCAGAAGTATGATTTCTCCAAAGAAGAGCTTGCAGAGATGTTAATGGAGTTGGTAATTACCCCTACATTGATTAAATTCTGCAAGATACTGCAAAGGCTAAGAGCATTCCAGCAATAGTGCTGATGACTTGTGCTCCAGAACTAGCTGCATGATCCAGTACAGAGACAACACTGGCAACTACTTGACAATGTGGGAAATCACCTGGGTATGTCCTGTGCATAGAAAACAGGACAAATTCTACCTTGCCAGTTACCCACCATCACTTGATAATCAGTCAAATGATAGGAGGTGTCATCAACAGTGCACCGGAAAGGCCCCTGCACAAAGGAGTCAGCCAGCTACACGGATGTTAACCTCTGTGACTTTCTGGAGGTGGGCCTATTTGAGTTGGTGTGTCCATTGCTTCATCTCTGTACCTGAGGCCTGTCTGTTTGGCCCATCAAAAGGTATGATTATGCTTACCTGTCTGTGGGTCTGTGATACACTAACGCTCCTGGCAATGCAGCCATGCTATCCTTAATTGAATTGACCCAGAGGTGGCCTTTTAACTGCCCAGATGGAAACTACAATAAAACTTGTGAATAATATATACTGGTCTGAATCATCTTGAATATTTCAGTATGACTGGCGGAGGCATAGTGAGGGCTGGCAAGCTCTGAGTGGGACTGTGGCAGTAGAAAGGAAAATTGTATTTTCTTAAGTTATCTTTTTCTTTCCTTGTCTTATTCTAAGTTAATGTGAATGGAGTCATGTATGTGCGGAGAAGGTACACACTTTTCACTGTATTTTTACATTAAATACATGTGACAATAAATGATTCAATTCAATGACCAGAACATACATTTCCATGTATTACAGGGGCTTCTATTTTAGAGGTTTTTCCCTCTGAGTGATAACTATGTCCAAAATCTCCTACAGCTTTCTGCCGCTGGTGTTGTCATGTTTCTGACTTCACATTCCAACTCTATGATGTGATTGCAACCCAGAAAACTAATTCATTCCGTAACAACAGTTCCAAACCCATCAAGCCACAGATGGGCTCCATTGTTTCTTCAACTACCTGTTCATACAGCATATTGTTCTGGTCACCCAAACTGCATTATTTCTTATATAGGCATTCTTAGTATGGAAATATTTAGTATAATGTGTAAACAGTTGAACCTGTTCACAAATTAAGGACCATGACACTGAAGACAGAGGGCAAACTAACATCTAATGTTGCAACTGTAAAAATGAAACTACTTTTCATAGATGGTTTATCAGATATTCATCTGAACTGAGTAGTTTGATTCCATATGATGTTACTATAGAACAAGTCAAATTGCAGAATAAATTGTGGCTTGATAGATCATATTTTGTGTCTTAACTGAAGTGGTCTTTCACTAAACTATAAGTATGATAGGCTGCAGATTTGGTTTCAATAATAAAATGGAGGTCTATCATGCAAAAGGAAGAAAAATAAAATAAATCAATTCAGGATATCTAAACATAACACAGTTTAAAAGATTTAAAAGCACATAGAAAGGTAGAATTCCATCTGCCCACAACTTTACAGTTATTGAAAAATCTGAGAAATCCAGAATTCTAACCAAACACTTCTGGTGCAGGCATTTTACAAATGAAACTCTTTCACTGTGGTAACTTATTTCCTTAACTGTACTGAACAAATTTCCTTTTTTCTAGGAGACAACTAAACATACATCTGATTCTAGTTAGGTCTCCTTTGAACTGTCCAGAGCCTTCCCACCTCCGAGATCTTCTGAGATAAAATCAATACTTTTATTCCAAACTCAAAAGCATGCTCATATCTTTGAATGCTGTTTTTTTTCCCTTCTGTTGTAAAACCCCAAAAAATAAATAAGTCTCCATTAACAATCCAGGAGGGCTTCAGTCATCTGATTTTTGATACATTCTAGGTCAAATCATGAATCTGGAAATACTGACCTCGTTAATTTTTAAACCACTTCTCAAAAAAGAGATTAACACCAATATGCCTGGAGTTTAAAATCTAAACCCGATAGAAATGAAGTTGAATGTCAAACAGTACAGGACCTTTTGGCCCACAGTGTTGTGCTAACCTATTTTCCTTACTCTAAGATCAAACTGCACTGCATTTCACTATCATCCACATGCCTATCCAGGAGATGCTTAAATGTCTCTAATATTTCCAGGCAGTCTCCCATCCAAATACTAGTCAGGCTAGAGTCTGCTTAGCGTTGCAAGAGCAGACAATATTGGGCATTTCCTCACTAGTATAGCCATAGTTACTTTATATAATTCATATACCCTCCATCACATAGGGATAAGATGATTGTTAGGAACAAAATATTAGTTCAAGTTTAATTTATGTTTTATTTGTTAGGAAATGTAGACACATTTTGTTTTCATTTTTAGAGTTGTCCTTGCATGATGCTGGGGTGTCTGGAAGAATTTTTTAACATACGTTTTAATGAGTTGTTACAATCCTTGAAATGAAGAGATGATGATTAGTAGTTAGTGTTTTAAATTGAGTGAAAAAAAATTGTGATGTTGCCTAGTGACAGGAACCCATAGAAACACAAAAATCTAGAAGGAAATCAATGAGTCTGTGTAGAGTATGTGGGAGAGAGTGGAGAGAGGAATGTTAAAGTCTCTAGTGAAAGATTCTGCAAGACTGCTAGAAATTGAGATTAGGGAAGTCTTCCTTGGTCTCAAGTTAGAGTAATAGTGAGTTTAGTCTGCAGCTTGTTTTCTCAAAGAGAGATACCAGCTAAGGAAAAACAATCTCGTGAATGTGCAGAAATTTTCTCGAAGAAAACTGATGCCAGCTATGCCGGTCTGAGCAAGAAGCCACAATGTGGAGATAATGGTAAATCTTATTTCAATGTTTATAAAGATGTCACTGGGATAAAAGGAGTAATGTGCAGTACAGAAAAAGGCCATTCATCTCATTATGCACTGCTGCTCTGAATAGCAACCCCCCAGACCTAGACACCCAACTCCATTCCAGTGACTCCACATGGGGTTCTTACCATGACCAATCCACCTTCCTGCACATCTTTGGACTGTGGCAGGAAACCGGAGCACTCGAGGGGAATGTGAAAACTCTACGCAGACTTTTTGCTGGTGTTTAGAATGAAATATTTTCAACCTTTCTCTGTCTGGTATAATACAGCTCATGTTTTCTTATTTAATAAATGTTTTAATCTTTGTGTAAAAAGTACACAGGCAGACTCTTGTGACTATTCAGTAAATGATCTTCACGGTTAAAATAAAACAGGATTTATCAAGTCAGGTTTCACTCTGGGATCTGATTTGTTCAGTCTTATCATAATGATATTCTTTCACTTTTCCAGATGCAATTAATTTTGATTAATAGTTTTTGAGAGCAGTGTTCATATATACAAGCTGAAATTGTGCTCTACTACATATCAGAAGATTAAAATCGGTGATACTGGCTAATGACCACAAATGCATCAAACTGTAAATATGAACTTTTAGATGACTAATGAACTATGCTTTGTTTTACTGAGTGAAAACCAAATAGGTTTAGTTTGGCATACCTGGTTCATCCTCTTCGGCACACTGGATTTAGATTTGATTCTAATTCGAGATCTCTACACATTGATTTTTCTGAAAGCTTGATACATCTCCAAAATTTAATTAAAATTAAGTATGTTGCAGAAATGAATTTAACATACAGTGATGGATTACATCATTTCAGGTAGATAACATTTAAAAATTGCATCTGATATGGACTATCAAGAACGATCCATTATTCAGAATGCTAATAACCTAAATCTCACCTTGCATAATGAAATGCTCTCTCTATTTTACATCTTCTGAACAACTTTTCTAAAATTCTAGCCACAGAATGAAAGAATACGATGTAAATAGGGGGAAGTTGTTGGTGCAAATGATCTTAAATATGATGTGAAAAAACATAGATTAAACTTAAAGCATTGACTGGTTCTGCAGTAATTCTGATCGGAATGTCCCCATTTTATTTTAATATGGGGTGGTAAGTGTTAGCTGGTGACTAACATGCCATGCCTATTCAGCGAGTTTACTTGCCCGATCACGTGACAATCACCTCATCAAAAGTCAACAAGCAAGTGAGGCTGAGTATCTTATCTCAATGCCTTAATCCAGCTTTCTCCCCATTCCTTTAATGCCTTTTGTAGTTAGCAGTAGCTTCTAGTGTCCTAAATTCCATTGATCAAAAAACACTCCTTGGGGAGAACCAACAGTGGGAAAGTAATTGTTTTTTCTCTTTTTTTTGTACGGTAGTAGAGAGAGCTGGATCAAAGCTTTCGGAGGCTAGGTAGGAGGGCTTCCTGGGGAAGTTGGAGGCCCCACCCCTCTATCATGACTGGTATGTCACTATGGTTGCTCAGTCAGGGAACGAAGTACTTTCTTGCCTATCAGTGAGGCAGGTGATCAAAGGGGTGCTGAGTTGAGGCTCTTAAAGAGTCATTAATTGACCACTTAAGGGCTTTAATTGCTGACGAGTTGAGAAAATTTTCCCATGAGCTTTTGTGCTCAGCACTTAATTGCTGAGGTGACAAGAAGAGGTAAGTTTCTCTCCAGGGACAACTTAACATTATTTCCTTTTTTCAGCTCCTCCAAGGAGGGGAAAACTGTACCCACCGTCTTTAAAGTTAAATGTTCACTATAAGCTGGAACAATAATTAAATAATATTTAAGGTTTACATTTACATAGAATATCATGTTCAGAAAGAAACAAATTAGCCCGACAAATTGAGTTGAGCCTTCTCTCACCTTTCCTCCTGTCTATCTGTTTACCTCTGTGTTCCCTTCTCCCTCATGTGCACATTTAACTTACCCTGAAATATATGTCCCCTATTTGTCTGAACTGTTCACTCTTGCGGTTTATGTTACATTGATTTTGTTCTTGCCAACAAATGAAAATACATGCTCTGTCTTTGCAAAAGCAAAACTCAAACTACTCTTCAAGAGAAAATAGATATACCCTTTCCTAATATCTAGAACCTTAAAGTTCTGGTATGATCCTTCTAAGTCTTTTTTACATCTTCTCCGGTGCCCCTACATCCTTTTTCCTAATATGGTGACCAGGATCAGACATGGTTCACCAAGTGTAATCTGATCAGGTTCAATGTTTTCAATCCTATACCTCAAGAAATAAATGCTTGTGACTTGGTTTAGTTTAGTTTAGTTCTGGCTTTGACCTGCGTCAAAACATTTAGTGATTTGTGCCTTTGAACTCAGCAACATATTTTGATTCTTACTTTCCAAATAATACAAAAACATTTTATTTCTCTCACTAAAATGTACTTTCTTAGGCTTAACTGTCTTGAAATTCATTTGCTAATTATATGACCACTTTTCAAGGGTATTAGTATCTTCTTGTAATTTATTTCAGTCTTCCTCATTGTTGACATTCTCAACAATTGCAGTATTTGATATCACAAATCCGGAAATCATGTTTTTCTTTCCAAAATCTAGACTAATAACATAAATTGTGAAAAACAGCATTGACCCTTGTACTCCCCACATCTCAGATTTTGCTTCTGTACATAGGCACTATTTACTCTTAAACACTAATCTTCTTTTGTCAGCTAGATAGCTATAATTTAGTTAATTGTCCCTTGACTCAATACGTTTTTGACCTTATTTGTCTGTATTGTGGTACCTTATCAAAGGTACTAAAATGTTATTTTTATTTGTGATGGGTGTTATGTATTATTCTGGCTCCTACTTCCTGTTCCTGTGCTATGTCATTTTTATCTATTTGTAGTCAACTAGCAACCTCCAGGTTTTTGCTTATTGTAGTGTGTGGGTCCAGGATAATACCGTTTCTTAGAAGGTAGAACACTATAGCACAAGAACAGGCCCTTCAGCCCACCATATCTGTGTACTGTGATACCATTCCTGACTAATCCCATCTGCCTTCATATGGTCTGCAAAGATTTATTTCCTGCCTGTTCATATGTCTGTTTAAATGCTTCTAAAACATTGCTATCATATCTGCTTCTACTTGCACCTCCCCTGGCAGCATGTTCCAGACATCTATCACCCTCTGTTCCCTGTAATATTTGATATGTTCACCCTGAGAAAAAGACTCGACTTTCCACCATATCAATGCCTCTCATAATTTTAGATACTTCTCTCAGGTCGTCCCCCAACCCCTGTGACTGTCCAGCAAAAACAAAACAAATTCCCGACCTGAAATGTCAACTTTCCTGCTCCTCTGATGCTGCCTGACCTGCTGTGTTTCTCCAGCTCCACACTGTTACCTCTGACTCCAGCATCTGCAGTTCTTGCTATCTCCATTCTGATAAACCTCTTTTGTACCCTCTCCAAAACATACACATCCTTCCTGTTATATGGTGGCCAGAACTGCACACAATACTCCAAATGTGCCCAAACTAAAGTTTTAAAAAAACTACAACATGACTTGACATCTTTTAAACTCAATGACCCAGCCAATGAAGGCAATCATGTTATATGCCTTAGTTACCACCTTATCCACTCGTGTTGCCACTTTCAGGGAGCAATGGACTTGATATATCTATAGATCAATGCTCCCAAGGGTCCTATCATTTACTGTTTACGTTCATCTTGCATTTTACCTCCCAAAATCAATCACCTCACGCTTTTCTGGATTAAACTCCACCTGCCATTTCAGTGCCAAATTTCCAGCTGATCTATATCCTGCTGTATCCTTTGCCAGCCTTCCTCACTAACCACAACTCAACCAATTTTTCTGTCATCTGAAAACTTACTGATCAGACCACCTACAATTTCATCAAAATCAATTACATATATTACATACAACAGAGGTCCCAGATCAGTGCTGGACACAACGGGCCACAGATGTCTGGTTAAAAATAAAGGAGCCTTCCACAACTACCCTCTGTCTTCTATGACCAAATCAATTTTGTATCCAACTTACTAACTCACCATGGATCCCATGTGATTTAATCTTCTGGATCAGCCTACCATGAGGGGCCTTGTCAAATGGTTTCGTGAAGTCCATGTAGACTCCATCTGCTGCAATCATCTTTGTATCCTCCTCAAAAAACTCAATCAAATTTGAGAGACAAGACCTCTCGTGCACAAAGCCACGCTAACTATCACTAATAATTCCATCCTTTTCCAAATGCGAGTAGATCCTGCCCCCAAGAATCTTCTCCAATAGTTTTCCTATGACTAGTGTACTAGCCTGTATTTCTCTGGATTAACCCTGTTATCCTTCTTAACCAAAGGAACAACTTTGGCTGTTCTCTTCTAGGGCCTTACCTGTGGCTAAAGAAAATGCAAAGATCTCTGCTAAGGTCCCAGCAATCTCTTCCCTTGCCTCTCTCAGTATCCTGGGATAGATCCCATCAGGCCCTGGGGACTGACCTATTTTAATGTTTTTTCAAGACAGCCAACACCTCCTCCTTCATATCAACATGCCCTAGAATATCAACATACTCCTTCCCAATCTTACCATCATCCATGTCCTTCTCCTTAGTAAATACTAGAACCAAGCCCTCATTAAGGACACTACCCATTCCCTCTGGCTCCATAAATAAATTTACAGTTTTGTCCTTAAGTGGACCTAACATTTCCATAGATACCTTCTTGCTCCTAACACATAAAATGCCTTGAGAATGATCTTTATCCTACTTGATGAGGATATTTTGTGGCCCCTTTTAGCCCTCCTAATTCCTTGTTTAAATTCTTTCTAGCTTCCTTTATATTCCTCAAGGGCCCTATATATGCTTTCTTATTTTTTCATTAAACTTTCAAAGTTTCTTGTCATCCAGAGTTCCTGAATCTTGCCATCCTTATCTTTCATCCTCACTGGAATATATTAGTCCTGAATTCTGACCATTGCCTTTAAAGGACTCCTTCATGTCAGATGTAGATTTGCCCACAACCTAATTTCACTGGTTTCTGCCTAATACGAATACTGCCTTCCTTCAGTTTAGCATTTTCAGCTGAGGACCAGTCTTATCTTATCCATAACCAACTTAAGACTTAGGGAGATATAATTACTGTTCTCAAACCTCTCCCCCTCTGAAACCTAGCTCTCTCCCCAATATAAGGTCTAGTGTGGCCCCTTTGCTAGTTGGACTATCTACTTATTGTTTCAAGATTCTGTCCTGATGTTCTCTCTTCGTACAGCTATGACATTCTCCTTAATCAGTAAAGGAACTCCCCCATCCATTTTACATCCGTCTCCATCAGACCTGAAACATCTAAAACCAGGTACATTGAGCTGCTAGTTATGATCTTCTGTTAACCTAATTTCTGTAATGGCTATAAGATCAAAGTCCCCTGTACTATTTCAGGCTCTAAGCTCATCTGTGTTACTTGTTATATTCACTGTATTAAAATAAATACACTTCAAACCATTAGTCCCACCTTGTCCATTAACCTGGCCCTGCCTTTTCTTCCTGTTAGACTTACTTGATTGAAAATCCATCTTCACCTCAGTCAGCAAAACTTGATGTTCAGCAAAGCCCACACTTTGACCTCAACAGTAGCATTTTGACTTCACAGCCCATCTCCAAAATGGCCAGTCATGTAAGAACTTGCTTCCCTTTTATATGCTGCCGGTAAGGAGGAAAATCTTCCCCCAGAATCCTCCTCCGTTGCATCTAACCACCGCCCCCTGTTGGATGCTCTTCCTCTTGTTGAGCATTGGGTCCTCCACGATCTTCTACTCAGTTGTACTGAGCGAGCCTACTTCTCCCAGAATCTTCCTCAGTCGCTTCTCACTACCATCTTCGTTACACCAAGGAGTTTAAAGCATGCGCAGGTCAAGGAGCAGTAATGAAACACCATGGTGCATTGAAGGTGAAAGTCAGCGGGGGTTAACTAAGGTGGGAACCCACTGCCCAATGCAGCAGACACACCGCCAGCCCGTCTCACCCACTCCATTGGAGAGATGGGGCACAAGCGCACATATAAGGAAACCAAAGATAGTGAACTATATCTGGGCAGGGCAATGCTGAAGGAAACGTTGGTGGAGGTCTGTAGTGGTCCTAATGTGCAAATTGATGTAGGGGGTGAAAGACTAATTAAAACATCTAAGTAGCTGGTTCCCTCCAAAGTTTCCCTCAGGATAGCCAGTTCTCATCTACCAGCCACTGAATTTAAGTATATTACAAAGTGGTGGAAAAGAAACTAACAAGGATCACCCTGATAACTGCGAGTGAAGAGGGAAGATCCTGATGCTGAATCCCCATTCACTGATGTGTATGAGAAAGTGGCATATAGCTGACTTTTCACTGACGATACTGAGGACCCAAATTCTCCTGTCTCTTAACATATTTGTTTGAAATAAGGAAATGAGCTTATGAAAAAGAGGTAGTAAGAATCATTCATGTAATCTTAATATTTGATGCTCAATGTTGTCACTGAAATAATTCTGAATTGTAATTAAAAACATTACCCCAGAGGCTCCAGTGATCTCTCAGTTTGAGAAAATAGTTTTAAAATGTAATTTAATTCCCTACTTCTGTACTGTGGCTACATGAGTCCCATGGGCTGCAATGACATTGGCAGTGTTCTAGCATCCATGAATTCAATCTATTTAGCCTGCAATAGCTTAAGGCAGAATAGATCATGTAGCACTTAAGGCTGTCCTTTCTGCATTACAAACAGTCAGTGTATTATTATTGAGAGTGTTTATACAACTGTTCAAAACAAATGACTTCATTTGAGAATGCCATTACTTTCAACATTATTAGGAAATCCTGTACTTATGTACTTCTTTTCATTCATGGGAGATGGGCATCGCTGGTAAGGCCAAACCTTTTTGCTCATCTGAAACTTAATTTGATCTGGTTATAGTGCTATGTGTTCTTGAAGTGTTGCAGTCCCTGGGGGTTTGGTAGACCAATAATTTTGTTAGGAAGGGAGTTCAAGGATGTTGACCCATCAACAAGGAAAGGGGAGAATTATACTTGAGCCCAGAACAATGTGCGGCTTGAAGGGGAAATTGAAATAATGAAGTTCCCAAATATCAGTTGCCCTTGTCCTTTCAGACAGCTGAGATTATGGATTCAGAAGTTGCTGAGAATAAAACTTTGGCAAGTTATTGCAGTGCTCCTTGTATACACAGCTGCCACAGTTTATTGGAGGTTGGGAGGGATTAAATGTTTAGTTTGGTGGATGACATGCAAATCAAGATGGTTGCGGTGTCCTGAATGATTTTGAGCTTCTCAAGTGCTGATAGAACTGCACTCATCAAAGTACACAAAGACTGTTACATCACTCTGCAAACCTGTGCTTTGTAGATGTGGAAAAGCCCTGTTGAGTCACAAAGCAAGTTGGTCATCATAGAATATTCAGTCTTGAAAGCAGACTTGTAGAGATAGCACTGGATGTTATGCTTCCCTGCCTGTAGATTTGAAGGTGGGGGCCCCACAAAATCCAATAAGTGGTGCTCCTGCCACCTTCTGCCCCTCAATCTACCTGTCTGAAATTTTATAGGCATATGAGGGAGGGGGTGAACAGGATGCCCATTCTTAGGTCTAATGTGACTATTAAAAGGCTAATTAACGTGCTGGAGAGCCATGCAACAACATCTGGAGCTGAGATGGCTGATCTCCATCAACCTCAATGACCTTGCTTTCTGCTGGTGGAGAATTTTGCACCTAGTTCCCATTGCCTTTAATTTTGCCAGGTGTTATGACCATGAATTGTAACCCCGTATCCCCTATGGACATATTGAAGTTTAACTAAGTGTTCTTTTTTTTTTGAAAAAGGACATAAATCACAAAGTTGACTGCAAATGAAAATTCAGTGGCTGCCTAGAGAGAGAAAGTCTGGAAATGTCACACCTGACGAGGTGTCAAGGAGGTTTGAAAGGAAGACAATGCAGTGCAACTATGAATCTCTTAGACTGTAAGTATGATGGTAAAGAAAGACAACAGGTTGGGCAAGAGACATATTTGCATTTTTTCCCTTTCAAGATTACACAGAAACAAGAGTCAAAAGCAAACTGGTCTGTGTATTAAGGGCTCGATGTGGACTAGTGTGCTGTGAGAATCACTGCTCTGAGTAACAGCCATTTGACTGTACTGAACAACAGGTAAAGAAAAGGTTAAAAAAAACTCTCTCTGTGGTGCTGCATTAGCTGCTGCCAAAGGGAATCAGGACAAGAGTGTTTCAATCAGCACAAAGCCAAGAATCTCAAAAATCGACTGTTCAACCAATGTGAATGTTACTGGTAACATCGACGGCAAAAGCAGAAACATTCAACTACCCACTCTCCATAATCAATTCAGAGGCTAACCTGTATATCTTTTCTAACCTTTCTCTTTTTTGCACTGACGGTTTATTCCTCATCTGCACGTATAAGTGTCTTGTGAAAGTGTTTCTTCTCACATTTAGTAATTAATTACCTCACTCTTTTTTCTATGAATTCAAAGAACATATGATTAAATTAACTCGTTTTACAGCATGTTCATTTGTGTTCAATTGTTTTGTTTGGAGAAAGCCATCCACAAAGGAAGGGATCCTATTATAATTAACCTTGTTGTGACCTACTGAGAGTGTGAGTGCAGAACCAAGCGAAACCAGTTAACTCCTCCTCACCCAAGAGCTTGATGTTTTGAAGTATGTCATCTGGAACCATACCATTCTGAGGAAGCTCACCCAGAGACTGATCAGAGCACAGGGTCCTTGATGGCATACTTGTGTTGATACAAAGGCAGTCCTTCTTACATAACCTCACCTAGGGAGTTCAGCTTTTATTTTACATGTTTGAGCTAAAGCATTGAACTGAAGCTTTCTGAAGGAAGGTCACTGGACTTGAAACGTTAACTCTGTGTTCTCTCCACAGATGCTGCCAAACCTACTAGCTTTTTTCTGTCAATTTCTGTTTTTGTTTGTTTCAGATCTCTGAATCCACAATTCTTTGTTTTGTTTCACAGGAAACAAAGACAGGCTGCAGTTCACCCCCATAATGTAAACCAATGCTGGCATCGTGACCTGAGCAGTCCCTGATGGTCTTCTGCGCCCAGCTCACATCAGCTATCAGGTCCTGCCAGCCTTGTAGTGCCTGAGCCCTGTCATCCTCAAGCACAGCTTCCTCCAGCTCAATGTTCCCATCATCCTCCTCAGAAGACTGCTCTCACTCACCCAACTCCTCAGTATCTGTCACATTGCCTTAATTTCTCCTCCAATTGTGCAGCACATAGCATGCTGAAATGGTGACACATGCTCTGCCCAGACTATACTGGAGGCAAACCCACCCATCACACCACGCCCCCCCCTCCCCCCCCCCCCCCAACACCGGTTCTGATAGCTCAAGCAGTGGAACAGCATATTCAGCAGCCCCGAAATCTGCTCCACCACTGCCCTATTTGCAGTATGTGCACAAACTCGATGAAGGTGCTGCACCAACCGAATGTCAAGCATTTTACGTATTAACGAGAGCACCTGCTGCCTTCCACCTCATGTCAACTTTGCATTCTGTTCATTAGGATCTATCATCGTACTTACATGACACATGATACAGTGAGGATTCCTTGGTCTCACAGCAACGCTGGAAGTTGCACAAATAGCACACTCAGAAATGCCATGTTCCTTTTAGTTTGCCCTACTCTGATAGCTATTTCCACCCAATCAGCACCCTGCCCGCCTTGTGGAGACCCACTGGATTGAACCTCACCTCCAGCTGACCTCCCTGTACCCAACATTACGCCCTAATGAGGCCCAGCCTACTCCTCTACACTTCACTTGTGAAGTCCGCAGTGGTGGTCCCTGCCAATAATACCCCTCCTATAGCCTACCTGGCTCTCCACGATATTCCACATACACATGTACCTAATTACACACGGAGTATCGCCTGTCACCATCCTCATTCCCAACTTCACAAATTCCTCTGCAGCATTGACTCAGCACCTCTTTGGCAGTGATCCCCCTACAGCCCTTACAGACCTCCTCCAACAATCAATGATGGACCCCCAAGACCATATTTGCCCCAGACATCCGACTGCCTTTAACAAGCAGACTTTAGACATGACTGACCAGACCTCTGACCATTTTGTTTGCAGTCCCTCAACTGATGAATGTGACTACCCTGACTGTTGCTACAGTTTGGCTATTGCTTCCTCCCAGACGGCAGTCAGACAGACCCCATGAATGTGAGCACTTGAAATGAATGATTGACTGTGGCCAAGCTCCTGGACTGTTTGTGGACTGTGCCTCTGACCAGCGACCCCCTGACAGATAACGCTGCCCTCCTTGTCTGGACTGAGGAGTAGCTCCCATCCAGACTCTGACATGGCCATTTAGTTGAATGAATGTGCAGTGTGTTTGCCAGGCAGCTGGCACATGCTATAGATGTCTTATTGATGTCTCGGTGGTCAGTACAACAGGTTGTTCAGTCCCTCCCCTGCCCCAGACAGAATCTGATTAGCAAGCATGCCAAGCAGCCCTGTCTATATGTCTGTCTAAAAGTGCATATCAATGCAGCAAGACTGACAGCCTTTGGCTCGAGCTGAAGTGCCTATGTGCTAACTATTGTACAGCAATCTAAAGTATGGATGCTGTGACCACATAGGTAGATATTGAGGGCGCAATCCTAAGAGAGCAAGTGAGCAGCCCTGTAATGCAGGCTAATCCAATCTGTGAGCTGGGTGCCTGTCCCTACCCCAAAGGGTCCTTGCAGCAGTTTTCCAATGCTACTTAACACCCTGCAATGCAGGTCTGTCCCGTCCTGAGCAGTCTGCATGTGTATCACCGAGGTGCCATGATGGTCATGAGGGATTGGCTAAGCTCGAATGCCAATGTCTGACAAGGGTTCTGTGCATCTGCTGCCCCTGGATCTTGCCCTGAGGTTTGCTTTAATGAGGAGCAAAATGGAGGGTCTGCACAGCCAGCAGACTTGCTTTGACTTCCATGTTGAGGTTCCTTGGTCTTAAGCTTGCTTGGTTTGTGTAGGTTGGTGAATATTAATGAGGTAAGTTGTGATGTTAATAAGGCATTTAACAAGCTACTTGGGGCTGCTTAGAGTGTTGTCCATACTTTGGACATTTTGACCAGTTTATGAATAAAAACACTTCGCCCAAGTGCTCTTATTGATGAGACAGACAAACGAACACAGAATTCAGTTTGTGGTTCAACTCGATTTTATAACTAAAATATTCCTTACTAAAAATGTTTATGTATTAAAAGCATTTCCCAAATTCCCACAATATTTATTCTCTATCTAGTTCTTTCTATCTGCCTGAGAAAGGATTTTACCCACAACTATCCACGTGTTTGAGCTGGGCTGTTGCAATCTCTTCCTCTCTGATGTAGGCCTGGTTCTCTTCCATGAAGGTGGATCTTGCGATCAGGGTGGATCTTCTTTCTCTCTCTCTCCAAGTGGTTGATCTCCATTGCTGGGCCAGATCAAGTCTTCGCTGAGAAGCTAGCCAGGTGCATGTATTTATCCCCGCTCAGCCTGGACGTTCCAGAATGTTCTGTGGCTCTTGGCCATGGGGTCAGAAGCTGGAGTCAATACTCCTGATGCCAAGATAGGCCTTGTTGACCTTTCGTCTAACTCTGCCACAGAGGTTGTTACAGCCCAGATTTCTGTTTTAAGGCTGTTATAAGGTTCCACCCTTTATACTTTTCCTTTAATTTCAAATTGGTCCCTGAGGTGTGTCGATGGCGCATCCATCGGTGATTTGCTATCGAGGGTGTAAGGACAATGGTTGATGGTAATGGGGCATGAGTTGGCTTGAGGTGGTATTAAATTGGCATCGGGATATAGACATTAATCAGCAGGGGGAATAGGTTGGTATGGAGTTATTTGGGGCCATAGAGGTTAGTTGAGCAGTATGAGATGTCATGAGTTGGCAAGGACAGGGCATGGGCAGTGTAGGTGCTGGGCAAGAGGGTGTGAGAGGTGAGGATTAAGAGGCCTAATCCCAGAACATTGAAGTGGGCCTTTTAATCTGCCCATCTCCACATGCAACAATCTGTGTGGCTGACAGAACTGTTTGTTGGATCAGTGGGCCTCATCTTGTTCAACACTGACGTCCCTCCATCCAGTGAAAATGTAAACATCAGTGGCACTTCACTCTGGGTTCCTATCCTTCTGACTCACAAAAACATTAGCCCATTATGTCAGGATGGAGTCCATATTCTGTCAATCACTCAGGGCAGAGCTCAAGACTCATTTTTGTCACTCAAGATTGAACACAAAGGGGAATCGAGGAGTATAGAGAGAGGAGTAGGATTGAGCAAAAATCCCCATCATCTAAAATACTGGACAAAACGTTGGACTTTCCTAATATCTAAAATATTGGACAAAAGTCTGAGCTCAAGCTGCAACAAGCACATACAGCCAGATGATTTCAGCCTGGGACTATTGTTCACGTTGGAATTCCAAAATACACCTCCACTCCAAGAGAACAATCAACCAAAGCTAACACTCTAAACTGGAACTAACTTTTACATCTTGAGCGAGATAACACAGCAACTTCAATCAATACTCATTCACAGAGATATTGGGCATTCAACTTCAATCTGAATCCATTTACACATACTCTTAACTATCAGGAAGTCAATTGACCTAAAAAGGGAATATGAGAAACTCAATGGATAACACAAATTTGAGAGGAGATAACGAGGCACACAGACTGTATAACTGCTAGGCCTGATCTGGGAGAGGAAGAGCCTTTTCAACAGCAAGCTTCTGCAGAAACAGTTTCCCCACAGGCTCCAGCCCCAACAAGCAGCTTCAGAACCCAGAACCGTGAAGGCCAAACAGAGAAGCTGAATCGGGAAGACAAACCAAGAGCATCATCACAACAAAGGACATCCAAGAGGGGAAGGGATAAGCCAACCAAGTGCTATCCATACAAGGGCTTCCAGACACAGGCCTGCTCCGAACCAAGAGAATGGACATCAGGAACCTCAACAACCAGACACATTTTAAAACAATGTTTTCTTCAGTGGTGAACTGAAACTCCCGAGAACTCAAAGTTTCCAACCTAGCTAGCAGGGAGGGGAAGGCAGGTGGTGACAGTGCAGGGACCCCAAGGGTAGAAAGCCTGATTAAAGTTTTTGTGATCAAAACTGTTTAGCTTTCAATCGTGTTTAACCTGATTTTAATTTAAAATGTATTTAATTACTGTCTTTTGCATTGTTGATTGCATCAATTTCACTGTTTTATTACATTCATCTTTTTTGTTGTATTATGCTCACATTTATATTTAATAAACACAGAGGTTCTTTTGCCCTGAAACGCCTGTCTACTGCCTTCTTTATTTCACATTACTAAAATAAATGCAGTGTCAGAACCAAGGATTTGGGGCTGATTCGAACCATCTCAAAATCAGCAAATTACTGATTGCAAACCAGAACCCAACAGAGGGTGGTAAAGTGGAAATAATATACAATACCAGACATGTTGTCCTTGAAAGATGGAGCAGGCTTCTTTAGGATATCAAGAAATGTTTGTGAAATTTCTTCCTTGTTCCTCCAGAAACAATAAAATAATGAATTTAATTATTGCAGGCAGCAGAATTCAACCTTGATCCACAATGAACATGTCTATTCTTGCTGCAGAGTAACTACTGTGTTCTGAACAATGCTCAAATCATCTATCCTTTGAACTTTTACTGCTTTTGATAAGCATTTATTTCATTTTTCTAAGAGTTAGAGATTGCATTAACTGATTTTTCTTTGTTAATTCTATGAATTTATCGAAAATTCCCAGTCTTATCTGTTGTTTTTTAATACTGTTTTTGTGCCAATGCAGAGTAAGTTATTTAATCTACTTACCTTCACATTATCTGTGACTCTCATCAATTACATTCAATCTGAAACCTTAATCCTTCAGTGGTAAATTTGGTTTTACTCTCTATATTTGTAGGCTCTTTTTACAAAATGAAATTGCAATTTGATGCTTGACATTCTTTATTTCAATATTTCAAATATCTCAGTTAGGAGATATAAAACTGGAAACAATATTCCGAGTGTAATTTTCATGACTTTTATCGAGTTATAATAATTTGTTCTGACTTACAATAGCATTGCAGTCCAAAGCATCCCAAATTTTGATGTGTATTTTGATAATTCAGGGTCTAATTTGACCAAGGGTGGCACCACAGATCCCTAGCAAAACTAGAATCAATGGGTATCAGTGGGAAAACTCTCTGGTGGTCAGTTATTTTCATCCATTCACAGGATGAGGGCTTTGCTAGCTAGACCAGCATTTATTGCTCATCCCTAATTGCCCAGAGGACAGTTATGAGTCAACGATATTGTCGTGGGTCTGGAATCATATGGAGGCCAGACCTGGTAAGGATGGCCGCTTCCTTGCCTAAAGGACGTTAGTGAATCAGATGGGTTTTTTCCTGACAATTTATTCATTAGACTCTTAAATCCAGATATTTATTGAATTCAAATTTCACCATCTGCCATGGCAGGATTTGAACCCAGGTCCCCAGAACATTACTTGGGTCTCTGGATTAACAATCCAGCAATAATACGACTAGGCCATTATCTCCCTTATATAAGTCATACCTGACACATAGGAAGATTGTTGGGGCTGTTGGAGGCCACTTATTTCAGCTCCAAGGCATCTTTGCATGAGTTCCTCAGTGTAGTGTCCTAGGCCCAAACATCTTCAGCTGCTTCGTCAATGACCTTCTCTCCTTCTTAAGGACAGAAGGTGGGATGTTTGCTGATGATTGCACAATGTTCAGCACCATTCATGACTCCTCAGACACTGGAGCAGTCCATGTTCACATGCAACAAGATCTGGACAATGTGCAGGCTCGGGCTGACAGGTAGCAAGTAACATCTGCACCACAAAATATGACCATCACTAACAAGAGGCAATCTAACCACCGCCCCTTGATGTTCAATGGTGTTACCATCACTGAATCCCCCACTGTCAATATCCTGGGGGTTATCATTGACCAGAAACACAACTGGACTTACCACATAAATGCAATGGCTACAAGAGCAAGTCAGAGGCTAGGAATACTGCGGTGAGTAACTCACCTCCGAGCTCTCTGAAGCCTGTCCACCACCTACAAGGCATAAGTCAGGAGCTTGTTGGAATACTCCCCACTTGAATGGATGAGTGCTGCCCCAACAATAGTCAAGAAGCTCAACACCATCCAGGACAAAGCAGTCTACTTGATTAGCATTACATCCACAAGCATCCACTCTCCACCACTGATGCTCAGTAGCAGCAGTGTGTACTATCGACAAGGTGCACTGCAGAAATTCACCAAAGATCCTCAGACAGCACCTTCCAAATGCACAACTACTTCCATCTAGATGGACAAGAGCAGCAGATAAATGGGAACACTATCACTTTCAAGTTGTCCTCCAAACCACTCACTATCCTGACTTGGAAATATATCACCATTCCTTCACTGTTGCCAGGTCAAAATCCTGGAATTTCCTCCCTCATAGCATTGTGGGTCAACCTACAGCAGGAGGACTGCAGCGGTTCAAGAAGGCAGCTCACAACCACCTTCTCAAGGGCAACTAGGGATGGACAAGAAATGCTGACCAACCAGCAACGCCCATATCCCACAAAATGAATAAATAAAAAAAAATGAATCCACAATGCTCAGGTACCGGGTATAAAGGATCAATGAGCAGAGTTTCCCTGGATGCACACCATATTCTAAACTGCTATTCATATCCAGAAGACTTTGAGTTATGAGTATACGTTGTCTTTTAGTTCATCAGGCTCAAGTTTTAATTAAAGTGCTTATCTGGACTAGTGTAATCCTCGTGGAGGTGCTTGATACATTTAGCTTTCCCTTAAAATTTGCTCTCTCTTAATCCACCATGGTTTTTAACTCTGTATCCCTGTTATTTTCAAAAGTTCTCTCTCTCTCTCAAACTCTGTCCTTCTAAATTAATCCTTCTATTCATCTCCTAATCAGAAATCTATCAACATCTGCCTTAAACATACTCAAACACTGATCTTCCAACCTCTGTGTAGAGAATTTTAAAGGTTCACAATACTCTGAGTAAAAAGTATCCTCCTCACTTTAGGCCTAAGTGGCAATCACTCATTGTTAAGTTGTGCCGTGAATCTATACTCCCGACCGGGAAAACATCATTTCTGCAGCTACCTATCTCTCACTTTAAGTATTTTGCACTGAGATCGCCTCTTATTCTTGAAAATACTAGAGAATGTGGGCCATTTTGCTCAATCACTCAATTCGAAGGATGGTCCCACTATCTGGAGTTCAAGTCTGGTTTTCAGTGTCTTTTTTTTAATTTTTGTTCTTTATGTCTGTTTGTTGTTTTTTTCTCTACATCTAGTTTGCTACAACTTCCATACAATTTCAAGAAAATCCCATTATTTCAACATGGTTCCACCAATTCCTGCCAATTGGATCCTTTTCTATCAGATATAGATTTATTCAAATTAAACCCAATATTCTTTCAGAATTGGATCATACCAAAGAGTAAACGAGAAATCAAGATCTAGAGACATTCCATTGGAAGGGAGCAATGACAATGTCTGGAACTGTTAACACATGCTTGTCGTTGGTCTACTCATATCCTTTTATAGTGGATTTAGGACATGGGTTTAGTTTATGCGATATTAAGGTACAGGCATGTGCATTGTTATCGAATGCTGACACAGAGTGCAGGAACATTCCTCACATTGTTGTTACATGGAAGAATAGATGTTACAGCATGAAAGTGGAATGAGTAAACCTACAAAATTGTTCAATATATTATTTTTGTTTATTGCTACAGGTTGACCATGAATTGACAGAGGAGTTGGCATGGTGAAATGTAAGTCAGAGGTAATTTTGTTGCAATCAATACATCCTCTCGTTTTTGCAATGTGTGGCCAAATCAATTAAGTGTGTGGGCCTTTTAAGTTCTTTTATGGAGCTATCCACACACACTAAGTCAAAGGGTCAACTTGTGCCCACAGATTAGAGAGAATATTGATTTCAGTGTGACTGGTGAGGCTTGCAGATAAAAGCTTTGTTCAATATCGCTAGTGACTAAAAACTAGTCTATTGTTGTGCACAACCATTGAGGAAGAATTATGAAGCTTGCAGAAAATTCAGAGAATCATGACAAAGTGCAAGAAATGTCAATATACAAGATGTTTTATATCTCCATATATTTTACTATATATATACACACACACACATATATCCCTATTCTAGATTTGATGCTAGCAGGATTCCAACAGGATACAATTCCCAGATGAAAAGCTGTTATTGTTATCTGCCCTATGTATTGCTTTTAGCACTGGCTGATTACTTTTGCTGGCAACTTCATTTTGAATAGTTCACCAGATTTCAACTTATCAGTCTGGCTGTTATGCCTATCTTAAAACAACAAAATTTAATAGGATGTTGTAACAGAAACAAAATCAAACAGTTAACAGAAACTTATAAAATTAGAACGGAAATGTATCAAATCAAATCCATTTCTGTGCATTTTCTCTGCAGCCATAACACTGTATTCTGTTCTGCTACCCTGATGCGTTTCCCATGGTACGATCTGCATGTATAGCACGCAAAACAACGCTTTTTACTGTACCTCGATACATGTGACACAATAAATCAAACTTAAACAATTTCGCCGCAGGTGACAATGTATCCCAGCCTTGCAGTGCCCACCTGTCTCTAAAGGCCTCTATCATACCGATGAATAAAGCATTCTCCCTTTCAATGGACATTGCAGTGCAGGAATAACCCCAAAAGAGGGGCAGGCAATCAGGTACAATGCCTCCTTCATGGCCCACTGCCTGGACCTGTTAATGGTCACTTTGGCCAGGCTCAGGATCCCACCTACAAGGAGGCTGTCTGACCTCTCTGTACTGCCCACACGGGGTGCCCATAAATTAGGAGCATGAGGCTGAAGTACAAACAAAACTTTAAGCTCCTCATAAAAAGACTAAAGAAGGGCTATAAATAAAAACTTTCAACACACACCTGGAAAACCATTTCCCCAGGCCACGAAAACCATCTGGCATCAAGTGTGTTTACTCAATCTACTATTGCATGAGATCGCTGTATGCAACACTGTCCGCCTGATATCCAAGAGGGAAAGAGAAAGAACTCCTTTTTAATGAGCCCTCCACTATGTATATCCGCTGCTGGAAGAGAATATGATGCCAAGGCATGTCTGAGCAGTGGACAAAGGTGAGAAACTTTAGAATGGGCAGCAGCAAACCATTCAGGAAACAACTTTTGCCATTTTGAAAGGTATAGGAGATCTTTCCCTTAGATGGCTCATATTGTGTGGTTCTGCATCCCGAGGGATCGTTCAGTGAATGGAGCCAATATCAAGTACCAGGCAAATGGGAGTCAGTTTGTCTTGAGCTGCTTCAATTCTCTCTGCAGTCTGAGAGATGAGTATTACAGACAGAAGGCTCTGAATGGCTTGGGTCATGTACTGAACACAGACTGATGTCCTCTCAGCCAATAGCACCAGTATCCTCCAGGGCAGTTATGTCTATTTTGAGTTTTATCTGTATTCAATCAAGAAGAAACATGTTAACTAATTGGAGGAGCTTTATTACCAATAGGAAATGGCTTTATTGTGATTACACTGATAGATTTGATAGGTAGCAGACTGACAACATTAACACATTCCAATCATTTTCACTTTCAATACTAGTTTCCACGTGAAGTAGCACAATATACATTGAAAGTATCATGGCGTAATTCTTATTAAGTCGCACTACAAAATGTCTAATTAAAGCTAAAATGAAATGTTTTGAATTTCTGTGATAATCTCATGACATTTTCCTTGGTAATCTCTGTTCTCGTGTCTCCTTCAGTAAGAATGTGAGACATTCTTGTTTTAAAATACTTTTGCCATTTCAAAAATTTTTAGAATATATTCCCATTATTATTTTGTTATTTATTGTTTATTCCACTATGCATTAAGTAAATCTGCCTTCAGAAGAATCAAATTGCCTAAAAAATGTTTCATGTTGATAATCAAAATTTTGAAACATTACTGAGCCACGTAAATTTTAATGATCTAGAAAATCATTGAACTCCACAAAAACTAAATGTTAGGCTTTTTATTTAGTATTATTATAATGACACAAAGGTAAGTTTCAATCCTTTTGAATTTCTGAAATGCAAGAATTGAACAATGGTATGAACAATACTGCAGAACAATGACAGATCCTCTCAAACAGCTTAGTAGCGAGTTCTTTCAGGTCTCAATGAATAATCATTTGAATATATCAAAGCTCAATGAACTGCAGCAGTGGTGATTAATTCTTATGTTGAGTTGAAGCTCAATTCTAATGTACTTAAGAGGTTATTGGAGTTCAAATCACACATGCCTACATTAATAGTGCATATGTTGTATAGTATTTCAATGCTAAAAATAATCCTGAAGAACATTATCCTACTGTCAGATCATAGAAAACTCTAGCTAGAGAGATATTCAAATAACAAGGGCTCTGACACCTCTGAACAAATTCAAACTAAAGTGTCTATTTATATTTGATGCAATCTGGCTGTTATAAACTGCCAATGCGATAACCCCAATAAAGAAATCACTGCACCAGAACGAAACCATTAGTTCACAAGCCATTAAATTGCTGTCTGTGACATTAATGTACGAACACAGTAAAATGTCAAATGAACACGTTACTCTAACCGACTGCTGCAATCAGATGTTTCTGAGTGACAATTTCTTAGCTAGTGCAGGCTGTTTAAATAGTGGGAGTTAGTGTCACCTTGACAATATGGGTGGTAATCTGTTAGAGTGGACTACCCACTCGTTCAGAATGCACCTTACTTTCATTGTATTCCATTTCTGCTAGAGTTGAAAATGACAAACCTACATTATTAAAGCATCCTGGTATAGATTTTTGACCATTCTGGCTCCCATCATCAAACTCTTTCATATTATTTTCTTACATAGGCCTTCCTTCTAAAGTCGATGTATTCATTGTTCCCTTAACTTCTGTCGTACTAGATCACAATTCTCAATTTATGCAATCTCTGATCTGATCCCCCAATTCACTTCCTAGGAGAAACCAGCAGCTACCCAATGTTTCATATTCTTCCCCAGATAGCTCTGTGCCTTTCTAGCATGATAATAATGTTTAGAGAATCTCACAATTTAGGCATGGTCAAAACACTCTCCACTGCCTTAGATCCAAACATTGGCATAACCATATGTTTGGGCTTTACAGTAAGTAGCTTATTCGAGTATAGGGACTTTCCCAAACAGAGTAAAACAAGGCAGGAATCCTGCAAGATCTTGAAAGATGTGGACCATAGTAGGATATGTGGAAGACAAGTGGAGTGAGGCTCACCTCAATATTGAGATCGTCTCATTCCATCTTCTATGCTTCTAACAAATGGTATGGAGAGTTTCTCATTACACAGTGGCCAGAAGACAATTGATGATTATTCTTGCTTGTTAAACACATTGTTAACTTGCCTCATTAATATTCAGCCTTCCAACATATCAATCTAGCTGAATAAGCTCAATATCAGGAAAGCTAGACAAGGAAACTAGACCCTGGTTGATTCATCTCACCACTTGCTTCTAATGTCTCCATGTTGGACACTGGGCAACAATATCTCAAGAAACAATCAATAAACATCTGCTAAATGCACTCCTCCTCCATGGACTTAATCAGTCAACTCATCACAACTATCCTGACACTTCTACTATTGACTGGCAGTGCCCTCTGGAAGGACAGGTATACATTGCAAGGTACACCAGCGATCAGCATTGAAAAACTGAAGTGGGATTACTTTGTACAGGGGGCAGGCACCCAGCTCAAGGACTGGATCAGGCTGCATCTCAGTGATGATTGCTTGTTCTCTTTGCACTCAATTATTTGGCTACTATCTGCTTGCTCATAGTTTGTCTGACCGGCTTTGATTTGCCTTGTCTTGCACTGTCAGTCAATTAGTCCAGTCACACAACCATGCAGCTTCCACTACCACTAAGCAGTGCCTGGTCGAGGGGATGCACATCTTGCTGTCTAGCAGTGCACTGCATCAAGCTCCCACCTAAATCTTGTGCTTCCAGCATACTCGACAAACACATTGTATGTGCTGCAAGCAGACAGCTAGGTATCCAACTCCTGGGGAGCAGAGCTTACTGAAGTCCATGGAGGCACCTGTCAATCAGAGGGTCCCATCACAGTAAGTTAAGGGTGGCGTCCATTACCAGTCAAACCAATTGGCCCAGTCAGGTCTCCATTCTGAGGTGGGTGTTGTCTCAGTTAGAGGGCCTGTCCCTCTATAGTTCAGGGAGGAGGGCCACGGTCAGTCCATTGGCTCCACAGTGGCAAGTCCAGAGACAGAGCTAATGCAGTTGGAGACAGTTATACGCACCAGTCAGGAATCTGGGCATGTCTTACACAGGACTGTCCAGTCTTGTCAGTTGAGGAGGTGGCATTGTCAGTCCATTATGCTGTGCAACAGAAACTAGGAAAGGAGATGGTGTAAGTATGGCCATTCCTGACGCTGAGCCTTGGCTGTTTAATCACTGGGACTAGAGACTGCAGGCTCTGGAAGGAGATCACATGCTTCATTTTACATTAAATTAGAAGAGACTTGTTAAAACATATAAGTCATCACAGTTATAACAACACTCTTATTAATAAAGAACTTGGGCATCCTGTAGAGGACGGTGTGAACAAACCACTGAGGTGGTAAGGGCATCTTCCCCTTCATCTGGTCAGTCAGTCCAGGCCTACAACGGTTTCTCGCTAGTAGACACCAATGCCGATCTGCTGTGCCTGATTATAATGTGGACAGCGTTGATTAAGTAAGAGTAAGAATGAACTAAAGGTCTCAAAACTTGGCCAGATCAATTCTGGTCCTAAATCTACATTAATTTCCCAAGGCAGTACTTGCATCTTATGGTGGTGATGGTGATGCCAGATGATCCAGTGCACAGCCTAGTCAAAGCTTTCTGTATGATCCTTGGACTTGGGAAGGGCTAAGACTTTCCCCAGAACTCTGCGCACTTAGTTTCAATGGTTGTAGAACTCTGGTATAATTCATTATGTTATGCTATTAAAACCATTTCACAAGTGTGCTTTACTGTGCTGACTGCTTCTTGGCACTGGCTGCGATCCTTCAAAAATGACTAAGATCCACATGTCTTCAATAGAAGAGAACTGGAGGCCATTCTGTTATAAACTATTAAACAATTATTGGCTGTTTACACTGTTTACAATGGAGACAGTCACAAGACTTCAGCAGAATCTTTCTCGGGTTCCTGCTACTGACATCAACTGACATTATTTGCTAATGCAGTCTAACAATTAACTTAACTATTAACACCTTAAACTATACAAATAACAATGACAAACATGTTAGAGAGATTCAAAAATGTTTTCTGTCTTAATAGTGACCTTTTGATTGATGGTTCAACCACAACTGAACACAATGGAAGGATAAAAGAAGTTTTAAAAACTTTGCAACAAGTAAGGCTAACTTCAAACCAGAAACGTGATATCTCACAGACTAATATCAAGATTTTGGGGCATGTTATCCAAGCAACAGGAATTATATTGCAAACACACAAAACATGGGTTATCAAATAAAAACTAAGAGAACTGTGGATGCTGTAAATCAGGAACAAAAACAAAGTTGCTGGAAAAGCTCAGCAGGTCTGGCAGCATCTGTGGAGGAGAAAACAGAGTTAA
>NC_063350.1:41602370-41644815 GCF_021869965.1 Rhincodon typus | reverse complement strand
CTGATGTTTCGGGCCTAGAAGAAGGGTCTAGGCCCGAAACGTCAGCCTTCCTGCTCCTTTGATGCTGCTTGGCCTGCTGTGTTCATCCAGCTCTACACCTTGTTATCTCTGGGTGAAGTTGTTCCTCAAGTTTCACAAACATGGCCAGCTTTCCTTGTGTTCAGGGTGTAATTGATGACACCCATGTTGCCAGTGTGTAGCTTCTCAGCAGCAAGCAATGATCATCAACAAATACTGATTCTATTTGCTTAAACAGCAATTAGTCTGTAGGAAGGGAATAAATGCATAACATTCAAGAAGCAGTCAAAAAGCTCATGTGTTTGATACACTCAGCTGACTCACGTTTATAGTGCTGATAAATGAATGGGTCAACCTCTTTGAACCTGACTGAAGACATCCATCAGAAACCCTGGGAAAAAGAGGTTTGATACCAGTCATGGCATAACAAGCATCATTATGTTGTAAATATTAGTCTTTTGAAGATGGACTTCCATTGCCTCAATCATTCTTTGGTGGAGTTTTCCTGTGAATATCTTAGAGACTGTTGTGTGTTACACATTGTACAAAATCACTATGCAGAAGGTGGCAGCATCAACCCAGAGGTAGAAGAGGAGGTAGAAGTTTCACATGATGAGGAAGATGGGGAAGTGGAAAGTTTACTTGAAGGCATTCCTCAGAATTGGGCTTCTGTTGATGCATGAACTGTGGAAGGTGATGTGTGGAAGGCAAGGGGATGTCTCATCCTGATGTGTTTCCAATCACCTGAGTAAGGGTCATGCATTCACCAGTAATGTTCTGTCTCCATGCATGGAATATAATCTTGCAATGTAGCCCTCACATTGGATTTTCTCTGCCATCACACATTTTGCATCACATTTGATAAACAAGCTGGCATGTGCATGTTGCCCACATGAAAATATACATCCCATATTCTCGACGGGTTGACTTCAGGAATCCCTCATTTCAAAGATTACGTACAAATTAAATCAAAACAACTGTGAGACAAGCACTCCTTTGTGATTATAATTACATAAACACTGGTGCGATGTTACTTTGTAAAAGTGAACATTGTGAAACAGTTCCAAGTATTCCATGCTTAACATTTAAAGGAGTGATGGGAGCAGGCTGCTGCTCCTTCTGCCAATTGGCCTTTGGTGACCATGGAGAATGTGTCATGGCAGCCCTGAGCCTGAATGGGCCACTGTGTATAAGGTTATCCTGAACAAGGACAGGAGAGATATATGTGGTCACTGTTATATGAACTGGAAAACACTTGTCAACACTTGAATGCTTTGAGAAGAAACCTCAAGTGGGTGAGGTTGCAGCTTCTCTGGGTTCTGTGAATACTGGCTTGCCTCCCAACTAGGCACTGCCTGTCTACCTGTCTTCATCAGTGTGACATTTTATTAACAGTCCAGTCCATTTGTATCAAATACTTGTACCGCCTTCATGCAGTGTTGAGTGGCTGCTTGGAGATCCCACAAATGTTACCTGACCCATGAAAGGAATTGTAGGAATGGAAATGCAGAGCTGCAGTGACCTTCGAAGGCCTGGGCATTAGGTATCAACTGTATTCCTGTGTACAGAATTCATCACAGATTTGGGAGAAGTGTTCTTCTTGAGAGGCATGGATTTCACAGATGCTACCTCTCTGAAATTGGAAGTATACCATCGTTGTTCTCTAAAATCTTCGATGTGCCTCTATCGTTCCCTCTCCTTCAGGCTGGTCTCCTGCCCTCATGCTGCCCTCTGCTGATGCAGCTTTACTGCCTGCACTAGTTGGTGTGCAGCATGGTGCTTATCATCATTCTGCCTCCCATCCAGCAGTTGACAATGAAGAAGGACAGGGTGCATGGGTCCCAGGATGCCATAATGTCTCCCTTTCCTTATATATAGGCGGCCTCTGAATTTTCCTCCCCTTAGGGACTCAGATATGCAATGCCGCATGTAGGAAACTCTCCTCTATAACTCAGTTGTACTCTGCCCCTTTAAAATTTCACTTGAAATCTGAACTTTCTGCCTAAGACTCTGTTCTGCCAATTTTTACCACACAGAGGTAATCCATCACCCTATGATTCTCTGTCCTGAACGTCAAGGGGCCCTCAAAGTAAGTCAGGTAAGATAAATATAGCTCAGTTTCTCCATCTCTGTCACATCTATTTCAATGATGTAACCTTCCGCAGGGCTGCCTTCAATAGGTCTTCCTTTTCTCTCCACCTGGAGAATCCGTGGTTAACAGAGGCCTCAGCTGAGTCTGACCCACTTCCCAAACTTCTGCCCACACACCTTTCTTTCCTGCTCAGAACATATCTCACCTTCCCATTGGCCCAGCCTCTGTGCTCCATGGATAATCCTCCGTCATTTCTGCTGCCTCCAATAGGATATCATCACCGATCACATTGTCTCTGCCCGTCTCTTACTGCTGGGCTGTACCCAAAACCTTCATCTTGTGCTGTAGAGCCACCCCTTCTTCCTCCATCTTGTGCCAAAGGGCTGCCCCCTCTTCTTCAAACTTCTGCCACTTGGACAGACTTTCCATTCTGCTGCAGCCTTCCTATCCCTCCTTAGCTGTGATTGGGTGGGGCCAGGGGCCTGCCATAGCGCAAAGGGACCGAATTTACTCAACTCCTGCAGGGCAGTGAGGTCCTCCACCTAGGAGCATGAGGTTCACACTATTGCTTTCTGTGGCTGCTCCTTCTGAGACTATTTCGTTCAATATCACACCCAGCTGTCATTTCGGGCCCTCTTCTCTATTGTGGTCTTCATCTCCCCTTGTGGAGAAATAGAAACTGAGGTTACAGCGGAATTCAGCCATCAGACAATTTGAAAATTTCAATTTTTTTTAATAGAATCCCTACAGTGTGGAAACTGGCCCTTCGGCCCAACAAGTCCACACCGACCCATCCCCCTATAACCCACCTAAGCTCCACATCCCTGAACACTACGGGCAATTTAGCATGGTCAATCCACCTAGCCTTCACATCTTTGGACTGTGGGAGGAAACCGGAGCACCTGGAGGAAACCCACACAGACACAGGGAGAATGTGCAAACTCCAGACAGACGGTCGCCCGGCAGTGAAATTGAACCTGGGTCCCTGGCTCTGTGAGGCAGCAGTGCTAACCACTGAGCCACCGTGCTGGCGTGTCTTTATGTCTTTTATGTGTCTTTTATCCTGTGTGTCTTTATGTCTTCCGGCATTCGCTTGGCTCTCAACAGTCTGTGTGGGGTATATCATCCTGACAAATGCTGTTAGTCTCAGTGTTGATAAGTGGCACAAGGGTTCTACACAAGTGGGTTTTGATGTTATTGTGATCTTTTAGATTATACAAACAAATCAATGAGGTTACATTCAATCAGCTATTTCCAGGCATGTAGCACCAATGGAAGGTCTTTGAGATTCCATTGCCAGCATGAGAACCTGTCCTTTATAAAATACATCACACCACCAGTACCCATTGGCAGATGACTGATAGTTCCAGTACTTGCCATGACTCATTGCTCTGTGCACACCTTTCCAATCTGGATTGTTTTGATATCCAGGTGATAATGGCAATGTGCCAGACTTCATTGAGAATTGAACAGATCAGCACAAATTTTGGAGCCGCCACTTGATCTATTACGAGTGTAACATAGATCCATATACATCCAAGTTCTGCTCACTGAATTAATACAGTTTCATATAGTTCTCTGAATCCCTCTGCCTAGTAAAGACGAATAAACAGTTACGTCCACACAGGAATCCTAAAAATTGCAGCTTGAATGCTTTTTTTCTCTCTGGGCCGGACTCATCTGAGGAAGGAGGAGGAGAGCCAGAATGAGGATTAAATGGGCTACTAGTTGGATCAGTCAGTCAGACTTCTGATAACCAAAATTCTGACCAATGCGGACATGGTCAGAGCTCCTGTTCAAAAGCTGTGTAATTCCGTGGGAGAAAATAAGCATGTATTTGGACACATCTAGGATGTTTGTGCTGTTCAATGATTTCCCAGAACACTTTGCACACTTACATTGCCAGCTAGGTAACTAGGATTGCTGCGAGAGCTCGGTCTCAAGGTTTATGAGATAGTGAGATGGTCTTAATGTAGTTTGTGTGGGGTGGTAGAGAGTGGGTCACCTCAAGCTTCCTGGCTTTGTGTCCATAATAAACTGCAAGGCAAAACTGTGAGCCTGGTATCTCTGGCTGATGGACAAGACAAAGGAAAGGCAAGCATGCTGTGGGTATCAGGGTAAGCTCAGTGTGAGTGAACACTAAGAGACCAAGCAAACAGGTCACAGTACTTGCCTCTGCCAGTCATGCCTTTCTATTGTTGTTTGTCATTTATATAAACGATTAGATGAGAATATAGGAAGCATGGTTAGTAAGTTTGTGGATGAAACTAGAAGATTATCTAAGAATACAAAGGGATCTTGATCAGTTGGGCCAATGGCCTGAGGAGTGGCAGATTAGAGTTTAATTTAGATAAATGCAAGGTGTTGTATTTTGGCAAGACAAACAAGGGCAGGACTTACACAGTTAATGTGAGCGCCCTGGGGAGTGTTGTAGAATGGAGAACTAGATGCTCAGGAACATAGTTCATTGAAAGTTGCGTTACAGGTAGACAGAGTAGTAAAGAAGCTGTTTAGCATGCTTACCTTCAATGCTCAGACCATTGAGTATAAGAGTTGGGACATCATGTTGTAGTTGTGCAGGACATTGGTGAGGCCACATTTGGAATACTATGTATAATTCTGGTCATCCTGCTATTGGAAGGATATTATTAAATTGGAGAGGGTAGAGAAAAGATTTACAAGTACATTACTGGGTCTGGAGGGTTTGAGCTGTAAGGAGAGGCTGGGTAAACTGGGACATCTTTCACTGGAGAATAGGAGGTTGAGGAGTGACCTTATAGAGGTTTATAAAATCATGACGGGCAAAGATAATAGCAATGTCTTTTCCCGTAGGATTAGGGAGTTCGAAACTACAGGGCATAATATATGGTGAGAGGAGAAAGATTTAAAGTGACACGAGGGGCAACTTTTTCACACAGAGGGTGGTTTGTACTGTATGTGGAATGAGCTGCCAGAGAAAGTGGTAAACACAAATAATAGTTAAAACATTTAAAAGACATTTGGTCAGGTTTCATGAATAGGAAAGAGTTAGAGGGATATGGGCCAAATTCAGGCAAATAGCACTAGTTTAGTTGGTAAACTTGGTCGGCATGGGGAAGTTGGACTGAAGGGTCTGTTTCCACACTGTATGACTCTATTGCCCCCATCCCAGGATTTTAATTGTGTCAGTTGAGGTGAAGTGGGTCGAGGGCACTGGTTGGTTACTTGAGCACTTACTGATGCAGGAGTAGAATAGCGTCAGGAGAAATATACCTGTCATACTTCAATCTGTGTATGAGCCTAATTCAAATTAAGACTGGCACTTGCCTCCTCCTTGACAAACCAGCTATCAGGATTATAATACCAATCACAAAGTTGCTGGAAAAGCTCAGCAGGTCTGGCAGCATCTGTGAAGAAAACATCAGCGTTAATGTTTCGAGTCCGATGACCCTTCCTCAGAACTGCTGAGCTTTACCAGCAACTTTGTTTTTGTTCCTGATTTACAGCATCCGCAGTTCTTTCGGTTTTATATTACCAATCATTGCTTACACATTTTCCCCACTGCACCCTAGCTCCACCACCTCAGTGTCGCTTCCTGCTGACTCAATCATTCATTTTCACACTTATTGGAGGGCTGCTACAAAGTCAGCAGTGGTCTGAGTACATTCGTATTTTAGTGGTTCAATGGAACTTAGGCCCAATGTTCGAAATCGATCTTCTTCTCAACTTATCATTTATTCTTAGCAATTGTACCTGCCCCAAATCCAAACAATGGGTGTTTGAAGATTACATCTACTCTAGGTAAGTGAACATAACCAAGTTTTAGTGAACATATCAATACAGTGTTCAGCTGGAGGAACATATCAAGGCAGGCAGCATCAGAGGAGCAGGATAGTCGACGTTTTGGATCAGGACTCTTCATCAGGATAGCTGAGCACTTTAGAGAAGTTAGCACAGAACCTCTCTGGGATGGCACACACTCAGGGCATAGTTCCATCTTGTTCTGACATCTTGATGACAGAGCTCCTTACCCGTGTGGTCAGTTTATGATTAAAGGTATGGTAATTCCTTTATTCCACAATGCATTTTCCTGAATTAGAAGACCAAAGATCTCTCCATGGACCAGGTGGATTAAAATTACGTAGACCTACCATTTTCAAGAGATTTTGTACTGCATGAGTCAATAGCAGGGTAATGTGAAATCACCTTGACACCTCACCACACAAATTTGGATCTTCCAAAGATTTATCAGCAACGATTAATTCAAACCCAAAGGAAATCAAGGGGTGACAACTCATCAAAGATGAGATGACATAAATATAATTGAGGTTAATTGTAATTTCTTACAGCCAATTTGCTGATTGACCCCATAATCTATATTTAGTTGCTTGCTAAGAATGTTTAAAAAAAAATTATGCAACTGACCACAGATACTGAATGCGTTGAAATCGTAGCAACTTTTTTTTTTGTTTGAAGAAGCTATGGAGAGTAATAGCTCCAACTTAGTTTAAAATAATGAAAATTCTCCATTGAATCTACCATTGCAGACATGACTTGAAAAGGTACATCCAAAAAGGATAGCATGAGACATGTATTTGAGAAAACTATAAATCAAAACATTTCATTCAGATTTCTCAGTCACTGGTAATATTGCTGGTTTTATAGCCAGTGTTTGTCTGCTTTGTCCAAGACATCAAAGTACATGGAATAGTTTTTAGGGACACCGCAGTGTGGAGCTGGAGGAACACAGCAGGCCAGGCAGCATCAGAGGAGCAGGAAAGCTGATGTTTCGGGTCAGGACCCTTCATTAGAAATAGGGAGAGGGAAGGGACCTGGGAAATAAATAGAGAGAGGAGGGGTGGGGCTGAGGAAGGCCGGTGGGATGGCGATAGGTGAGTGTGGATAGGCAGTGGTGGGGATCGGTCAGTGAGGTGGAAGGAGCAGATAGGTGGGAAAGAAGATGAACAGGTTGTGTCAGGTCAAGGAGGTGGGGATGAGAGGGAGGGTTGGACATGGGATGAGGCCAGGGGTGAGGACATTTTAAAACTTGCGAATTCCATGTTTAGGCCATCGGGCTGTAGGCTCCCAAGGCAGAATATGAGGTATTGCTCCTCCAGTTTGTTGTGGTGTTGTTGTGACCCTGGAGGAGGTGCAGGATGGGCATGTCACCCAGGGAGTGAGAGATGGAGTTGAAATAGTTGGCGACTGGAAGGTGTTGTCGTTTATTGCATACAGAGTGCAGATGCTCTACAAAACGGTCTCTGAGTCTACGCTTGGTCTCACCGATATAGAGGAAGCCACATTGGGAGCAGCAGATATAGTAGACCAAGTTGGAGGATGTACAGGTGAACCTCTGTCTGATATGAAAGGTTTGCTTTGGGCCTTGAATGGAGGTGAGGGAGGAGGCGTAGGGGCAGGTGTAGCACTTCCTGCGGTTGCAGGGAAAGGTGCCAGGGGTGGTGGGGTTAGTGGGGAGTGTGGAGCAGACAAGGGAGTCACAGAGAGACCGATCCCTACGAAAGGCAGATAGGGGTGGGGAGGGAAATATCTCTTTGGTCATGGCGTCAGATTGTAGGTGGCGGAAGTGGCTGAGAATGATATGCTGGATGCGGAGGTTGGAAGTTGCGGTCCTTGAAACAGGACGGCATCTGGGATGTCCAGGAGTGGAAAGCTCCATCTTGGGAGCAGATGTGGTGGGTGTGGAGGAATTGGTAGTAGGGGATCACATTCTTGCAACTTACCCCTTCGGTGATCAAAAATGCCCTCAACCGTATCTGTTGCATTTCCAGCACTTCTGCCCTCAAACCCCTTCCCCCCCAACAAAAATAAAGACAGAATCCCTTTTGTCCTCACATATCACCCCACCAACCTCCGCATCCAGCGTATCATCCAGGTTCACTGTGCATCAGGCAAGGAGAGAGGTTGAGAAGATGAGTCCTTCACGACAACCTCGACTTTGTTATTGGCATTACAAACCAACCTTTTAGCCAACTGAGTAACTGAGCTGAGTGGTTGGCACAGTTGGCCAGACAGCTGGTTTGTAATGCAGTGTAATGCCAACAGCATGGGTTCAATTCCCACACCGGCTGAGTTTAAGAGGAAAGACTCTCCTTCTCAACCTCTCCCCTCACCTGAAGTCTGTTGACCCTCAGTTAAACCACCACCAGTTCTCTCTCTTTCATGAGAGAGTAACCCTATGATCTGGTAGGACTATAGTGACTTAAATCTTCATGATTACATTACTTAGAAAAGAGTAAAGTGACATGATCATTGATCATTGCCTCATAACTAGGTCAACTTTATTTCACTTCCCCCTTGATGGATCTTGCCCCATTCCAAACTGACAATGCACTTCAGAATATATGAATGATTGTCTGCATCTGGTAGATACATGGCAACCCAAATGGCGAACAGGCAAGAAAATGCTGCGAAGGTCACAATCAGACCCTCTATGATTTTATTGGATGGTGGAGCAGGCTTGATCAGCTGAATGGCCAACTACAGCTTATTATAATGAGCATATAATCCCGGTTAATATTTCAGTGCAGTACTGAGAGAGTGTTTTTATTATTTGTGCTCAATTTGAGGTATGATTTATACACCCATGTTATTGAATACATTTGTAACTTCATTTTCAGGAGCAACTTGATGATGCAATTTAACTATGTTTTTTATTCAACTCAGATTACTGTAACTATGGGTCTCAGGTTAATAGCTGCATTTTAGGTTCCTACCAGATAATGCTTTGTCAGGCTGGAATTACAATTGTTCTCTCCAGACACTGTTCTGCACATGAATGGATATATGAACCTCTTATAACAGTTAAAAGTTAAATATTTACACAGATGCAAAGAGGAGATTTTCCAATCTTTGAATATTTAAACCAACATTATTAAAAATGCCCATAGTTCCAAAGGACCATTGTAAACTTTCTAATTAAGTTTTACATAACCTTGGACTCACATTCGATATCACAATGAAGGTCATGTGACTATGAAGCTTAAGCAGCGTTTGATTGCTTCTCTGGACTGGTCTTGTCCAGATATTCCACATTCAATTGCATTCAGATGATGAAACATTTTTAGCTGTTGTTTATAGATTGGTTACTACACATTAAAGTAAACACATTTCAAAAGTTTTTAATTGTCTCTGAAGCATTTCCAAAGATGACATTTAAGGCAGAGGTTTCTTTTTAATTCTCTCATGATGTTAAATTAATGACACTCGACAATGATTCCAGAACTGGAAAGAACAGGCCTATAAATTGCTTGCACACAATTGAGTAAGATAGAATTGAAGGATGTTATGACATCGAGATAGACAGCCAAATCAAATCGGCCTCCTTGAGCCTGTTTGCAACATAAAATTAACATTCTCACTGAACCTCAAAATTGAGCCCTTTGGTCCCTAACCAGACTTCGAGAGTAACTAGTATGAGAATTAATTGATACCATTTAACAATGTGTTAATAATATATTAATAATTTAGGTGAGCAAATTTAAACTGTAAAATATTCTAATCAGTGTTTATGATATAAACTGAATAAGCTTTATTTTCAGCCCACGCTCTCACACAGAGAGATGGAAAACCAAACACAGTTAACAGATAAATTCAGAGAAGGGAAAAGTGCCAAAACTGGCCAGATTATTTTAAGCAATTTCCATGATGTGTTGCTTCACAGGTATAGGAGATTGTCTCCTGATTTATTGCCTGAAGATGTTGATCAATGCCACCTTTTCCAGGATCACTCTGATGAAGAATTAATAATGCTTATAACATGGTATCTATTCTTTGAATTTCTAATAGCTGGTAATGGGAGGTTAGGTAAGGAGCTTTCACATCTTCATGTTGTAACATTAACAGCCAAACTCATTCTCTTAGAAAATCCCAGCTCAAAACAGGTCAAAAATTCTGGGCCTTGATCACTAGGTTCTCTCCCAGACTTGTTGGTACAAATTCTTATAGCATTAGGTGATTGTTAGCTGAATGTGAATGTCTTAATTGTGAAATAATACAATACATCAGTTTGGCAGCATAGTTCTGTTGTTATTTTTTCAAGAGTAGAACATAGTGACATTCTTGGGTGACCTGCTGGCGCAGACACACAGGATTGTGTACCCCCTCTCTTCTAAACCTTCAAGAAAGTTTGAAGGTCAGAATCAGAAAGATTCCTCTCTTCATTGGTGCCATGCCCTGTTGTTTTGTCTGGCTCCCTGGTGCTGATGGCTCTACTGAAAGGCATGACAAAATGATTGATGTGGCATTTACTCAAGTGATCTGAGAGCAAATGAGTGAGTCAAGCACTGTTGCCTCCTCATCTTGTTGTCTCCTAGTCTGCTGCTGAAGCATACAAGCAGAATTTATTTTTAAAGTTTCCATGCACTCCAGCAAATCTCACCCATTTTGATTACAGTTGATATTACTGACTACAGCATTGTATATGGAAGAAAGTAACCAGGAAAAATAGTGTAAATACTGCTGCAGAACGCTAACAGGCACCAAATATTTGTCATTGATATAACAAGAGGACAATACTCCGCATGTTAATGCACCCGTTTAGTCTCCTTATCTCCAACCAGAGGAAAGAAATGTCACCTTTATGTGCAAACCCATATTCCCTATTATTTTAGAGTGGGTCTTAGATATAAAATCATGTGGGAATATCAGCCACAGGATGAATGACCAATCCACTTGCTGATGGGAAACACATTGACACTAATCAACTGCGATGTCTTTCGATGAATAACACTGACAAGATATACAGCTCAACTTATAATTATGAAGTAGGTATACAAAAAGGCAAATGTGAGGTGATGCATTTTGTACAGTTGGAAATTATACAGCGTATGGCAGAACCCTTAGGAGTACTGATATGCAGAGGGATCTGGGTGTATAGGTCCACAGATCATTGAACAGGATCAAGATGAAACACAAATTGTGCCAGATTACAGTTCAAGCTTAGTTAACAGTTTCATAGAATCATAAAGTATTGAACAAAAAGACATTTGGCCCATCATGGTGGCCAGTTCTTTAAAAAAAACTACCCAAGTCAGTTCGACCAACTGTTTCCATATAGCCCTGTAAAGTTTTTCTTTTCAAATATATATCTCAATAATTTTGAAAATTACTGCTGGTTTGCTACCATTATCCTTTCAGTTTTTATTTTAAAATAAGGACCAACAAAATACAAAGAACAAAGAACAATGCAGCACAGGAACAGGCCCTTTGGCCCTCCAAGCCTGTGCCGACAATTTTTGCCCTTCCATACTAAAACTGTCTTCACTTACGGGATCCATATCCCTCTATTCCCTTCCTATTCATGTATTTTTCCAGGGGCTTCTTGAATGCTGCTATTGTGTCTGCTTCCACTATCTCTGGCAGCGCGTTCCAGGCACTCATCACCCTGTGTGAAAAACTTGCCTTACACATCGCTTTTGAACTCCAACCCCCCGCACCTTGAACCTGTGTACCCTAGTAATTGACCCATCCAAACTGGGAAAAAGAATTATTCTTACAACTCTATCCATGCCATTCACAATCTTATAAACTTCTATCAGGTCGCCCCTCAAGTGAAAACAAACCCAGTCTACCCAACCTTTCTTCATAGCTAAAATCCCTCATAGCAGGCAACATCCTGGTAAACATTTTGTGTACCACCTCCAAAGCATCCACATCCTTCTGATAGTGTGGTGACCAGAACTTCATAATATTCCAAGTATGGCCTAACTAAAGTTCTATAAAGCTGCAGCATAACTTATCTATCCTTCTACTCAATGCCTCTTCCAGTGAAGGCAAGCATGCCATAGGCCTTTTATACTACATAATCTACCTGCGCTGCCACCTTCAGTAATCTGTGGACCTGCACAGCTAGATCCTTCTGCATATCAATTCTCCTAAGGGTTCTGTATATTTCCACCTTCCAAAATGCATCACCTCACATTTGTCCGGATTAAACTCCGTCAGCTATTTTTCTGCCCATGCCCCCAACTGATCTATATCCTGATGTATCCTCTGACGATCCCCTCACTATCCGCAACTCCACCAATCTCTGTATCATCCTTGAAGCTTTAGTGATCCTTAGAAACAACAACGTTAGTTTGCTCGAGTATCCATTAAGGAAATGTTTTATGTTACACAAATGCTTGGCTAGCCTTGGCAAAATGCTAAGATACCTTGTTGGTTCTATTAATGACAATTATTTCATACTGAGATCTTCCACAATTGAAGGAAAGGCGATTACATAGGGCCAAAATCATGGTAGGATGAGCCACGCATGGATATGATGGTCTGTCCTTGTCCTCAATGCAGTCAATATAAAAAAAAACTTGCCAATCACAAATAAATATTCAAGGTGCAGAAGCTGTCTGACACAGATGGACTGTCTTATCTGATGTATTTACCTCAAAAGACTTGATGAGGCATTTTGTTGTAAACATCGCCTTTGTATCACAGTGCTATCAATGTGGAGTTGCATGGGTGTGGAGGTGCTGGTGTTGGACTAGGGTGTACAAGGTCAGAAATCAAACGGTAACAGGTTGTAGTCCAACAAGTTTATTTGATAACACAAGCTTTCAGAGCTTCGTTCCTTCTTCAGATGTTAATGAGAGAGGTTATATCCGACACAAAATTTGTAAGTAAAAGATCAAAGGGTCACACCACTGATGAGGATGTATTAAACAAACCTAAGATGCTTTTTAGTCAATTACAAGGTCTTAATTGATTAATATGTAAATGTAAATACCCAAATTCCTTTCATGTCACTGTCCTGAGAGAACTAAAGGTTTTATAATGTAAAAAGAGGTGACATCTTAGGTCCGACAATGCGTGTTAGGTGTGAGGCCTTGTTTGGAATCTGTTTGTGTTTTGGTTTGGAGTCAGACTGGTTTTATTTCTAAAGTAGGAATTTATAAAATGCCACATTTACTGACTGTCTATAAATTGTGTGTGTTTTTTGAACAAAATAGAATGTATCTGCAAATACAAATTTTTGCATGTAGTTATACAACTTACATGTTTCCAAAGTTCAGTCAGATACTGCATAAACTAAAACTATATGCATTCTACTGATGTTTTTTAAAATGTATTAATGACTCCAAGAATATATTTCTGACCCTCCTCAGTGGTATGTTTTTATTTATACGATAGAAATCCAAATGCTGGATATCTGAAGCAAAAGCAGAAAGTGCTAGATAAACTAGCAGGTGTGACAGCATCTGTGAAGAGACTTATTTTGGGCTTGAAATGTTAACTCTGTTTCCCTCTCCGCAGATGCTGCCAGACCGGCTAATTTCTCCAGCATTTTCTGTTCTTGTTTCAGAAGTCCTAATAAATCCAATTAAGTAAAATAGTACAGTCTTTTGTTGCGTTAACTCATCACATGATGCAATATCAGCATGACTGGAACTAAATTAGAATGCATTCATCCTATAGCACCTACAAGAAAGAGCAGCAGTTAATTTTATTTTGCGGTTTTCTTTTCATACACTTAATTTATTTTATGAATGACAAAAAGTGTCATGACTCTGCTTCACTTTCCTAACAAATTCAGTAAATCAGACTTAATTCTGGTCTGCTGTTCTTCACTCCAGTATAATCCTTTATTGCAGACCTCTTCATTGTTTTTTTTTCCATTACACATCCTATGTTTCATTGCAGTTGTTTCTGGAACAATATTGGAATATTGCAATGCAATGTTCTTTGCTGTATAAATAGAAAACATCATCTGGTTTGATCCATGATTTAGTCCAGCCATGAGGACGACCTGTATAGTGCAACCATGAATGAGTCATTTATAGGGTCTTAGGTCATCGTCAGGTAATGAAACATGAATTAACTTGGTTTCCACATAGCATTTTTCAGCTATCCCTCAGCTGATTTCACAGTTGTGCTCTGTTCCCTGTCTTTCCTACAAATCAGAATTAATTTCAGTTACAGGGTGGAACAGACATGAGAAAACCGATTTGAATAGCTTTATCTCTTTAAATACTTTGATCTCCATTTACACCAAAAAAAAGGTTAACTAACCATTCTTTAACCTGCTGTGTGTGCTATGAACAAATCTGTTGTTTTATTCGCATGTAAATCAAGGGCTAAGGGGATAAGACAGGGAAATGGAGTTGAAGATTATCAGATCAGCCATCATCACGCTGAATGGTGGAATAGACATAATGGGCCAAAGGACCTACTTCTGCTCTTATGTCTTATGGTCTTATGATCCCAGTTGATGTTATGATTGGACAAATCAATCTTAGACTGAAACCTGGCTTTATAGATCATATTTTGATTTGTTTTGGTTTTAATGAAGTGGTCCTTCACTGAGATATAGCACACAGTGCTGCAAATTTTGCTTTAACAATAAAACAGAAGTTTATTAATAAAATAATTCAAGATAAATAGAACAAATTCATAGAAACTGTAAACACACAGTTAAAGTATAATCCAGTTAATCCCAAAGTACTCCTTTAAAATTGAAAATTAACAGCTTCTGTATAGTACTCAAAATACAGGCTTGGTGCAGAACCCAAAAACACACTTTGTATAGTACCCAATATCATAACTCATTGTACTCACACCAGAGTCCCTTTCTCTAACACCTCTGTAGGTCTAAGTCATATGTGACTTTAATTTATAGATTGGATCTTCATATAGCTTCTTCCTGGAGCTATCATGCGCATTAGCTTATCATAGTTGCTAATAAGTATTCCCTTCAGAATTTTATACGAACATTTCTGGTCTGGATTTAACACAAATTCTTTACTTTCAGGTAACCTAGTTTCATTATATCCTTCCCTCCTCAGAAACACTGGTCTGTACAGCCGTCTTCATTTAAGGACTTCATAGGACTGCTCAAAACTCAAAGTAAACCTAAAAAAACCCTCCCTCTCAGCTATGTGCGTTTCCTGACACTTAGAGAAACCTCTCCTGAACTTATAAGCTGTTAATCTTGATCAGACCCTACTCATGGACATGCATACCCATTAATTCTAAAGCTGAGCTTCAAAAACTGTCTTAAAAGAAATTATCATAGCTGTGGAAATACTTACCAGTTAATTATTATTAATGTCAGACATAGACAAAAATACACTTTTCCCACTAACCCAGATCAAAGAATCCAAACTTGCAAAAAATTATATTAAAATATATATAAAAATCACACATTATACAATGAATGAATATGGGGAAAATTCTTTGGTAGAGATAATATACAAGGTCATGGTTCTGAAAGAGTTAATGGTAAAGTTATATTAAGTTCCACCCAATATAATGATGTTGCACAGTCTAGCAAGAGGTCCCAATGGAGGCAGATATGTCAATTGTAAGTGCAGATAGTCTTTGCAATTTTGCCTATTTAAACTATTTAAACAAACTTGTACCTGTTGCCATCATAGAAAAATCTACATTTTGTTATTAAGACAAACACCTCTTCTCATTAACACCCACAACACAGATTAGATAGGCAGAGTTTCAGCCTCCTGCATATATTCGAGCAGCAGTGTTTCAGATGGCTCATGGTATTCCATCATATGATCAGCGACATTTGTGGGCTCCTGCTAAAGTCCTTATGCTAAATGGAGCAGTAGGCGAACTGCCACTGACTGCCAATGTCAGCATGCTCATGAATTCTTCACATCTGCTTTATTTCAAGTATCAACAAGAGATATTTTCAGAATCTCACAATCTGTCGACTAATGCATCACACATTTGACAGTACCAGAAATTAGATGCACTTTGCAAACTGCATATGGCACACCTATGGCCTCAATCAGTTTTAAATAGGTCCAAGGAATCAGCAATTGCCCCCATACGACAACCAAGGCACACTCAGATCATTATAGAGTATCCATCAATATTCCAACTTGTTTTCAGTCACAGAATCATGCAAGATTCCCTGAAAGCTGCCATAATGGTTTTATCCCTGCACCAGTCAACCCTTCTGAATTTTTCAGACCTCAAAGCAGAATTAATATTAATGTGCTTGGAGAGAAAAATCATTCACTGAAGATCTGACTGATGAATCCAATTGCAAGCCCAGATAATCATCCTGGGAAAAATAGAATCAAAGTTACACTTGTGTAAGCAATTGGAATGCTGAGGGTGAGCTATTGATGCATTCGTGATGCCCTTCAGAGCACACCATTAACAATACTGCTGAGTTGTAACTTGTGCAAAATAATGCACCAGCTAAGATTTGAGCTGCAAGAGGAAAAAGATTCTTCATGCAATGCATCTTCAGAGGATGAGTAGAAGGAGGGGTAACATAAGGAGGAGGAGGGATGCCATATGGGCACAAGCAGTGCACATTGTTGCCATTGGGCTGAGAACAGATTTGGTGTAGTAAATTTGAGTCGAAGATTAGCAGGCAGAACTATAAGGAAACAATGAGTTGTCTTTAAAGATGAGATAGATCGGGAAAGTTGAAATTCCATTCCATGGAGGACAAATAAAATGAGAGCTAGTGGGATGACAAGAGAGATAGAATGAGATCACACAAAAAAAGGGTGCATTTAATGGATATGCAATCAATCATACATATGAGAACAAAGCAGAATATGAAAAGTTCAGAAGGAAGTGACAACAGCTGTACAAAACTCTGGTGCGTACAGTTCTGGTCACCGCATTATAGGAAGGATGTGGAAACATTGGAAAGGGTGCAGAGGAGATTTACCAGGATGTTGCCTGGTATGGAGGGAGGGTCTTATGAGGAAAGGCTGAGGGTCTTGAGGCTGTTTTCATTAGAGAGAAGAAGGTTAAGAGGTGACTTGATAGAGACATACAAGATGATCAGAGGATTAGATAGGGTGGACAGTGGGAGCCTTTTTCCTCGGATGGTGATGGCTAGCACGAGGGGACATAGCTTTAAATTGAGGGGTGATAGATATAGGACAGATGTCAGAGGTAGGTTCTTTACTCAGAGAGTAGTAAGGGCGTGGAATGCCCTGCCTGCAAAAATAGTAGACTCGCCCACTTTAAGAGCATTTAAATGGTCATTGGATAAACATATGGATGATAATGGAATAGTTTAAGTTAGATGGGCTTCAGATTGGTTTTACAGGTCGGCGCAACATCGAGGGCCGAAGGGCCTGTACTGCGCTGTAATGTTCTATGTTAAGAAAATAAAAGAAAAAATGTGGGAGAATGAGTAAAGACCAGCAGTCAACATAAAGTGAAATCCTCTGTAATATTTTATTAGTAATATTTTATTTTATTAGTAATAAAGGTGTGGTAAAAAGACATTTACCAAAACCTCTACCAATAGAGTTAAGGACATGGCAGAGGATGAAATAAGAACACATTATCTGTTCTTCCTAAGGAGAAAACTGCTGCCAAGGCATGGGTAGGGATTTTGTTGGGCAGACCAGAATCTCACCTACCTGTTTGATGATCCAATGGAAACCTCTACCAGTTTGGTAGGGGTGACCCAAAAAAAATCAAGTGCCCTTAAATGGCTGCCATTGAGCTTTCTCCACGATTGAGGTTGCTATGCAGTTCCTGGCTCCTTTCTTGGATGGACATGGAGAAAGCATGGCAATAGTTGTTTAAATCAGATTGAAGACTGACTATTCAGATTTTTAGGCTAATCTTCAGTATGCAAATACATTTTAGAGTGAAAATGCCATGACACAATACTGATTGATTCAACATTAATTTTCTTCAGTTCTGCAGGCATAGCCCAAGTAAAACAAATGGTTGTATTTCAATCATCAATTATTACAAGCATCAAATTGTTGTGCTTATGATAAAGTGCACATTTTGTCTTTGTCTGACTGTATTAAGCACAGAAGAAAGTATGTCATAAGAAAAAAAATACTTTTAAAATTATGTTTATGCTTCTGTTTGTTTTCATTGTTTGCTTCTCATTTATTGCATAAAGGGAAGATCTTCCTGTTTATGGTTAAAGGTAAAATGCCAGAATCACAGTGCATTCCTCAGAGTGAAAATGTCTCTTTTGATGCACATTGACCTTTCTCAATTAGCAATATTCGTGATTCAGTCAGCTGCTGGTGGGGATAGCTAGAGAGGCAGATGGACAGGGTATTAATGGGTCAGTGGGAAGGGATTGGGGGTGTAGTTGGGTCGGGATGAGTGGTTTGATCAGGTTGAATAGTCAGGTCAGCTTGAGGTGGTTTTCCCAGACTCAGATGTGTAGTTGGAGCATTTAAGTAATTGAGTTATGGTCAAGTAGTCAGTGAGGTTGGGAGGGGACTTAGCTTAGGTTAGAGGTTAGTCAGGTGGGTGGGGAGTAGTTGGGACTTGGCGGGGGGATGGCTTGTCAGGGGCTAGTCAAATCGGGTTGGGGAGTAATTGCGGGTCAGGGGAGTTAGTTAGGAGTAACAAGGTCAGGTCAATTGTTGGTGGGGGATGGGAGTGGAAATGGATGATGGGGGGTGCGGGAAGTCCAGTGGGCTGTCAGGGATTAGTTGTATAGTCACCCAAGATTAGAACTGTTTGTATCAACCTAACATTTTGTGGTGACTGTCTAGACAAGAGAGTCAGAAGTCTCAAACTCTCTAATTCTATCTCAGCATTTTGGACTTTTTTGGAGGTTCCCAAATGCAGAATTACTCACTAGATGTTTGAAGTTACCATGCAATTTTGGCAAAGTCATTATGTTGGGACATCTAAAGAGTCTTGTTATATATCTTGCAAAGAACATTTGTTCTCCAACTGTCCGAACACTGAGAGATCTAGGCCAAACTAAATAACGAAATCTTCTTCCACTTCTGAAGAAAGGGCAATGACTTGTCTGTTCATTTCTCCATAAATGCTGCCAGACCTGCTGAGTTTTTGCAGCTTTTCTTTTTATTCTACCTACTAGAAGTATAGATTCATGACAAAAGCAGGATCCTTTTCTCAAACTTAAACAAATGGTTATGCTGGTGAAAAGGTTAATTGAATTGTAAAATTGCAGTGGAGATGGGTATTTCCTGAAGCAATTCAATTAAAGTTAATATTTAACATTAAACATTCATTGTACAGTGCTGGCAAGGCAAATGACGATTTTGTGCTCTGGTAATAGTAAGACATTTTAGCGGCAGACCTACCATCAAAATCTGTGCAGTCAGCGAAAGAAATTAAACATGAAGGTCACGGTTTGAAAGAACAGAATTGATTTTGAGTGATTTGTACATTAATCTCCTCTAATTATTATAAGAAATAAGCTTCTCTGGAATGTCCCTAGGAAACTCAAAGAAATAATTTTATATTTTTGTATGTATCGGTTAACAAGAAGCAGGAAAATCTGCATCAAAAACAGAAACTGCTGGACAAAAATCAGCTTGTCTGGCAGTATGTATGGGGAGAAATCAGAGAAACATTTCAAGACCAGTGACGCTCCTTCAATATTGTTCTGAAGAAGGGTCACTGGAAATGAAAAACTAATTCTGATTTCTGTCCACAGATGCTGCCAGATCTGCTGAGTTTTTTTTTTGAACAATTTCTGTTTTTGTTTCTGCTTTGAAGCATCTGCATTTCTTTTGGTTTTTTTGAAAATCTGCTTCATTGGCATGGGGCACAGGATGTGCAGAGATTGTCGTTTTGAAATCAGAATAAACATTCTGATGATATTCAGGTTGATTTTTCAGATAATCTTGCAAATGTAAATGATATTTTAACATAGCTCAGGTGCAGCAATTCTCTGAATGATACAAGTAATAGTCAGGTAAAATTTTGCGCAATCTTACCATGTTATGAATAAAGACACACTGCATCATTACATTTAACAAACAGTGTTGTTACTTGAAATGTACAACTAAGGTAATTTGTTTCTGCTAAAATAGTTAAAGTTCCAAACATAGTCCTCCAAGTAGACCTTATGAATAGTGAAGGAAATATAATCAGAAGTATTGTTTGATTCCAGTTTGTTTTTAGGAAAACAATCACAGTAATAAGTTATCTGATTATTTTGCAACCATATTATTAGTAGAATGATAAAATTGTGATATCAATTCTATTTTCTACTGAACTCTTTATTCTTTATTTCTGAAAAATTTTAACCTAATATTCCTAACAGGAATATAACACAATTAAGTATAACACTGTTTTACTCCAGTTCTGATTCTCCTCTTAGCTGCTGTCAGTGGAGAATAGTATTAGTAAAGGTTTAAAACTGGAATATCATCCAATTCCATGGGTTCCCACCCAAAGAACTTGCTTAAAATTTACACTGTTGTCAAATTGTGAAATAACTCTAAAATTAAGGGCAGAATATTTCAATTAATGACAATCTAATATTGAACTTCTGCTTATCCTTTCAGTTAAGCACAAGGCAAAACCTTTCATACAATTAAGTGAGTTAAAGACATTTCTTGCAAACCACTTACTTCAAGCTAATGCTGAATGGATGAGACAAACCTTCCACATGCTGACCACTTTCTTATTTGCTTTCCCGCTCAAACTCTTCTATTTTTCTGTGAACAACTTTAGGAACAACAAGAGGGGCTTTAAAAGCCTTTTATGGCTCTGAACTAATTATTGATAATTTATGGAAGTATTTAGTAAATGTGGAGCTGCCCGTCATTTACTAGGTCCAGTTCAGGGAAAATTAAGTTGAAAATTAATGGTTCTGAAGGATTAATGTTCAACTTTTATTCGCTCCACCCATTTTGCTGATGTTACATAAACTGGGCAAAGATGAGGAATTTTGCTGTAGCTTTTGGAGAGACCAGGTGCATGTACACTAGCTCCTTAAGGTCCTCACTGGATAGGACCAAGACAAATTAAGGTGGATAAATCCCCAGAACTTGATCAGTTGTATCCCAGAACTTTTGGGAAGCTAGGGAAGTGATTGCTGGGCCCTTTGCTGTGATATTTGTATCAACGTAAGGCTTGGATGAGGAGCCAAAAGACTAGAGGGTAGCTAATATGGTACCTTTATTTCAGAAAGGCGGTGAGGAAAAGCCAGGGAACTGCAGACCAGTCAGTTTGATGTCAGTGGTGGTTAAGTTGTTGGAGGGGATTCTGAGGGACCGAATTCACTTGTATTTAGAAAGGCAAGGACTGATTAGGGATAGTCATCGTGGATTTGCTTGTGTCTCATTAGCTTGACTGAGTTTTTTGAAGAAGTGACAAAGAAGATTGAAGAATCAGAGTGTTGGACATTGTCTGTATGGACGTCAGCAAGGCGTTCGTCAAGGTTCTGTTTGGTAGACAGGTTAACAAGGTTAGATCATAAGGAATGCTAGGAGAGCTAACCATTTGTTTATAAAAATGGCTTGAAAGAGGGTAGTGGTGGAGGATTTTTCTTTGGACTAGAAGCCTGTGATCAACAGTGTGGTGCAGGGATTGGTGCTGGATCCACTGCTTTTTGTCATTTATATAAATGATTTGCATGTGATTATTGGACGAATGGTTAGTAAGTTTGTAGATGACACCAAAGTTGGTGTGTAGTGGACAGCGGAGAAGGTCATCTCAGAGTACAACAGGACCTTGATCAGTTGGGCCGATTGGCAGAGGAGTGGCAGAGGGAGTTTAATTTAGATAAATGTGAGGTGTCACATTTTGGTAAGGCAAATCAGGGCAGTTCTTATACAGTTGATGGTAAGGTCCTGTGAGTGTTGCTGAACGAATAGACCTTGGGCTGTGTGTTCATAGTTCCTTGAAAGTGGAGGCGCAGATAGACAGAGTGGGCAAGAAGGTGTTTTGGTACACTTGCCTTTATTGGTCAGTGCATTGATTATAGGAGTTGGCATGTGATGTTGCAGCTGTACAGGGCATTGGATAGGCCATTTTTGGAATGCTGCATTTAATTCTGGTCTCAGTACTATAGGAAAGATGCTGTTAAACTTTAAAGGGTGCAGAAAAGATTTACAAGGAAGTTGCTGGAGTTGTAGGATTTGAGCTATAGGGAGAGGCTGAATAGGCTGGGACATTTTTCCCTGGAGCCTCAGAGACTGAGGTGTGACCTTATAGAGTTTTTTTTTAAATCATGGAGGGGCATGGATAGGGTGAATAGCCAAAATCTTTTCCCCGGAGTAGGGGAGTCCTAAACTACAGGGCATAGGTTTAAGGTGAGAGGGGAAAGGTTTAAAAGGGCCTAAGGTGCAACTTTTTCACACAGAGGGTGGGGCGTGTATGGAACAAACTGCCAGAGGAGGTGGTGGAGGCTGGTACAATTACAATATTTAAAGGGATCTGGATGGGTATATGAAAAGGAAGGGTTCAGAGGGATATGGATCAAATGCTGGCAAATGGGACTAGATTAATTCAGGATATCTGGTCAGCAAGGACGATTTGGACTGAACGGTTTATTTCCACGTTGTCCATCTCTATGACTCTATAAAGGTAAAGGAGATTTGGTACAGCAACCTACCTAACACAATCCTAACCCAGTACCACATGCTGCTACAGTTGACAAATACCACAAAAGTACGAGGAATGGTTATTTGAGAAACTACAACATGGTGCCAGTGATGTGGATCTGACCATGAATATGGGAGAAAAAATGTCCATACAACTCAGAAGAAAAGAAAAAAGAAAAAAAAAACTCAACATTTCCCCACTTTAAGAGCATTAATGCTTTAAAAAGACAGTCAAACAGCAGCTGAAATGTGATTCTGGAGTGAGAAAAACAGTAGCAGCCTCAGAAACAGCAAAAAAGTAAGATCAGCACTCCAAAGGCAAAATTTAATTCAGAAGTTGGTAAGAAGCAGTGGGAGTAGCATTGTAGGCTAGGACAGGAGAGAAAAGCTAGCCACACTGAGGAAATGATGAGATCTTAGCGATTCAGTCTCTGTAAGGAGCAACAGACCCCTCAAGGACAAAGTTAGGTTAAAAGATATAACTTTATGAAATCAGCACAAAGAACAGAAAGGGAAGACAAGGGAGCGTAAAAATTATTTCTCAAAACAAGTGTTGCTGCCATCAGCATTAGGATCCACGAGGAGTAGTTGCAAGGTACAGTGAAAGGGCCAGAAAAGAAATTTACACAAAGGCTACACAATTGGGAAGGCCTCAGAAGTTATTTTGGCTAAAAAGATCCCAACAAATTTAAAGAAGTCTAGTCGAAGAGTCTGGCAAAAAACAGAAAGACAGGAAAAATAAAGGTTTAAAATGATCAGAACTCAACAATTTAGCTACAATTTCAGTGGGAATAAATTCTAAGGGCTGCAACCAGAGAACTATATTTAAAAAATTATGTAGAAGAAAGTGCTTGAAAAAAGCGCTTGCAGTTGTAGAGCATGAAAGATAGAAAACACATCCATTTTACCTGGGATGATACTGGAAAATTCCATTTTAGATGCTGAAGATGGGAAAATTCTCGAAAAGGCACATAGTCAATACCATTACTAAAATAAGCAGGAAACTGGAGAAACAGTTCAGAGATGCAGCATTAAAAGGAAATAGATTTTTTAAAAAATGCAATAAATTACTTTCATTCAGACCAAAAATACAGTTTAAAGGTTTGTTGAAGAATTCAACATAGCATCAGAGAAATGGTTTTAAAGACTGGCAAATAAATGAAACACAGCAACATTGCTGTGGTAGAGAGTCCAGAGAGCTCTGCAGATATTCAGCTGGAAACAGTAATGGTGAATATAAGAGCACGAGCTTAAAAAAACAGCAGATTCAAAACAATTTTGACAATATGCAAATTTAGAATACACTTTCTGTCATTAAACTAATCTGGACATTGAGAAGCAATGGAGTGTGATATAATACATTGTAGTAGATCTGAAGTCAGAGAAGGAACATGTAGAAAACAAGGTTGGACTTTGTGGAGGCAAAAGTTCTCAAGATATAGCATTACCTCAAAATTGGGCACTAAGATTTAAGCTAAGCAAGTTAATTCATTCGTGCATTAATTTCACAGATGGGCAATCTTATGCAGATTGACACTCCGGTTCTTATTTATGGAAGAAGAGAGCTCCATATTTCTGACAGGAGATTCTGCTCAGAGCTTTCTCAGAAATGCAGAGGTGTACTTCCATTCTGACAGTTCCTTCATAGTGTAGAGCTGTCAGAGGAGGTATAACCATGGCACCTTTACACAGCAGTCATAGAGTTGTCGAGTCATACAGCATGGAAACAAGCATTTCGGTTCAACTCACCCGCACCGACCAAACATCCTAATCCGACCTGGTCCCATTTGCCAGTATTTGGTCCATGTGGCTCGAAACCTTTCCTTTTCATATACCTGTCTAGATGCCTTTTAAATGATGTTATAGTACCAGCCTCCACCACATCCTCTAGTATTAGACACACACCACATTCTGCATGAATAAGTTACCCCTCAGGTCTTTTTAAATTTTTCCCTATTCAACTTAAACCTGTGTCCTGTAGTTTTTGATTCCCTCACCCTAGGAAAAAGTCTTTGTCTATTCACCCTATCCATACTCCTCATGATTTTATAAATCTTTATATGGTTACACTTTAGTCCCCACTGCTCCAGGGAACAAAGCCAAGGCCTATTTAGCCTCTCCTTATAGCTCAAACCCTCCAGTCAATTGCCTTATTTTAATCTTAAAAGTCCCAAGAGCCATTTTGACAGCTGCTTTCAAAGAGTAAGTGTACAGGGTGCTGGGAGAGTAGGGTGCCAGATCAGTAGTAGCGGGGTAAAGTACCATGGTGGTGGGGTACTATCAGGATAGGGGTAGGGTGCTAGGTGCTAGGTTACAAGATGGGATTAGGGTGCCAGGTGGGTAGGGTACCAGATAAGTAAGGTCCAGCTGGGATAGATGTCAGGGTACCAGTTGGATATTTTGCCAGCTGGGATTGGGGGTAGAGTGCCAGGGTGCGAGATGGCAAGAGCCAGGTAAGGATTGAGGGCAAATCAGTGTCTGTTGGAGAAGTCAGGTCTGGGGGAGCTGGAAGATGTTGTTGGGTCCAGCAGATGAGGTTGTCAAGCCAGGGGCAGGTACATTCGATCTGGAGTTGGGGAATACTTGGTCTCATGGAGAACTGTGAGGCCCTGGGACCAGGTGGGTGGGGTTAAGGGGTGTGTTGTGTTCTGGGGGTGTCAGCTCTGGGGCCTGGTGAGCGTAGTTGGGGGTATGTGAGATAAGTGCAGGGCCTGTTTAATAGTTAATCAGGAGTTAGACTGTGTGTTTAATATTTTAACTTCTCCTGAGTAAATATTTTAATTAATATAATTAGAACCATCTGAAGTCTCCAATGTTTATGGAGACTTTGAGTGTTCAGGTGCAAAGGAACTGGTGAGCAGAAAATTCAGTTTCCTGGGTAATTTCTTTGGAGGCTGCTATAATGGAGGATTTCATGGGTCTGCCCGTGCAATTGCTCATGTGGGCAAATACCCTGGCACACGGTGTAAGCACTGTTCACACAGCTGCTGGACCAAGCAGTAGTGGAAGGCTATTTTGCAGGTGAGCTGGAGCCAAGGGGTATTTGCAAATAGAGGTTTGATTGACAACAGTAACTGATTGGTTAGAGGGAGGGGGGTTTCAGTTGGCTGGATAGCTGGTTTGCAATGCAGAGTAATACCAACAGCATGGGTTCAATTCCTTCACTTGCTGAAGTTACCATAAAGGGCTGAGTTTTGGTCTGTGAACTAGTAGCTGTAATTGATGAGAAAAAAAAGCCTTCTGTCTGCCAGCAACTATGTGATTGGTTCCGAGGTAGCTGAACAACTTGGGTCTGTGAATATTTTGGCAGAAACTTCTGGAAATAATGAAAGTATCTAGAGAAGGAGAACCAAGGAGCATTATGACCTGATAAGCCAGAAAGACCATCTGAGTGGACCCTGTGGACAATGATTAATCAACTTCCTCCCCAGTCTTTCCCTCTGCCCATAACACCCAAGTGTTTTTTCCCCCGTTTGTGGCTGTCTCTGTGTGCGTAGATGCAGAGTTTTAACTGGTAAAATTATGTGCCAATGGCTTATAATTGTAGCTAAAGTCCATTTATTTATAATAACTGATCACTTCTGTAAAGTACAAAACCTTGTGCATACTTTATCTCAATCTTGATCCAAAAGACAGGTGAATTGGGAACCTTGGACATTTTAAAATCTTTAATTTTGTGACTACTCCAGCAACAGAGAGGCTTGATTTCCGGCACACTATCCCAGTGAGGTTTTTCCTTTCTTTATTCATTCATGGGATGAGGGCATTGCTGGCCAGGCAGTATTTATTGACCATCCCTAATTGCCCAGAGGGCAGATCAGAGTCAACAACATTGCTGTGGGTCTTGAGGCACATGTAGGCCAGACCGGGTAAGGATGGCAGTTTCCTTCCCCAAAGGACATTAGTGAACCAGACGGGTTTTTCGCAACAATTGACAATGGATTCATGGTCATCATTAAATTCTTAATTCCATATATTTTACTGAATTCAAATTCCACGATTTGCTGCGGTGGGATTTGAACTCAGGTCCACAAGACATTATCTGGGTCTCTGGATTAACAGTCCAGCGATAATACCACTAGGTCATCACCTCCCCCAATTTATGGATAAAATTAGGCTGTGCCAAAATTCCCTGGATGTCTCCACATCCCCAGCCAGTTTCTTTCTCTTTTAAGTCTCTTTTTAAACTATCAACCCTACCCGCTATACCTTTTACAGATCTGTCTCAGTACGTCACTCTGCGCCTTGGTGTCAAATTATGCCTTATTCTGTAAAGTCACTTGGGACAATTTCTTCAGTTCAAGGTATTAGACAAATATCAATTTGTAGTTGTTTTGCTTATAGATTTTGATAGTATTTGTTGATAAGGCCGTTAAGTTATATGATTGTCACGAAGATACTCATCTTCCCATCCTCATTTTATGAACGTACAATTCTCTTTTATGTACTGGGACCTTCCCCACGCTCAAGCTCATTTATCTCCCCCTGCTCCAGTTCAATTTGACTAATTCTGTTACTCGCTGTGATTCGCCCTTTTCCTTAGGTTCATGGTGGTACTGTTTTCATTTGCTGTTTCCTTCTAGTCAAGCTCTCTTCAATTCATTCTGCCTTCATTTCCCAAACTTTGTGTAAGAAGACACTTGTTCCTCAATATTCAGACTATTGAATTATTTGCAGATGATGACTAATAAATTTACGTCAATATGTGACGGGAGATACTTGTGATATGTGGAGTGTGAATTAATCTCCCCCTACTCTCCCATTGTCAGAGCAGTTAGGTGCAAGTCCAGCTAGAAACCAATAAAAGTAACTGCAATTGCTTAAACATTCCATATTTTTCACTTCTATTGATACTGGCAAGAAGTGTACTATTTAACCGTCAGTTTAATTTGACCTGAGGGGTCAGCAATTAAATTTTTCATGTGTCTACAGTTTCAAGTGTATAATTACAATATAATGCAAGAACTTTGAGTAATCACGCAGTACCATAACTTAATGCACTATTTTTAAATCATTCATTTAACTAGAAAGCAATGAGAGAGTATCCTTGTATAAGTAAATGCTGTTCTGCTCCCAAAGTTGGTACTATTAAGAAATTCTACTGCATTTATTTCATTGTGGCAAGACACAGCAATATTTGAGAAATAGCAATGTTTTCATTTTTGTATTGCTAAGGGACACAAACTATCTAAAAGACTGGGGCATTCAAACAGATGCCAAACATAAGGCAGCCTTGTAGAGCTATGTTCCTGGGCATTAGATTGATGGTGCTGGACTTCATTTTATTTATGATTTTTAATGAACATCAGTGAGAGGAGGTTTTTATATTTTCTTCTGTAGCTGCAGTCAAACAGAGATTTCAAGAGGTGAATGTCATTCACAGTAACTAATATTAAAATTGGTGGAACAATGTAATTAATAATGGGTCATCAACATATTTAGCAGAAGAATACATTTGTTTCCAATGTATAAGTGGAACATAGATTTCAGTAAAGATGATTAGTCTAGATATGTACCAAGAGACACAGGACAGAGAGGTATTATCATGATATTTGAATTATTGTACGCACTATTGCTGAGATATCATTTGGTGAACACCCAAAGCACTTTACAGTCTCAACAAAAGATTGTTCATAGTTAAGCAAAAACCAGGAGACACATTTTATAGGATGTGGATCCGTGGGTAGACTGAGAAAGTGGGAGAATGGATGATGGACACAAACTTCTCTTGTCGACCAACTGGAGCATAGAACCTCAAAATGCTCTGGTTGATTTTTCCACTTCTTTCTTCCTAATTCTGGATTACTCAAGTAAATTATTACGTGCAAGCTGAGATCAGACTGCTCAATGCCATCCAGGGATCAAAATATGGGGCCTATCTGGGAGAGTTGATTTACTTTAGCAGATGTGCAATTGTGCATCAATAAAATTGATGGCATTTTGTTCTTTTTAATGTGAATTGCACTGTCTGGCAAAACATTCGAATCAATACTATGAATCATTAGCAAACAGAATTTGTTGAAAGTTTTCACAATAATATTTCAGAATTGTTTAAATATGTGAGCTGAAATGCATCTTTGAACAAATTAAAAAGTTTACATTGATTTTGAATTAAGAAAAAACATACAATTACATTGATTTCTGATGTATGTTTTCGATCACCATCAGCTGCCTATACACATGTGTATAGGATGGGCTGAAGGGCTAAAAGTTAACGATGATATTCGACAGCTACATGAGAAAATAGATTGTAAAGGCTGGGAAAGTTAATGATACTCGACAAGTTGCATGACCTTGAAAGGGCACTGTGAACCTTCCTTTATGGGCCAAAGACAGCACCAGCAGCTTGTTTTTCTGAAGCTGTGCTTTTTGTAACAAACAGCCAGCTGTTTTGTCTTCTGTCTTTGTGCTGGCTGATTGTTACATGTATAAGAGTGAGAGAGTTTTGTTCCATGTTGCTGGACTTCGCCTTGGCTCAGAATTGTGAACACTGCCAGGACCGAGCCTAAGACTTCAGACCAGCCATTAAATCAAGGGGACCATGACAGGCAGAAGAGTGTGAGATTTGTTGCTTTTTCCTCTTTTCTTTTCTATATATTGTTATCACAATAATCATTATTATCACCTAATAAACATTCATATTTAAGCAAATTGCTGTCGTCGAGTCTTCTTAATTATATTTAACTGAATCCAAAACAATCACTTGGATACATCTTACGATCCAAAACATTTTTGGCATTGAGGATGTGATTCGGGAAAATATTTAAGAGAAGGGAAAGGCAACCTAATGGTCTGGAGACCTTCCATATTCCAGAATGGAATGTGACAGATTCATTATTCGGGTCTGTAGCTAACTTGTTAATACAATTAGGACCCCCATGAGAACGAGGGATGGTTATAACCGGAAAAAGGGAGAGAAAGGAATGTTATTCATACAGGTTGCTGTACACGACTGCTTGCAGGAAGTGGGCTTCCCCAAAAACAAGGACAGTGTACCACAAATGGGATGGATATTGTTAACAGCTTTGCATTCTATGTGCAGGGAATTGGAAGAGGACCAGGACAAAAACAGGCAGCTTGAGGCCGCATTGACGGCGGTAGAACAGCGTAACATTATCCTAACAGAAGCAGTTAAGACAGCACAGGACAGACCTGAGAAGGCAGAGGAGGAACAGAACCAGATAGTATGCTGTGTGGCGAGGGTACAACAGAAAAAGAGAGCAAAACGGTGCAATTGGAAAGTTAACCCAGTCAAAGTGTATGTATAACGGGACCCAACCATTGGGATGGGGACATTTGGTATTCATCTGATTTAGGGAATGAATGGACAGACAGGGAAGGGTTGCTCCATCTCCAGATCCATCCTCAGGAAAGGGACTTGTAGCACGGCCATTAATAACAGGTAGGAGGACGAAGCCCACAAAATTCAAGAACACGGAGAGAGATTATGACTGAATTGTAGGATCTGGAGTTGTGCTATAAGCAGAAGTCGGGTGAACCCTTGGCCTCTTGGCTGATGCGGTCATGGGAACAGGGTGCTGCCCATATTATGCTGAGTGTCACAGAGGGAGGAAATCTGGGAGAACTAAGTGCTGATCCACATGTGAATAGTGTCTTTAGGAGCATAGGGAAAACTGGATCATTGTGGGTCGCACTGACAGTAGCGGTAGGAAACAAATACCCTTCCCCAGTAGACTGGGAAAGTGATGTTAAGAAATGGGACAGCATACCAGAAGGTAAAAAATATTTGAGGGATTTGGCTAAGCAAGTGGGTACGTATTCGCTGAAGTTTCAGGGTTCAGATTAGGAAGCTTTCACAGCCGGAATGAAGAGCCAGCTAATGCGAAGTGGTCTGGGTTGGATGAGAGGTGCCCTATTGGCTGTATTAGGGCCAGCCCAGCGGCAGTCAGTGAGATGGGTATGTTTGTTGTAAGGGCAGTTAGCGGATGTGGAGGCTGGTATGCAAAGAGTGAAGCCAAACCAAGCAAGCAACAAACAGGGACAACAAGTTGGAGATGGGGTGAGTTTGAAGGTAAAACAAAAGACAACCAGAGGGAAATGTTAACGGCATTATTACATGCAGGAATAGAGAGGAGTAAGATAGACGGAATATCTCCAGATGCCATGTACAATATGTGGAGAATGCACTGCTCTCCAAAGCGTAAGGAAGTAAGACAGATCAAATCAGATGTGGAGGGAGGAAAGGAAATCCAACAGAAGACAGGGTTTGCACTGCACTCTGACACAGAAATTGTTGAAAGAAATGATAATACATAAGGAAGCCAAAGCTGTCCCAAATCAGAATTCAATCATTCATTAAAGATGTGTCAAATCTAACAAACTCACTCAACAAAGTTAAATCCTAATCACAACCTTTCCAATTACCATAACGGATGCCTTTTCAACTGACAAGCAATGCCCCACTACAAATAGGCAGATTCCACAAAGTAAAATACATTCACCTTTTATGAAAGATGTTGTGATTTCCAGTTTTCCATGTGATCAGTCAGTTAAAGCATCTGTGACCTTTTCAATCAATCCAATTTCAACTTTACTTTCAGATTCTGTTAAAAGTCATGTTAGTGCTATGAAACAAGGTGATTGCATCTCACATAATTTATGTGCCTCAAATCTGCCTACAATATCTACTGTATCCTCTCCAGTTACTGAAACAGTATTTAATGACGCAGTCAGAACCTTCACGTTCCTTTCACACAGATTGCTTCAACATCAAACCCAACATCAACATGTTTGGGCCTGTCAAGAAATTCAAACCCATTGCGCAGAAGCCTGAACAGAAAGATAAGTGCTTACACAGTTCTCTAATGGAACTATCCAATCAGGGCAAAACAAAGAATGGCTTAGAAAGTTTTCTGATACAGAGTTAAATGGTAACCTTAAAAAAAAGGTTTGTTTATTGCACCAGTGAAGAAACACTCTGCACTTTTGGCATCAATTACATCATATAGTGGAATTACAAAACTGAAAAAGACAACGTCTGTAGTATAAGAAGAGCTATAAGATATAAGGGAATATTCTCAAATGAGACACCCAGCAACTGCATCTTGCACTCCTCCTCCTGATTTTCCAAAGACTGAGAAGTTCACTACTGAATCTGTTGCGAATGTAGAAGAGGCACAAACTGCATTATTAGAAGCGATTCAACCTGGCACTGGTGCAGCTCATTTAAGAAAGGTCTCCATTCCGAGAAACACAGTGCAAATCAATAGAAGGCCACGATCTGTACAAAAATCAAGCTGCTCAAGCCCATACATTTCCTAATGAGCAACGTTGGTGAAATAATTGCACAATGAACTTAAAATGTCATTTAGAATACTTTCAAGAATACAGAAGTGACAGAAACAAATATATAGCTATATTTGACAGTTCTGCATAATGTAATTGTGTTTGTGCAAATGGTATATTTTATGATTACTTGCTGGTAACGTAAGAAATAATGGATATGATTTATGTCTCTGAAGAGAAAACGATGTAACTGATTCTATTTAATGTTTACATAATTATTACTAAATGTAGTTTGTGCCTTGACTGAAGGGCAGACGGGCAAGGACAAAGTGCTCCTCAGACTGGAATTACCAATTCTGACCTGGGTGTTATCTGACATTACAACCCAAAGACAATGTTGTCGAGGAGAATACTGAGATACAGGCTTTAGACTAGATGGGATTGAGGTTCATAAGGAGGAGGTGTTAGCAATTCTGGAGAGTGTGAAAATAGATAAGTCCCCTGGGCTGGATGGGATTTATCCTAGGATTCTCTGGGAAGCTAGGGAGGAGATTGCAGAGCTTTTGGCTTTGATCTTTATGTCGTCATTGTCTACAGAAATAGTGCCAGAAGACTGGAGACTAGCAAATATTGTCCCCTTGTTCAAGAAAGGGAGTAGAGACAACCCTGGTAATTATAGACTAGTGAGCCTTACTTCGGTTGTGGGTAAAATGTTGGAAAGGATGATAAGAGATAGGATTTATAATCATCAAGAAAAGAATAATTTGATTAGGGATAGTCAACACGGTTTTGTGAAGGGTAGGTCGTGCCTCACAAACCTTATTGAGTTCTTTGAGAAGGTGACCAAACAGGTGGATGAGGGTAAAGCAGTTGATGTGGTGTATATGGATTTCAGTAAAGAATTTGATAAGGTTCCCCACGGTAGGCTATTGCAGAAAATACGGAGGCATGGGATTGAGGGTGATTTCGCGGTCTGGATCAGAAATTGGCTAGCTGTAAGAAGACAGATGGTGGTGGTTGATGAGAAATGTTCATCCTGGAGTTCAGTTGCTAGTGATGTACCGCAAGGATCTGTTTTGGGGCCACTGCTGTTTGTCATTTTTAGAAATGACCTGGATGAGGGCGTAGAAAGATGGGTAGTAAATTTGCGGATGACACTAAAGTTGGTGGAGTTGTGCATAGTGCAGAAGGATGTTGCAGGTTACAGAGGGACATAGATAAGCTGCAGAGCTGGACTGAGAGGTGGCAAATGGAGTTTAATGCGGAAAAGTGTGAGGTGATTCACTTTGGAAGGAGTAACAGGAATGCAGTGTACTGGGTTAATGGTAAGATCCTTGGTAGTGTGAATGAGCAGAGAGATCTCGGTGTCCATGTGCATAGATCACTGAAAGTTGCCACCCAGGTTGATAGGGTTGTTAAGAAGGCGTATGGTGTGTTAGGTTTTATTGGTAGAGGGATTGAGTTTCGGAGCCATGAGGTCATGTTGCAGCTGTACAAAACTCTGGTGCGGCCGCACTTGGAGTATTGCATACAGTTCTGGTCACTGCATTATAGGAAGGATGGGAAGCATTGGAAAGGGTGCAGAGGAGATTTACCAGGATGTTGCCTGGTATGGAGGGAAGGTCTTATGAGGAAAGGCTGAGGGACTTGAGGCTGTTTTCGTTAGAGAGAAGAAGGTTAAGACGTGACTTAATAGAGACATACAAGATGATCAGAGGATTAGATAGAATGGACAGCGAAAGCCTTTTTCCTCAGATGGTGATGGCTAGCACGAGGGGACATAGCTTTAAATTGAGGGGTGATAGATATAGGACAGATGTCAGAGGTAGGTTCTTTACTCAGAGAGTAGTAAGGGCGTCGAATGCCCTGCCTGCAACAGTAGTAGACTCGCCAACTTTAAGGGCATTTAAATGGTCATTGGATAAACATATGGATGATAACGGAATAGTGTAGGTTAGATGGGCTTCAGATTGGTTGCACAGGTCGGCGCAACATCGAGGGCCAAAGGGCCTGTACTGCGCTGTAATGTTTTATGTTCTATGTTCTATGGTCTATAAAGCCGGGAGAGCCCAAAAAAGCTCCATTATAAAATGGAAATGGTACATAGCTGATTGAGCCAAGAAGGGAAAGAAAGGGGTTGCCAAACTCCACGATCAAATCGCTAAATACCCACCAGATGGTCAAACTCCAAGCCCCGACAAGATCATACCTGCATCTCCCATTCAATGGGGCACTCCATTTGAACAGCTACCTGAAGATCCTCATCATTGTGCTTGGTTCACTGATGGATCAGCCACCTGGAAGCATGGCCAAAGGCGGTGGCGAGCTGCTGCATTTAATCCCTCTACACAGACGATTATCCATATTGAAGGAGATGGGGGATCAAGCCAGTACATAAGAACATAAGAACTAGGAGCAGGAGTACGCCATCTGGCCCTTCGAGCCTGCTCCGCCATTCAATAAGATCATGGCTGATCCTTTCATGGACTCAGATCCACTTACCTGCGTTCTCACCGTATCCCTTAATTCCTTTATTGTTCAAAAAAAATCTACTTTTTTTTTAAAAACATTTACTGAAGTAGCATCAACTACTTCACTGGGCAAGGAATTCCATACATTAACAACCTTCTGGGTGAAGAAATTCCTTCTCAGTTCAGTCCTAAATCTGCTCCCTCTAATCTTGAGGCTATGCCCTCTTGTCCTAGCTTCACCTGCCAGTGGAAACATCCTCTCTACATCTATCTTATCTATTCCCTTCATAATTTTATATGTTTCTATAAGATCCCTCCTCAATCTTCTGAATTCCAATGAATATAATCCCAATGTACTCAGTCTCTCCTCATAAGCCAACCCTCTCAACTCCGGAATCAACCTAGTGAACCTCCTTTGCACCCGCTCAGTACGCTGAATTGGCAGTTGTAGCCCTAGTGCTGGAAGAAGAGAGTCAGTGTTTACATATTTATACGATCTCATGGGCAGTGGCCAATGAAATGGCTGTATTGATGCCAACCTGGCAGTCACACAACTGGAAGATTGTTGGATAGCCCCTGTGGGGAACAGAACTATGGAAACAAATATAGGCTAAGGCACAGCACATGAAAATCACTGTGTACCGTGTTGATGCCCATATGAAGGTTCGAAATCTGCTGGTCACACCAATACCGTGGATGGAATAGTAAAGGCCAGAATGGTCGAAGATGCATCTGAAGAGTACCACACTGGAAAGTGGGTTCATGAAAAATCAGGGCACTTAGGGTATTGTGGCACTGTGCAACGGACAAGAGATCATCGATCTGGTGAATGAAGTCATTGGCAAGTGTAAGATATGTCAAAAGGTAAAACATGTCTTACCACCTAAAAAGCCAATGGCACAAATCAAATGAGGAGATCAGGGGTCTGCTCAAATCTGGCAGATTGACTATGTTGGCCCCTTACCGTTACAACAAGGATGTCAGTATCTGTTAACCATGGTGGGCACCTACTCTGGACTAATGCTAGCTTTACCGACAACAAAAATGAATGAGAATAAAACTGTTAAGGTCCTAGAACAGTTGATATCCTACTATGGTGAACCATCAGATTTACAATCAGATAATGGCTCATACTTAACAGGCCAACAGGTGCAGCCAATGGCATACATTGGATGTTTCACATTCCCTATTACCCTTAGGCAGCTGGCCTTGTCGAACAAACAATGGGTTATTAAAACAGCCAATTAAATTATTAACCCCTAGACATACATTACAGGGGTGGCTCAAATTGCTGCCACAGGCATTCTGTTAATCTGAATAATTGGCCTCTGAATGGAGGGACAACCGTGAGTGGAATGTTTCAAGGGGGTGGCCTGTTACATCCTCTCAATAAATCTACAATGTCCGACAACCCTTATAAAAGGAGAAAAGTGTGGATACAACACCCACAACACCTGCTTAAGCCTGGCAAGATACTTGTCCATGGAGAAGGTGACACTTATTAGGTATTGTTAATGGGGCATGAAGCACCGGAGTGTATAGACATAGGGAAATTAATAAAAAGAGAGTAAGTTGCCAGATTGTAAACTGATAAGATATGATTTCTTCACAGAACCATGCACATTTATGGATGCTACTATGGATGATTCACCAGTTGGCAGCTGCTGTACCTAATCGCACGAAAAAGGCCGCTGTGGTCATTAATTTATTGATACACCGTATTGTTATATTATTCATATTGATGATGGTTATTTTCAATGTAGTTGTACCTTTCTGGTATGGGTAACATACTCTTACTGTATGTTCTCACGTGACTATCGTTGATTTGTGTCTGCATTTGCAATTGTAGCATGCGCAATCAAATATCATCGGGTTGGTCGTATAGGATGGGCTGAAGGGCAAAACGTTAATGATGATATTCAACAGCTGCATGAGAAAATAAATTGTGGAGGCTGGGAAAGTTAATGATGATACTTGACAACCTTGAATGAGTCCTGTGAACATTCCTTTACGGGCCAAATACAACACCAGCAGCTTGTTTCTTCTTGCCAACAGTTTTGTCTTCTGTCTTTGTGCTGGCTGCTTGTTACATGTATGAGAGTTGAGGAAGTTTCGTTCCAAGTCACTGGACTTTGCCTTAACTCAGAATCGTGAACAGTGCCAGGAATGAGCCTAAGCCTCCAGAATAGCCAGTGACTGAGGGGTTCCTGACAGACAGAATTGTGTGAGACTTGTTGCTTTTTCTCTTTCTTTTCCATTTATTATTACCACCAAATAAACATTCATATTTAAGCAAATTGCTGTTGTTGAGTCTTCTCTTAATTAAATTTAACTAAGTCCAGAAGAACCACTTGGCTACATGCTGTGATCCGAGACAACACGATGGGGAGAGTGAACATGCAGAAAGGAGAATTCCATTTCAAGATCCAAAATCTAAGAAAACAGCTCATCAAATTCAATGAGTGGTTTGGTGCTCCACTTCCTTGTGGCTGGGTATAATCCCTATTGTAATGGGTAGCCTTTCCTTCTGTTCTTGTATGAATACGATGTCAGGGGCTCCTTATTCAATGCGCAAGTTCTAGAAGTCTACTGTCCCCACCATCAATGCACAATCATGGCCATCTCCTTTACAAATTCAGAGTTCCTTTGTTCCCACTAACACTCTGTTGGGATGATACTTTGAGGCAGCCCATGATAAGCTCTATACTTTAAAGGGCACAATCTATGTATTGCCTTATTGTCCACGATCAGAAATGTGTGCTTTATTATTCACAGAGTATGGTATCTAATGAAGTTTAATCAGCAGCAAGGTATTGTGAGTTTAAAAATAAAGATGATTATTAGTTCGCACTCACCTTGAAATAATGCAATATTTCATCTCATACAAACAAATCCAGATGAAGGTCTTATACAGTTACAGGTTATAGATATCTCAGTTTCTGTGATGGCAAAGCTATAGTATATTTGCTAGATTTCAAGCTGAAGTGAGCATCTTGTAAATTAAGGGTTTTCAGCAGTCAATGAGATTTCTTGTTATTAAATGTCTAGGTTTAGTTCGCACTTGAAATTGAAGTTGGAATAATTGGAGGAATGCATTCCTGTGAGGATCTTTCACTTTTCACGTTATTACTATTAATTACATTGATTGATTTGATGATTTGCAACTAGTTTGATGTCTTTTGGGTTGAATTTTACCTGCAAACAATTTCATGCGGATTTAAAAGCATAAATGGCTTCTTCTGTCATTTATAGAAGTTCAACAATCTTATTCCGAACATGTTCATATTAATTCTATATCCTGTTGTGGATTGAACATCTTAGGAGCTTGAGACAGCCTGTGTCTGTATGTCCAAATGACCTGTTTAATTTAATAATGTAGTTCTTGTCTTCGTTCAGAAAAGCGGATTGATTCAGCACCGGTTTGCAATGTTCCCTTTATTCCCTTTTGAGACATGGGTGCGGTTTCAATTCACTGAATCAAAATAAATCAGGTTATTCTGAGGTAGTCAGATTTTGCAGCATTTAGAGGATAAAAATTAGCTTGAAATTCAGAATATACCAGGGCATGACACCACTGTATCAATGTCTCTTCAGAAGAAGACAGCTCCTGAAACAAATATTCTCTTTCAATATTGGACTGTTCACTCCTTCAGTATTGGCTTCATTGCCAACTAGATCATAATGAGCTTGTTAACGGCTTCAGTTCAGCCGAAAAGGAAGAGAAGCTAATATGTTGTCCAATCTTTCCCACACCCTGGTGAACAATACCAGTTCCAGCAACCATACTATTTTTGTCACATAATAGCAGAGAATACAAGTCAGACAAAAAATTTAGATATTAGTATTAAATCACACTACGGTCTCTTACCTAAACCGACTGTACTATCAATACTCATGTAATTGAGAGTCCATTGACCCTGCTGTTACTTTAACAGCAAAATCTGGTACATAATTGGCAAAAATTCATTACAATTATGTGGTCTAGAAGGGTATTGTAGGTCTAACCTGGTACATCAGAGTGATAGGACACAAAATGAAACCTGTAATTCCAAAAAAGTGAATTGTTATGCACAGTTTGTATGGTTAGTGAAGGCTGCTATGGTTACAGCATTTGCATGTCTTGCCTTTTTACACTTATCCCCTCAGCCAGAGATACCAGCTTCTTATTTCTATTGTCTTGTTGTACTATTTAGCACAGACAAAGCTAGGAAACTTGTCATAGTTGTCAGCAGTCCTCAGCTAAGCCAAGCCTTTGCACAGGGATTCCAGGCACAATATATCAATAGCAGCATCTGATACCCATTTAGGTCCTGCTCAGGCAGACAGATTCAGGATCCTCTGCTCATATGTGTTGAGGAGCCAAATGAGGGACGGCACATCACCTGTCTCAACTTTTTCTGCTCTACTGTGGGCTGTTTTCCTCATGGAATGAGGGAGTGACAGGTATTGTGGAAGACAAAATAGGGTAGCACAGTTATTCCTATTGGTGCAGTTGACAGGTGCCCTGAATGACCTTGTAGGCAGTGCAGGAAGGCATGCTGAATTATTGTTGCTGGGGTTTCAGGCTGTGTGTAGCAGAGTGAGAAAGATGTTGTAGGCAATACTGAGAGTGGTAAATCATGAACCTTGATGGCAGATGGGTGCAGTAGCAAAGATACAGTGAGTACTAAATAAAAAGTGAAAAATCCATGGATACTGGAAATCAGAAACAAAAGCAGAAATTGCTGGAGAAGCTCAGCAGTTGGGGCAGCATCTGTGCAGATAAAGTGGTGTTAATGTTTCAGGTCAGGTGACCCTTCCTCAGAATTGAAGGTGGCTAGAGAAACAGTTGGCTTTCATGCAGAAGGTAGGGTGGATGGAGGGGTTAAGGAATAAATGATAGGTGGAGATAAAGCTCAAAGATAGAGAAGAACAGGTGGGAAAACGAAGGAGTGGATAACAGTCAACCTAGAAGAATCAATGGCTGCCAATGGGGACTATTAGTGGCTAACAATTGGTTGTGTGTAATAGCAGATCATGTGATAACAAGGTCTGATATGTGGGTTGGGGTAAGAACAGGGGAGAAGGTTCCTCAAACCCTAGAATTGTTGAACTTGATATTGAGTCCAGAAGGCTGTTGAATTCACAAGTGGCAATGAGATCCTGTTCTTATATCTTGAGCTGAGCTTCACTGGAACACTGCAGCAAGCCTGAGGCAGAGATATTGGCCAGAGAACATGGTGGTGTGTTGAAGTGGTAAGCAAACGGAAGCTCAGAGTCTTTTTCGCAGACAGTATGTAGGTGTTCTGCAAGGTGGTAGGGGGTGAGTCCAAGTTATCAGACAGAGGTTGGTACCACTTATATTAGCAGAGTGGAGAAGGATACTGATTTCCTTCCTACAATGCTGGGCATTCCTCCAGTCAGCTGAGACTGTTTTAACTGGTAGTAACATCTTGTTTTATTGCCTCTACTAACAGTCTTTGGGGAAGAGGAAGTTCTAACTCAGTACTAACCAATCCAGCAGGGCCTCTAAGATCCTGCCTGCAAAGTAGGGTGCCAATTTTCTTCTATCTGCCAGGTTCAGGGCAATATCAGGAATGATGTAGGGTAGCTCTGGACTGAGTACTTGTCCGAATGCACAACAGGATTTTAACAATGGTGTGGGTGCAAGGGATACTGGTGAATTCCAGGATATCCATTGAGTGCTGAGTTATTCCGATGGTAAGATTCAGCAAAACCGTACATAAGAGACACCTTCGGGGCAGGGTAGATAATTACTGAGGCAAGTTTAGTAAGATACAGTGAGAAAATTTGCTGGCACTCAGTGCGACAGCCTTTGAAGAACTCAACACAACTCAAACTTAAATCAACAAGAGTAAGATTCATCAGTCTTTCCTCCTTTGATATCAGCCTTATGCCAGTATCACTTATGTTTCTGCTTTCTGGAAAAAAAAAGTTATAATATTGCCCTTCAAATGAAAGATAAAACTGAGTAGTGATACATTGACACACACAAAAAATGAAAGGCTCAAATGAAATTTAAATGAGAGATATGGGCATAATTCAAATATGCTGATTTAATCATCACAGAAGGATCATCACCTACTGATCAATTCTAGATGGTAGGAACACGCAAGAAGCATGTGAACACGTTAAAACTACTGATGTAGACATTGTTGAATTCTTTATAGTAGGCATTTTATTTGCCTTTTGCCATCCATTGGAGAAGAAAATTAACTGGAATTAACTGTCTGTGTTACCAATTGAAGAACTAGAGGAAACCATGTTTCACTGCTAGCACAATAAAATCTTGCATCATTTAAAGAAGTGCAATTAGATTCTAGCCCTTAACTTTCTCAGTTATAAAGATTACTCCTAGATCTCTGTTAACAGTCTTAAACTTCAAGCTAAATCACCACCAGTTTTTTTTTTCCCTCAAAAGCTTATTACTACACATTTGAGTGCATTAATCCACATGAGTGATGTATTTTGTAAAAAAAAACTGTGCATGCTGTAAATCAGAAAGAAAAACAGAAATTTCTGGAAATGTTCAGATTTTGACATACCTCCTAATATGGCACCAGCACCACATTTTGAGTCATTCCTCCTGCACTTATATCCTAATCACATGTAAATGGAAAATGGAAATGGAGCATTTAAACCTCCTAAGACCTGTGAGACAAGTGCAGGTTGGGCAATGAAGAGAACTGATTTTTAGGCAGGAAGAACATCCCAGCTGCAGGCCCACTGTTTCTGACTGGCAGTGAGAAACATACTTGGTGAAGTTTAGGATTTCCAATATGGATAATTGCAGGTCTCATTTGTTCTGCTAATGTTCTTAGGTGATGGAATGAGGTATTTCTAAATTGCTTTTATTAAGCTCCAGGTTTAATATATTTTAACATGGGTGAACAAGTAGGAAAACAGATGAGTTTGAATAGCCATATTCAAACTTATCATTGTCCCTCTTGAATAAAGCTTCACTTATTATAGCGCCTGTCAGTTTCTTCTAACATATGTCCTGCAGAAGGTGTTTCTCCAGAAGATTTCCTTTGAACCTTTGAGGTGATCTTATGGACAAAATCTGGATGGGGGAATAATGGAAGAGAATCAACATCTACGGTGGGCTGTAGTTGCCTAAATATGATTGTCAAGAGAGATTTCTGGAGACTTGTGCCTTCATTGTAGCTATGGTTATAGGAAGGGCATCAAGTAAATGACTTCATCGTAACAAGATATACAAAGTACAGCATGTTACATAATATTTGTAAGGGCAGAAATACAGTAAGGGCTTGAAATATTAAAGGGATGTGGGGATTTGGTCCCAAAAGTTAACATTTATATGCTTTTACTTTATGACAAGTCCCTAATAAATACTTTCAAAATTTGTAGTGTTTTCTGCCTATATCATTGCACTGTTCGTCATAAACAAATTTTGATACTTGGAGTAGACTTCCTCTTATATTTTTGTAGCTTCTTTATGAATCTGAATGTTGTTAATTGCTGATTGAAATTTCCTATATTCGGGTCAATTATCTCATCGAAACAAAATGGGCTGGTGCTCACGAGTCAAATCATCCAAATCTATTTCACTGTTTATTTTCACAATCTCATATGCCACAGTGCTGTCTTAGTGATAAAGAAGTGACATATAATAGGTCTTTTTGTTTTTTAAAAGTCTCTGCATTAAGTCAATTTCAGTGTATTTAAGTTAATTTCAATGAAAGTTACATTTGTTGCTCTTCCTGTAGCTACAACTGTCATTTATTTTAAATGAAAAAAATTACTTACAAAACTAAATGCAGAGTTGAAAAATTCAGTTTGGTTAAAGAAGGAATCCAAATCGACTTGGAGAAGAGTTTTATTTTCTGTCCTGAGCAGCAGCTACTTGAGAAACATGTGTTGTCCTTAAACATCAGCAACTTGAGCTGTCATTTCTGCTGCCAAGTTTTGCGAATACCAAAAAAAACACAACCTTGTTTAATTCGTCATGGGGAGTGAGACTTACAACTGAAGGTCAAGGGCTTCATGAGGTGCTAATAATAACTATCCCATGTACATAATATATTCTGCAGAACCAAGGACATTGGGGAAGATTATATAGAGCTGCAGCAAAAATCACATGGTAGATCTCGTACAGTATGATAAAAATACAAATCATAGAAAAAATAAAATATTGTTCTAGACAATTGGCATTATTATGTTTCAGAGATAGTAGGAACTGCAGATGCTGGAGAATCGGAGATAACAAGGTGTAGAGCTGGATGAACACAGCAGGCCAAGCAGCATCAGAGGAGCAGGAAGGCTGACGTTTCGGGCCTAGACCCTTCTTCAGAAATGGGGGAGGGGAAGGGGGTTTTGAA
>NC_063350.1:41541664-41601970 GCF_021869965.1 Rhincodon typus | reverse complement strand
GGAGGGGGTGTGAGGGATGAGTTGCGGGAAATGCGGGAGACACGGTCGAGGGCGTTCTTGACCACTGAGGGGGGGACGTTGCGGTCCTTGAAAAACGAGGACATCTGAGATGTACGGGAGTGGAATGCCTCATCTTAGGAGCAGATGTGGCGGAGGCGAAGGATTTGGGAATAGGGGATGGCATTTTTGCAGGAAGGTGGGTGGGAGGAGGTGTATTCTAGGTAGCTGTGGTAGTTGGTGGGCTTGAAATGGATATCGGTTTCTAGGTGGTTGCCAGAGATGGAGACAGAGAGGTCCAGAAAGGAGACAGGGGTATCAGAGATGGTCCAAGTGAACTTAAGGTTGGGGTGGAAGGTGTTGGTGAAGTGGATGAACTGTTTGAGCTCCTCGTGGGAGCACGAGGCGGCGCCGATACAGTCATCAATGTAGCTGAGGAAGAGGTGGGGTTTAGGGCCAGTGTAGGTACGGATGAAGGATTGTTCCACGTAACCTACAAAGAAGCAGGCATAGCTTGGGCCCATGCGGGTACCCATGGCCACTCCCTTTATCTGTAGGAAGTGGGAGGAATTGAAAAAGAAGTTGTTGAGGGTGAGGACGAGTTCGGCTAAGCGGATGAGGGTGTCAGTGGACTTCACAAGCTTCAAAATCTGCCCTCCCCCTACCGCATCCCAAAACCAGCCCAGCTCGTGCTCATCCCTGCCTCCCTAACCTGTCCTTCCTCCCACCTATCCCCTCCCCCCACCTCAAGCCCCACCCCCATCTCCTACTTACTAACCTCATCCCGGCCCCTTGACCTGTCCGTCCTCCCTGGACTGACCTATCTCCTCCCCTCCCACCTACACTCACCTTTACTGGATCCATCCCTGCCTCTTTGACCTGTCTATCTCCTCTCCACCTATCTTCTCCTCTGTCCATCTTCTATCTGCCTCCCCCTCTCTCCCTGTTTATTTCAGAACCCCCTTCCCCTCCCCCATTTCTGAGGAAGGGTCTAGGCCTGAAACGTCAGCCTTCCTGCTCCTCTGATGCTGCTTGGCCTGCTGTGTTCATCCAGCTCTACACCTTGTTATCTCTGGCATTATTATGTGCCTGGGATACCATGGATCAAATTAAACAATTTTTTTTTTTTAAATACATGTCACAGTTTTGCAATTTATATATTCAACAATGAGATACTTTGATGCCAAAATACCTCATTCATTCCATTCCCATAAGCTTCTCATAACCCTGGAGGAAATAATGCCCTTTCTACATTCTCCTTCTTAATGCATTTTTCTAAATGTTATGCAATTCAAACATTAATTAATCACTAAAAAAATGAATACAATGGATAAGAACTAACTCAAAGCTGGCTTTAAAAAGAAACATACGATAGGCAGCATTGGCTGGCCAGCATTTATTGCCCACCCCTAATTGCCCTTGAGAAGGTGGTGGAGCTGTGTTCTTGAGCCACTTCAGTTTATTTAGTGTAAACCCACAATGTCATTAGGTAGGCAGTTCTAGGATTTTAGTTTCTGTAATATCCTTTGATACGGCACCTCAAATGCCTCCTGGAAATCTAAATACAATACATCCACTGGTTATCCTTTACTTTTGGCAGAGAGTTTGTTGACACTATAAATACAGATTAACTGTGCCTGTATGCTCACTCAAACATGCAAGTGCACAGTTCAACACTATGTTATTGCATTGTGCATAAAGCAAGCCCTGCACTTGTGCGCAGAACAGATATGACATTGAAATGGGTTTCAGTGGCAGATAAGTCATCCATCACTGGATGGGGGTTTTCAGATGACAGTTGTTGGGGTGGAATTGGTTGGGAAGGGACGTAGGAGAAGACTGGATGTATATTACTGATCTGGGGCTGGGGTGGAATATCAAAAGGCTTCACCCATTCTCCTCCCTGACTTTCTCCCCTACCCCCACTCCTCCGGTTCTCTGCAGGGGCCCACTGCAAACCCACTCCATCTTTCTGCGTGCCTATCTCCCCTCCCTTTCCCTGGTCCCCATATCACCCGTGCTTCCTAATTTCCCCTCCCATTACACGGCTCCTGATCTTATACTCCTGGATCCTGATACCTACCCCTCCTGATTTCCACACTCAAATCCTGTTTTTCCCCTCTCTGATCCTAATTTCCCCTCCGTCCCCTTCCCACTGTGACACAGGCCATGACCTACCTGAAATAGTTTGCATGTGCTTGTGTGATTTAAAGTGACACATAGCATGCCTGCACTCATGTCAGCAAACGTAGCCTTTATCCAGAACATGCTACTGCTCTGAAGAACTCCAATAAGCCTATTAAACAGCATTTTCCTTTGAAAAACCAATGTTGGCTCTGCCTGATTAATTTGAAATTATCCAGGTGCCCTGATATAACATCTTTAATAAAAGCTTCTGACATTTCCCTCTGACAGATGTTAAGCTAACTGCATGTAGTTTCCTGCTTTCTGCTTCCCTCCCATTTTGAATAAAAAGTGTTACATTAGCTGTGCTCCAATCTGAAGGAACCTTCCCTCGATCTAATTAATTTTGGAAATTTTAAACAAACACATCAGCTACTTCACTGGCCACTTCTTTTAAGAACTTAGGAGAAATCCAACATGACCTAGGAAATTATCAGCTCAGTTCCAAGAATTTTCTCAGTACTACTTACACACCTTTTGAAAAAAAAATTGGAGTTCCTTCCTCCCTTCAATTCCTGATTTGCAGCGATTTCCAGGACTCTACTTGTATCCTGTAGTGATTAAAATATCTATTCAATTTGCATCACCTTTATCCTCAATTACTAATTCCACTGACTCATTTTCTATATAATCAATACTTTTTTTGTCGAGATAACCCCCCTTTAAATGTCTGAAGAATATTTTTATTATTAAAAAAAATTTTAACTAATTTTCTCTTGTATTCTAATTTTTCCTCCTTTGAAATCTTTTAGTAATGTTTTGTTGTTTTTCTAATATTCTGTCCAATCTTTACACAATTGGCTTTACTTTGAGTTTAATACTATCTTTAAAATGTTTAGTTAACTGAAATGGGGGTCAGTCCATTATGGTCATTAACATGCAGGGGCACTTTCATCATGAAATCAGTAATTAATCCTATTTTAGATTTGTATTACCCTCTGTCTGGTTAGTGCCATAAACATGCTGGTCTAAGAAATTGTCCTGAAAAATATTTAATGAATTCCTTACCTGGACTACATTTTCCCATCTGAGTTTTCCCAGACTTGATGTAGTTTATTTCTTCTGATACCCTGCCTTACCACATTGTTACTGTCAGGGTGCCTAAACATAACTCCCACAAGTGACCTTCTGTCTTTATCATTTTTCATCTGTAGGTGAGATTGAATCTGCTGCAAAACTGTTCCAAATGCAATTTCTTTCAAAGTGAAGTGATGTAATTATTGTTTGAGCCCATCAGTCGATATCTTGTGCATGATTATTAATACTCAAATATGATTCAGTGAGATTTGGTATGAAACCCAAGATCTCGAATTGTACTGAGAGTACCATTTGACTACTTAGTCATTTTCTCCTCTCATCGAATTTTCACTTCATATCCTTCTACTCTTGGAGACGTTGACTAGTTTTTAAGTTATTAATTTTATGCTTTCCTTTTTCAATCAAGATTTTCCAAGTATAAAGTTGCAGACTTGCTCGCTGAGCCGATGTGTTTGGTTGCAGACATTTTGTCACCCTGCTAGGTAACATCGTCAGTGTGCCTCTGGTGAAGCGTTGGTGTTCTGTCCCGCATGTTATTTATGTGCCTCAGTTTGCTGGGGTGGTTGGTGTTACTTCGGGTTTTGTTTTTCAGTGATTTGTATATCGGGTCCAGTTCAATGTGTTTGTTGATGGAGTTCCGGTTGGAAAGCCAGGCCTCCAGGAATTCCATGGCATATCTCTGTTCGGCTTGTGCGATTTTGGTTGTGTTGTCCCAGTCAAATTTGTGTCCTTCTTTGTCCGTGTGTATTGAGACCAGTGACAATTGGTTGTGTCCCTTGGTGTTTGTGTATCTTTATTATCAGTTTTCTTCCAGTTTGGTCTATGTAATGTTTCTCCCAGTCCTTGAACGGTATTTTGTATATCACATTACTTTTATTGGTTGTGGGTATGGGGTCCTCTACGTTTGTCAGTAGCTGTTGCAGAGTGATTTTTTGTTTGTGGGCTACCCTGATACCTAGGGGTCTGAGCAGTCTTGTGGTAATCTGATACGTCCCTGATGTACGGTAGGGTGACAAGTGTGTCTGGCTATGTTGTGTCTTCTTGTTGTGGTCTGTTGCAGAGGTTATGGCAGATTGTGCTTTTTGGGTACCCATTCCTTTTAAAAACTCCATACGAGTGCTCCATTAGGACATTATTCAAATGAGCCACAACACACCGCAGCAACCTAGAATTGTGCAAAGCAGAACAAGAGCACTTATATGGAGTTTTTAAAAGGAATAGATCCCCAAAAAGCACAATGAACTGTTGCCTCCACGACAGACCACAACAAGACACAACATGGCCAAACACACTGGTCACTCTAATGTACATCAGAGATGACTACAAGACTACACAGATCCCTAGGTATCAGGGTAGCCCACAAACCACCCTGAGACAGCTACTGACAGACCATAATGGTGTTTTAAAGAATAATTTGAGATAAATCATTTGGATTTTGTCCTTTTTAACAGTATATGGCATTTACGGAATTTAAATCAACACAATTTTCAATGCTCACTAAAAGCTGCAATTGAAGTATTTACAAAAATCACTGTAAGACTGAAGGAGCATGAAAAGGACAACCAATCCTCACTGGAACTCAGGGAATAACAGCTGAAGATGCTTGTGGCAATGAGCATGTTGAACTAAAATTAATGATGTGCATTGATTCTGATTTACCTCACTGTTGTGTTTCATGCTTGAATGATACAAAACCAAAAGAAAGCATTTCAGGAACATCAGAAGGCCAGTGAACTCATTCTTCCCACACCTTTTAGTGTAGTACAGCCCATATAATAATGACAATAATGGTGACAAAAAGAAAAGAGAAAGAGTGGATCTGAGCATATAGTTAACTTCAGATAATAAGAATGTTTTTGTCCTGATTTGAAAAGGATAAAAATGTCTAGAAGCAGTTTAGAAAAGTTCATTCAACTCAAATGGGATAAAGGATAAAATCTTCAAGAAGGATTGACCAGAGGGCCTACACCCACTGAATTTATTCAAAGCTGAGTTGGATAAACTTTTGATAGACAGGCAAATCAAGAGATATGAGAAGCAATCACTTGTTGTGGAATGGAGACCACAACAAAATCAGCCATAATAGTAAATGGCAGAACAGGATCAAAGGGCTGAATGGTCTACTTCTGCCCTTAAGTCCTGTACAATCTACACAGATTCAGCCATCTATTATAAATAAAAACACTTGCATCAAAATGACAGCACTGCCACATCAAATCTTCTCAGTTTTCCTTTTTAATCTCTGCCTCTGCCAGTCCGCAGGTTAGTAAAAGTATCTGTTATCTTCAGTGTGCTTTTCATTCGTGTGAGATGTATCAGATTAACAAGTCCAACACTTAATGTTTTTCCTACTATGTAGCAACATGACAGATACCATGACAATTTACTACTACACTTTCTAAATCAGATGAGACATTGAGCGCAGCAATGTAACCGTACTGCCACACATAGCCACCACACAGAAGTTAAGTCTTGACTGTGCATTGTATGTTTAGGTTGTGCCATGTTATATTATTTACAAGTGTCTTTGCAACGATAAGCATGTCAAAGATATGAGTTGTGTACTGAAGTGTGAATAGACTTTGCTTCAGTGTGGGTGTTCTGGATAAATTAGGGAATAACTGGAAGCTTGTGTGAAAAATAGCATGGAGCAGTAATAAGTATGACACAAATATGAAGAAAATAGCAACATTGAACAGTTTTAGTTTCACAATATTGCTGATCTGTGGCCCCTTTAGATTCATTCCCAGATGCTTCAGATACTGTAAAGTGTTTATTTTAAATGACAGATGAAGCTGGTGGCCAAAAGGATGCCCTGAAATGCCATCCAGGGCAACTCTTATTGTAAGAGCAGAATCATTGTTTGGCCAGCTTTCAAAGCAAACCCACCAGTTTGTTTAAAGTCATTGAGTCAAACAGCATGGAAACAGGTCTTTTAGCCCAACTCGTCCATGCTGACCAAATTTCCTAAACAGACTAGTCCCAAATGTCTGTTTGGCCCACATCCCTGTGAACCTTACCTATCTATACCTGTCCAAATGTCTTTTAAATATTGTAACAGTATCCACCTCTCCCGTTTCCTCTGGCAGCTCAATCCATATATACACCAGTCTGTGGGAGAAAACATGGTCCCTCAGGTCCCTTTTATATCCTTCCTCTCTCAATTTAAATCTATGCCCTCTAATTTTGGACCCCCCTACCCTCGGGGAAAAGGACCTCGGATATTCACCTTATCGATGCCCCTTATGATTTTAAAAACGTCTATAACATCACCCCTCAGCCGCCGATGCTCCAGGGGAAAAAAATAAGGTCCCAGCCAATCCAGTCCCTCCCTATAACTCAAACCTTTCAGCCTCAGTAACATCTTTGCAAGATTTGCTTTACACCCTCTCAATTTAACATCATCCTTCCTATCGGAGCGCAATCAGAGTTGTACACAGTATTCCAAATATGGTCTTACCAACGTCCTGTACAGCTGTTACATGACGCCCCAACTCATATACTCACTGGTCTGACCGATGAAGACAAGTGTGCCAGATGCCTTCTTCACCACCCTGTCTACCTGTGACACCACTTTCAAGGAACTATGCACCTGCACTTCTAGATATCTCAGACATTACTCATCAGGGCCCTACTGTTAACTTTGCAAGTCCTGCTCTGGTTTGTCTTACTAAAGTAGGATATCTCACATTTATTTGCATTAAACTCCATCTACCATTCCTCAGCCCTCTGGATGAGTTGACCAAGATCCCACTGTAATCTTAGATAAACCAGTCTCACCATCCACTTTTGGTGTCATGCCTCCTATATTCTCATCCAAAAAGTTTAATACAAGTGACAAATGACACTGATCCTTGTGGCAAACTGCTGGTCACAGACCTCCAGTCTAAAAAACATCCCTCTACCACCACCCTGTCTTCTACTGACAAGCCAATTTTGTATCCACCTGGCTAGCTTTCCCTGGATCTCATGTGATCTAACCTTACTAAACCAGTCTACCATGTGACACCTTGAAAAATACCTTGCGAAAGCCAATGTAGGCAACATCTACCGCACTGCCCTCAGCTATCTTCTTGGTCACCTCTTTGAAAAGAGACCCTCAACAAATTTGAGAGGCATGATTTCCCATGCACAAAGTCATGCTCATGCTGGCTATCCCGAATTAGTCCTTGCCTTCCCAAAAGTATGTAGATCCTGTCTTCAGAATCCCCTCCAACAACTTTGTGTTGGAGAGGCAATGGCCCAGTGGTATTATTGCTGGACAGTTAATCCAGACACCCAGACAACGCTCTGGTGACCCAAGTTCAAATCCTGCAATGGCAGATGGTGGAATTTGAATTCAATAAAATATCTGGATTTAAGAATCTAATGATGACCATGAACCCATTGTCAAAACAAAAACCCATCAGATTCACTCATGTCCTTGAGGGAAGGAAATTGCCATCCTTATCTGGTCTGGTCTACATGTGACTCCAGACCCACAGCAATGTGGTTGACTCTGAACTGCCCTCTAGGCAATTAGGGACAGGCAATAAATGCTGCCTAGCCAGCGACGTCCTCATCCCATGAATGAATAAAAAAAATTACCCACGACTGATGTCAGGCTCACTGCTCTGTAGTTCCCTGGCTTTTCCTGGCAGCCTTTCTTAAATAATGGCACCATTTTAGCCATCCTCTCATCCTCCGCCACTCACTCTCTGCTGTTGGTAAAATAAATCTCGCTGCTAGGGCCCCCGCTATTTCTTCCATAGCTTCCCACAATATCTGGAAATACACATGATCAGGTCCTGTAGATTTATCGTCCTTTACGCATTTAGATGTCTAGTACCTCCTGTTTTGTAATATGGACTTGTTTCAAGACATCACTATTTCCGATTTCCCGAGCTTCCATGTCTTTCTCCATGGTAAATTGATGCAAAATATTCATTTAAGAGGTCTCCCATCTCCCATGGTTCCACACAGACAGCCTTGTTGATCTTTAAGGGGCCGTATTCTCTCCCTAGTTAGTCTTTTGCACTTGACACACTTGTGGAATCTCTTTGGATTATCTTTTACCCAATATCGTAAAGCTAATTTATGTCCCGTTTTTGCCCTCCTTATTTTTCTCTTAATGGTACTCCTATACCCCTTATACTTCTCAAGGGATTCACTTGATCCCAGCTGTTTGTACCTGACATATGCCTCCTTTTCCTTGATGAGAACCTCAATATCTCTAGTCATTGAGTGTTCCCTACTCCTGCCAGCCTTATCCTTCACACTAACCGGAACATGCAAGCACTGGAGACTCATCTCGCTTTTGAAAGCCTCCCACTTGCCAGACATCCCTTTGTCTGCGAACAGCCTCCCCCAATCAACTTTTGAAAGTTCCTGTCTAATACCATCAAAATTGGCATTGTCCCAGTTAAGAACTTTAACTTGTGAACCAGACTCATCCTTTTCCAGTTATGGTCACTGCTCCTAAAGTGCTCCCCTACTAACACATCAGTCACTTACCCTGTCTAAATTCCCAACAGAAGATCAATTATTTCTCTTTCTAGTAGGGCCATCTACATATTGATTGAAAAAGTTTTCTTGACCACTTAAATTCCTTCTCAGCCAACTCCTTAACACTATGGCAGTCCCAGTCTATGTCTGAAAAGTTAAATGCCTCTATTATTATAATCTTATTATGCTTATAGCTACCAGAGATCTCACTACATATTTGCTCCTCAATTTTCCACTGACTATCCCATCAAAGTGATCACTGCCATCTTATTCCTCAGTTCCACCCATATAGCTCACTGGACAATCCCTCAGGAATATCCTGTCTAAGTACTGCCATGAAGTTTTCCCTAATCAAAAATGCCACTCCCCCTCCTCTCTTGCCTTCCCTTCTATCTTTCTTGTAGGATCTGCACTCTAGAACATTAATCTACCAGTCCTGCCCCTCCCTCAGCCATGTTTCTATAAATGTTATGGAATTATTTTCTACCTTTGTCATTGATACCAATGTGTACAACAACTTCAAGTTACTCACACTCACTTCTGAAAATTTACACAAATTCTCCAAGAGATCCTTGATCCTAGCACCAGGGAGGCAACACAGCATCCTGGAATCTCCATCATGGCCACAGAAATGACAGCCTGTGCTCCAACTAGAGATCTCCCTATCACAATTGCTCGCTTAGATTTTGCCTAGTTCTGATTCACAGCAAAGAAGTGGCTACTGCTGTCATTTTCCCCTGAGAGACTATTCCAACCCTCCCAATAGCATCCAAAAGTAATATATTTGTTTAAGAAGGGGATAGCCACAGGAGACTCCTGCCTACCTCTTCTGGCAGTCACCCATCTACTTGGCTGTACCTGTGCTGTGACCACCTCCTTCAGGTTACTATTCATTACACTCTCTTCCTCCTGCATGCTCCTCAGTGCTTTGAACCAATTCATGTGGTCAGAAGACAGCTGCAGGCAGACACACTTCCTGCAGATATAGTCATCAGAGATGGTCAACTGCTTCCTGATCTCTCACATCTGACCAGAGGTGCATACCACTCCACTGACTGCCATTTCTGGTCCTTTAACAACCAGATTTTTTTATTTGACTGACCCCTTTTGAAGTTTAAAAACTTCAGAAGAAGAAAAAACAAATCAACCTATACCCTTACTTAAGCATAGACTTACAAAATAATAATTTCAAAATGCCCAGCAGGAATTACTCACTAATCAGCTACTCCCATCAGTCTACTCACTTTGGACCTGTGGAAGTAGTAAGGGAAACAGTCCATGCTTTTATACTCTAGGCCTATCCGGCTTCAAGAACCAGATATAACCAATTGACTTAATTAGTGTTACAAAGTTGTGTAGAGTAATTATGAATTGGAAGGCAGGAAGCTAGAATTTGTTTGTTAAAAAAAGAAGAATGTGTAGCTCCTTCAAGATTACAGAGGGATCTTGATTAAATGGGTCAATGAGTTGAAAAATGGCAGATGGAATTCAATCTGGATAACTGCAAGGTATTGCTTTTTGGTACAACAAACAAGGGTAGGGCTTGCACAATCAATGGTAGGGCCATGGCTAGTGTTGTAAAACAGTAGGACCAAGGGGTGCAGGTACATACTCCTTTGAAGTTTGCATCACATATAGACAGGGTGGTTGAAAATGCATTTGGCACGCTTGCCTTTATTATTCAATCCTTTGAGTATAGGAGTTGGGAAGTCACGTTGAGGTTGTACAGGACATTGGTGAGGTCTCTTCCGGAATATTGTATCCAGTTCTGGTCCCTCAGTCATAGGAAGGATACTATCAAGCTAGAGAGGGTTCAGAAGAGATTTACCAGGATGTTGCTGGGTATGGAAGGCTCAAGTTATAAAGAAAGGCTAGATAGGCTGGGTCTTTTTTTCACCGGAGCGTATGAGGTTGAAAGGCGACCTGATAGAAGTTTTTAAAAAATTAATATTTGTCTTTTCCCTAGGATGGGGGATTTCAAGAATGGGGACACCTTTTTAAGGTGAGAGGAGAGAGATTTAAAAAAGACATAAGAGGCAAATTTTTTACACAGCAGGTGGTTCGCATGTAAAATGAACTTTCTGAGGAAGTGGTGGATGCAGGTACAATTACAATGTTTAAAAGACATTTGGATAAGTATGTGAAAAGGAAAGGTTTGGATCGATATGGGCCAGAAGCAGGCTGGTGATGACTAGTTTAGTTTGGAATTATGTTCAGCATGAACTGGTTGGACCAAAGGGTCTGTTTCCGTTCTATATGACTCTATGAATCTAAGACTATGAGAGCTTGTTTTAACTTTTCTTAGGCCCGAAAGTAACAAAAAAAACAACCTTAATATCTACCCTTTGCACACCCACAGTTTTGTTTGATTTTAAGAAGACAAATCCCATACTTATCTCAACTGTCAGCATTTCACTCTCTGATACATTTGTGTCTATATGTTCACTTTGCTACCAAGTATTTTGACAATACAACCTATGAACATTTTGAAACATACTCTTCAAACATTTTGCTACGACAGTTTTATGATCCCAATCACCAATGATATCAGACACAATATGGCTATGACTCTGCAAATAGCTCATTGGACTGAAGCAAGTCACTTCTCGGGGATTGAACTGGTAAGACGTTAGTGACCATTATCTTTAATGCATCTTACTAACTACTGATTACAGACAGTTCTCATTTGTTTTCTGTCCATTTTCAACCAGTGACGAAGCAGTGGGATTAGCAAAAAACACAGAATGGTAAAATATTATCCTTGTTTTTGGTCAGAGAGTTGGCTAGCACTAGGCAATTGTAGAAGGAAGTAGAAAAAGCATACTGAAAGACAAAATCTTTACAAATTAACTTTTCAAAGGTGAGTAATTTGTCCATCATTTTTAGAACAACCTGGTTATAAGCTAGCAATGGTTAAAAATGGAAAGTGAAATCATGCTTTAAGATCCTGACAGAAACTAACTATAATCTCTATGGTCAATAGATTATTTGATTTCAAATACTAGATATTGCTGAACATAACAACTTAACCTCTGATAAATGTTCACATATTACAAAACCAACAAATTTTTAGGCAGCTGCTTGTACTGACTGATGAAGACTATTTGTTATTCTCTTCTGGATTTCCAGTTTATTCTCTGCATCATTTGTCTTCCTTATGTGCACAGTGACAAACTAAGCACCAACTGTGAGAATGTCCATAATATATAATACACACATATATATCCAAGGTGCAGAAATTACGATAATATGATTTTTAAAAAATTATTAAAGGAAGATTATTCTACTGAAACTATGAATTGGATATTTTGTTGGTGATTACTTAACAAATGAAGCAATGGGATTAATAAAAAAACTTAATATATTTACATAGGTGTCTGTTGTTTACCATTTTTAATTGTACTTCTGATTTCTTCAAGATGATGAATAACAATATTGGAAATTTTGATTTGCAATATTAGCAACTTGTTCTTCCAGATAACATTATGTACTGAATACAGAGTACAGATCTCTCCACTCTGCCATCATTAAACACAAGCTGCAAAAGCATGAGGACAAAAGGATGAAGCCTTTAAATGGCCATTAATTGGCCACTGAAGGCCCTTAATATACCCAAGGGTGGGAAAGATGCCCGATGCCTTGTCTGCCACAATAAAGTTCTGGGTCGATCAAGTTTCGGAAGATGCATGGTGAGAAAGTTACCCGCAGGAATTTCTGTGCCTCCCCACCTTCAAGTCCATTGGGCAGAGATAGGTGAAGGTAAGGGAAGTGGGGAGGGATATAATGATTGTAATGAGGTCAGCCAGGTGGACATTATGGAGCAGGAGTTCCCTGATTGGGGCTGTTAATCTGGTCCAATCAGGGAACCCTGGCTGCCAGATATAAAGATTGAGTGTCAGAGATACGGGCACTTTACTGCCTGGCTATCTATTGAGGCAGCATTATAATCAAGGACTGTTCATGTGTAAATAAAAGGTAACTTGGTAACAGGATGCTGGCCTCTGTGAAGTTTTTTTTTCAGTGAGGATGCGTAGAATGCAGCACTCTGTCACCTTTGTCATTTTGCTGGGGGTGCTGTGCCAGTGTATTCCAGTGCAGTCTGCACACTATCCCCGTACTGAGAAAGATGCTCAAGTGGTTCTTAATAGTATGTGGCAGAAGCTGATGAATGATATGCAATGCCAAGATACCTTATTTGGACCACAGAAATCAGGGCCACAGCTTTACATATTGCTCTGCAAAAAAAGAAAAGGAATGCAGCTTGGACCCCTCAATAGAACTCCTTAACTAACCAGGCATCCAATAGGCATGTTCAAGTAATTTTTTTTGAAGAACTTCTGCTTGTGTAGTGTCTAAAAGGCCATTGCAGTGCGGTTTGATTTGTAATGGTCAGTTGTAATGGTCATTTCCTAGATTTGGAAGGTATGCTTGTGAGTCCTCAAAGTGACAGCAAAAGAGTAGGTGATTGTCCACACAAAGATTTGGAGATGTACAAAGGCAGCAGGTGATGTGCCTCTGAGTTTACAAGATGTCAGGGAGATGGAGCAGAGGCTGTGGATTGGGTAAGCTCTGCATGTTTCTCTCTGCTATTAGGGGCTGATAATCTCCATCTCCTTGACAGTGGCCAGATGCTCCCTCATGGGCTAACTAAACCAAACAGTGCCAGTGTGCAAGCATATTCAGTACTCTCTTGTAAGCCATACCATCAAGGTTCTCATCCGACTCATCTGTAGCAGATCCCATCTGCCTCCTCAACCTCCAGGGAGCTGACAAATTAACACTCTTTTTCCGATGGCAAAACTGCAGCCCAGTTGTGCCTGGATGACTCACCAGTACTGATTCCAATTCTATACACTAACCACCAAGGTATGTGCATTGTCAGTATCTCAGCTGGCGACAGTCATTAAGAAAAGTGATGGAGTATCTTTATCGCTATTGTTTCTTTCCCTCTTTCTATCTGGCTTGCTGTTCTGGGCAGGTGGTCACTCTTACGTGTCCAAATGTAGGAACTCAGGAACAAAGGATTGTAGTGAGGGAGAGGGGCGGGACAGGAAGCAGGGTCAAAGGTCGCCAAATAGCAGGATGAAAATTGAGAAGGAGTACAACATGGGATCATACTGTTATCTTCATTGTTCTCTCTGATGCCAGAAGACATGGGCTCCGACACAGGTGTCAGCATATTGAGGAGAGTAATCTCCTCTGCAATGTTTGGAAGATGCAAATGATCTTGTCCCCCCTTGATTCTGCACTATTCTACAAAAGAAAAAGCACAATGTTGGTGGATTTTGTTGCTCTGTGTTTGGGCGATGTTGCTGCAATAGCTAGATTGCTGGAATTGTGTTGGAACAGTGTGAGGTGGTAGGGAGGCCGATAGCATTGGTAAGTGTCTGAAGGTGGGGTAAAATCTCTGGATGCGGCGCTCTAAATAAAGTAAAAGGCTGGTTTTGTGGCAAGTAGGAGATGTCATTCACTAACTTTGATAATTCATGAATTCACTGTACCTTTCGTGTGGTATTGATAGCTGGTCTTCAAATGCAGACTCCATGAGATTATCTTCCTAGCCACCTGCTTCCATGCATTTCTGAGCTTAGTCTCTCATGGCCTTTTGGCAACCAACAAGGAACCATGGTGTTTATTCAACTATCTATGTCCACCACTCTTGCCTCCAGTATCCTCTGTTTGACCTGGTATTTATTGTGTTTCCAATTTTTCAAATTCTACTAACATTAACAACTTGGAATACACCTGCTTGGTATGGGCAGCAGCAACATGGCTGACGCACACTGGTAGACTGGCAGTGATGGAGGACAAATGTCATCTTGAGAGAATGTCATGTGCTTATGCTTCATAAAACTACAACCATTGCCCTGGATCAACTTCATAGCAATCCTATCTAAGTGTTTGAGGACAGATTGCTGATCTGCAAATACCATCCTTCAATTCATGCTGAGCATTAGGATCAGTCAAGATGGCAGCAAGATTTACTTGCAATACTTCAGTCTGAACACTTAATGTTCAATCATGTCTATTTGTGATATAATGGAAGCTGAAACACCAGCCATCGGATGCTGCATCCTGGTTGTAATTGATGCATTCTCATGGACACCAATTCCATTTTGGAAAGGATGTATCTCAACTCTGCACAAAACCCAATGCTGTGTTTGTGCCAGACTCGTCTTTGTATTGTTGACAGATGTTGGGCTTTTAGACTGGTGTATCTGCCAAAGTACCAACCATATATTTCACTGAAATTTCCATTAATCATTTTTTGTAGGCCATCCCATCAAACTCCTCATTACAGTCCTCTGCAACAGAGCTTGCATGTGAATATTACGCCTGTTGATCTTGTAACAGCAGCAACATTACCATTTGTACTGTCCTGGGACAGTACCTGGCAACTTGCCATTTGCATGCCTTTATTTTTGACACCATCCAGCGTATGTGTGGTGTCAGTATTTGAGTTGCTTGATGTGAGTACAAGATTGGTTGATTGTGTTTTATCACGGTCAGTCTCTTGGTTTTCTTAGACATCATACCCTATATGCCATTGCCTGGCAAAGTGGCAGTCCTTGGGAATTTGAAAGGCAAAAGTGTAGGATTGGAGAGTGTGGGAAGGCAACAAAGCAAAAGATAAATGCTTGTAATGTTGCAGCTTATAAATCAGAAGAGATGGTGTTTTGAGAGGCAAGCGGAATTTGAGAATGTTTAGGGAAAAACAGACTACTCTCCTCAATGGTTACAACTCCTCCAATGACTCAGGCTGATCCAATGCCATTACTTCATTCTGGGTGAGGACATACAGCTGTCCCAGTTATTAGCTGCTCTCTGCAGTGGTGTATGTCCATGACATGTAAAAGAGAAGGAAGTGTGTTGCATTGTGTTTGCGTAACTTGCCCAGCAATTTGTAAATAGCTGGTAGAATGGGCAGGTGTTAAATAATGCTACATGTATGATTATGAGGTGAGACCATGAATATGAAGTTTGATATCCAGATTCTTGTCTCTTCCCAATTTCTGGCTATTTCCACTGGCACAGGTTAATGGTCCAGGCAGTTAGCCCAGACACAACACTTCTGTCCAAACCATTAACCCCCACACCACCACCACCAAATCCCCACAATTCTTTGAAGTTGATTGCCTTGTGTAAGTCACCTTGATCATGGCTTCTGAAAAGAGGTATGAAGCATGGGGAGCCCCAGTCCTTGTCGGAAACAAAAAAGAAAAGGTTAACCTGCTCCTGGAATTATTTCATTCACTGATTTCTCAAAAGCATATTCATAGTCATCTACAGCTTCCTCCACAGAAAATAATTTTGAAGTCATTGTGTGTTCGAACACCAGGCCAGGCAAAATAATCTATAAGAAAGACATTAAGAGAATTCAGAAAGTTGATTAGCAGATGATTATGTTTTATTATAGTTCTGAGGGATAAGGTGATAGGAATGGTTGTTCTATGGTGGCTTTTATTTCAATCTGACTGCCAAGGATGTTGTGATGATCAGTAACAGAGGGAAAGTAAGATGTGGGACTCCTTTAGAATGGGGATATGGAGTTGTTTTCCTGGGTACCATATTCAGATGATTTGATCCTTGACAGAAAGGATGAGAAGGGGATATGATGGTTACTCCTAAACTTCTTCCTTTACCTCCTCTCCCTTCTCCACAGTTATTTATTATCTACCTTTGTACATTCTTTCTTTTGTCAGCATTGTTGGCAAGATCAGCATTCGTGGTCCACCCATAACTGCCCTAAAAAAGGTGATCGTGAGACGTTTTCTTGAACTACTGCTGTTCATGTAGGGCAATGTTGTTTCATTGGGAGTTCCAGGATTTTAATCCAGACACAATATTGGATATATTTCCATGTCAGGATGGTGCATGACTTGTAGAGGAACTTACAGATGGTGTTGTCCCCATGTGCCTGCTGGCTTTATTCTTTATACTGGAAGAGTTTATGGATTTGAAAGATGCTGTCAAGGAAGGCTGGGTGAGTTAGTGGGGTGAATTGGGTAGATGCTACATAGTACTACCCTGGGGCAGTTTTTGGATGAAGTGAATGTTTAACATTGCAGGAGAGGTATCAATCGTTAGCAATAGTTTGTCCTAGACTGGTTGAGCATTTTAACTTGTAAGAATTGAGCTATCATAAAGAAGATCTTGCTGACAAAAATTTTCAAATTCTTTTCCAAAGAGGTTTTGAAGTTTGCATCATATCATCCTAGTAAATTGAGAGTAATGAATAACACCACGTGATTACAGAGCATCAGCCTAATTAATAAGTTCAGTTTTGTCATAAACCATGAGAGGAATGTTTTGACAGTGATGTCATATTAATCATAAACTTACATTACAACCTTGAAATCATTTGCTAAAATCTGTTATTTTTCATTTTCTGTGCCAAATGTTGATATTATTAATATCTGAATAGATTAAAACTGACAGTTCAGTAACTGACAAATAATATTGAGAATTTAACAAGAAATGGAATGCAGTTGATTGTTGATAATTTCTGCACTTCAAATACATGAAACAGATTTGAAGCCTGAAGTTTTTATGTAGTCAGGAGTGCATGCAAATATAGAGCAAGGAAAAATTATTTAGCTCTAGACCCTACTAACTGATTCAATAACATCTCAACTAATCAGTGGCCTTACTCCAAAAGACTGGTTAAATTTAAATATTTGCTGCATCATGTTTGCATGTCATAAAGTTCTACCTCTTTCTCCGCTGCATAAAATACTCAATCTCACCAAATTCCCAAATTTGACATTTTGAGTTGAATTTAATGGTCTCCTTTGATGTGAGTTTGGAGAATGGGGAGAGTATTTAGTCAGATACGGCAGTACCAGATTGAAACTCCATCACCGTCCCAACTCTGCCTTGATTAAGTTTCAGATGAACATCCATCCCACCTCATTGCCAATTGAGGCCATAAAGTGTGAATGAACACTTACTTAAGGACCTCAACCATTGCTGCTGTTATCCAACCACTGATCCACTGAGTAGTCTCATGTTGCAAGCCCAAAAAGCAAACATTATCAAGGTTGCTTGCAAGCCCTGAGAGCTCCCTTGTTCCAAGTGGTTGCTCAAGGAATTGGGAAGATGGAGTTTCACTAAGACACCACCTTTACCCTTGCTGCCAACCACCCTTTCCCTCTCCTGTGACCATCCAACCCAACCCTCATGCACATGTGTCATGAGTTGAATGCTGATCCTAGACATCTCCTTTCATGCATATTTGACAGTCACCATTGCTCTCTCTGCTGTTGCCTGCATTGGATGGGGAGGTGAAGGATTTCTGCTCCCAGGTCCTTGATCCCAGGGAAAGAAAACCATTGGTTCACTAACATGCGTAGTATCAGCGGACTCTCCCTGTAGGAGGCAATGCAGGACACTCGATAACTACACTTTGTTGCACGATACCCCCATCATTTGCACATCCTCTATTTGTGATTCATTCTCTTTGTGATAACTCTGCGTGACCTCTGTCAAGTCATAGGTGGCCAGAGCTCACACACACACACAAACAACTTTGGCCTTGACATAAAATACTTCTCTTTATGGTTTCATTTTTGTTCTGGTTTAAAATTTCCACTCAACTGCATCGGATTTCTTGTCATAATTTGGCCAAAATTAGAGTGATTGAATGTTTGTGGAATTTTAAACACCAGCTACCACTTGAGTTATGGTAGATTTTAAAACATGACTCGAGAAGTGAATCCTGCCCACAAAACTGGCTATGTGTCTAAGCTGAATCAAAGAACAAAAGAACAAAGAACAAAGAAAATTACAGCACAGGAACAGGCCCTTTGGCCCTCCAAGCCTGCGCCGATCCAGATCCTTTATCTAAACCTGTCACCTATTTTCCAAGGATCTGTATCCCTCTGCTCCCTGCCCATTCATGTATCTGTCTAGATAAATCTTAAATGACGCTATCATGCCCGCCTCTACCTCCTCCTCTGGCAATGCGTTCTAGGCACCCACCACCCTCTAAAGCTTTCTATAGGTATGTCAGGAATAAAAGAATGACGAGAGTAAGATTGGGGCCGGTCAAGGACAGTAGTGGGAAGTTGTGCGTGGAGTCCGAAGAGATAGGAGAGGTGCTAAATGAATATTTTTCGTCAGTATTCACACAGGAAAAAGACCATGCAGTTGAGGAGAATACTGAGATACAGTCTATTAGACTAGACGGGATTGAGGTTCATAAGGAGGAGGTGTTAGCAATTCTGGAAGGTATGAAAATAGATAAGTCCCCTGGGCCGGATGGGATTTATCCTAGGATTCTCTGGGAAGCTAGAGAGGAGATTGCAGAGCCTTTGGCTTTGATCTTTATGTCGTCATTGTCTTCAGGAATAGTGCCAGAAGACTGGAGACTAGCAAATGTTGTCCCCTTGTTCAAGAAGGAGAGTAGAGACAACCCTGGTAATTATAGACCAGTGAGCCTTACTTCGGTTGTGGGTAAAGTGTTGGAAAGGATTATAAGAGATAGGATTTATAATCATCTAGAAAGGAATAATTTGATTAGGGATAGTCAACACGGTTTTGTGAAAGGTAGGTCATGCCTCACAAACCTTATTGAGTTCTTCGAGAAGGTGACCAAACAGGTGGATGAGGGTAAAGCGGTTGATGTGGTGTATTTGGATTTCAGTAAAGCGTTTGATAAGGTTCCCCATGGTAGGCTACTGCAGAAAATACGGAGGCATGGGATTGAGGGTGATTTAGCGGTTTGGATCAGAAATTGGCTAGCTGTAAGAAGACAGAGGGTGGTGGTTGATGGGAAATGTTCATCCTGGAGTTCAGTTACTAGTGGTGTACCTCAAGGATCTGTTTTGGGGCCACTGCTGTTTGTCATTTTTATAAATGACCTGGATGAGGGCGTAGAAGGATGGGTTAGTAAATTTGCGGATGACACCAAAGTCGGTGGAGTTGTGGATAGTGCGGAAGGATGTTGCAGGTTACAGAGGGACATAGATAAGCTGCAGAGCTGGGCTGAGAGGTAGCAAATGGAGTTTAATGCGGAAAAGTGTGAGGTGATTCACTTTGGAAGGAGTAACAGGAATACAGAGTACTGGGCTAATGGTAAGATTCTTGGTAGTGTGGATGAGCAGAAAGATCTCGGTGTCCATGTGCATAGATCACTGAAAGTTGCCACCCAGGTTGATAGCGTTGTTAAGAAGGCGTACAGTATGTTAGGTTTTATTGGTAGAGGGATTGAGTTTCTGAGCTATGAGGTCATGTTGCAGCTGTACAAAACTCTGGTGCGGCCGCACTTGGAGTATTGCGTACAGTTCTGGTCACCGCATTATAGGAAGGATGTGGAAGCATTGGAAAGGGTGCAGAGGAGATTTACCAGGATGTTGCCTGGTATGGAGGGAAGGTCTTATGAGGAAAGGCTGAGGGTTTTGAGGCTGTTTTCGTTAGAGAGAAGAAGGTTAAGAGGTGACTTGATAGAGACATACAAGATGATCAGAGGATTAGATAGGGTGGACAGTGGGAGCCTTTTTCCTCGGATGGTGATGGCTAGCACGAGGGGACATAGCTTTAAATTGAGGGGTGATAGATATAGGACAGATGTCAGAGGTAGGTTCTTTACTCAGAGAGTAGTAAGGGCGTGGAATGCCCTGCCTGCAAAAATAGTAGACTCGCCCACTTTAAGGGCATTTAAATGGTCATTGGATAAACATATGGATGATAATGGAATAGTTTAGGTTAGATGGGCTTCAGATTGGTTTCACAGGTCGGCGCAACATCGAGGGCCGAAGGGCTTGTACTGCGCTGTAATGTTCTATGTTCTATGTTCTGCGTAAAGAACTTTCCACGCATATCTCCCTTAAACTTTTCCCCTCTCACCTTCAAATCGTGACCCCTAGTAATTGAGTCCCCCACTCTGGGAAAAAGCTTCTTGCTATCCACCCTGTCAATACCTCTCATGAGTTTGTAGGCCTCAATCAGGTCCCCCCTCAACCTCTGTCTTTCTAATGTAAATAATCCTAATCTATTTAACCTCTCTTCATAGCTAGCATCCTCCATACCAGGCAACATCCTGGTGAGCCTCCTTTGCACCCTCTCCAAAGCATCCACATCCTTTTGGTAATGTGGCGACCAGAACTGTGCACAGTATTCCAAATGTGGTCGAACCAAAGTCCTATACAACTGTAACATGACCTGCCAACTCTTGTACTCAATACCCCGTCCGATGAATGAAAGCATGCTGTATGCCTTCTTGACCACTCTATCGACCTGCATTGCCACCTTCAGGGTACAATGGACCTGAACACCCAGATCTCTCTGTGCATCAATTTTCCCCAGGGCTTTTCCATCGCCTTGAGAGATTTCTGCTTATTACGCTCATTTTCAGCCCACTGCGGAGGCTTCAAAAGAGTTAACGGGTTTTTTTGGGGTTTGGTTTAAGGGCATGCATCAGAACAAACAATTATCAAGAAATTGACAACTGATCTCCCATATTGCTAGAGAATGGTTTTTCGGGTGCAGGTGTATTGGAGGTACTGTGAATATAATTTTTTTTGGAGTCATCAACCCGTTTGCTCTTGCATTAATCAAACTCCACCAAATTACCACTTTTAAGCATATCACGGAAAAAATTTAATAATAATATTAAAAATAGTTCAAACACATTTTAACCCCTTGCCCAATTGTACCATTTGCATTGAAATGAGAAACATTACCTCAAAATTCCGCTACCTTTGTCATTTTTGCAATATTTCTTTCATCTCACTGTTGGTTCTCAACTATTGAGGCAGAGGCCAAAACTTCTAAGTTCAATCACTCAAAGGCATCACCTTCAGTAATGCTATAGAAAAGTGAAAATATGAATTTATTCCAAACATGTCATCTTAAAAACTGGTGTTATTGGAATAAATGCTGATATTCCAAAATACCTGAAGAAATGGAAGATAGATATCATTCCTTTGAATGCACATGTAGCTGCAAAATATAAAGTTGTGATAAAAGACTGTACAACATTTTAGTGTTTTGTATGAGACTGAATGAAATATTGTTGAAGACATTAAACTTCAAAATAAAACAACAGCACACCCCAAAAGACGAAGGACAAAAATTAAAATAGTTTTTTCTATTTCTGGAACTAGCATAAAGCTCAATAAAATGAATACAGTATGTATTATAGCTGGCCAAGCTTGGCATTCAAGCACATGGTTTAGGATAGAGTCCATGGGCACAGTTGGTCCTGAAAACCTCCCAAAATGCCCCAAGTAGTTCAAATATGGTAGCAGCCAATCAAAGAAAGTGGAGTTCAAGTGCACAGCAAAGAGAAGGGCTGATGATGCTGAGGCTGTGTGGAGAGTGAGACATAACTGAGCCTGCAAGTGTGGGGATCTAGTTTAAACCTTTCCACTAAGAATGTGGTTGATGGGGAACCAGGAAAATCTTACATTAATGAATTTCTTGCAAACAAATGTGGTGTCTTTAGCTTAGGGTTGCATGAAAAAGCAGCTGCTGGAAACTAAAAAGAAGCCCTTAAGAAAATGTCACGAAGCAGCCCGGAAAAGAGCAAAATATTTAGACCTGTTTCAAACCACCTTGGCAATGATGCAGGATTATATAGGATATATGACTCAGAAACAGGCCCAATCAATCCATACTAGTCTGTATGCTCCTCTCAATCCTCTTCCCAATACCTGCCATCATGATCGTGTACTATCTCCTCCCTTAAATGGTTAATCAGTTTACCCTTATTTGCATCTCCAGTTATTGTAATATAAGCAGTGCACAAACACAAAGACATACACATATTTATAAATGTAGGAACAGGAGCAGGCCATTCAGCCCCTTGAGCCTCTTCCACCATTCAATGAGCTCAGGAGTGGTCTGTGGCCTAACTCTGTATACCTGCCTTTAACCCATATCCCTTAATATTGTTCCTTAATGAAAACTTATCTATCTCAGATTCAAAATCAACAACTGATTAATTGCCATTTGTAGAAGAGAGTTCCAAACTTCTACTACCTTTTCTATGTAAGAGTGCTTCGTGACATCTCTCCTGAGTGGCCTGGCTCTAATTTTTCGACCATGCATCCACAATGTATGGATGCGTAAAGAGATAATATGATAAGAGCTATGGTATTGCGGGTATTATTTTAGCATAGATGGAGGATTAGCTAACAAATAGAAGACAGAGCTTTAGGACGGAGGGGCGCAATTTCAGGATGACAACCAATGACAAATGGTATGTCATAGGGGTCAGTTCTGGGGCCACAATTATTTACATTATATATTTACATGTGGAAAATGAATGCACTATAGTCAAATTTTAGAATGGCAGAAAAATAGTGGGAAACGAAAGTGGTGAAGCTGAACAAAGAGTCTGCTGTGGGATATTGACAGATTAAGCGATTGAGCAAAAACTTGGCAGATGGAATATAATGTGAGAATATGTGCTTCAGCAAGAAGAATAGAGGAGCCGAATTTCAATAAAGTAGAGAAAAACTGCGAAAAGCAACACAACAGAGATATTTTGCCCATGACTTGCAAAAAGTTAACCTCTAATTTCAATGGTTCATAGCAAAGGCCAATGGATTTTTGGTCTTTATTTCAAAAGGAATAGGGTATAAAAGTAGTAACGCTTTGCTGACTGACATCATGAGATATGCTGTACCTATTAGGTTATAAAAGGCTGCTCCTGGGAGGAGCTAACTAAGTTGCAAGCTAACAGTAATGCGTACTTACTCTTAATTATAGCCTCAGATTTTACATGAGACATAAATCAGAAGTAATGTAATTCAGTACTATGTTTTTTTAAAAAAGTCTGTTTATCAGGCTTGAGCCTCACTTCTGCCAAAGACTTTGCATGGGTATCCTTCCCCATTTGGTAGCAGTAATACTAATAAGAAGCATTGGTGGCATTGAATTTACCCAAGCCTTTTTCAGATAGTTCAGATGGATACAATCATAACATACAAAATACTTACTGTGGTGTAGAGTTCAGCATATATGCCAATGTCAATTGTCTAGACAACGAAGAAGACAACCTGACTAACACAATAAATGGTTGACATGCCTCTCTGCAGGAAATTAAATTTCTTATGCTTCATCTAAAAGAAATAAAGATGTGAGCAAAATGACAGAACAAACCACCACAGTGGCTATCTCTCTAATTCAGGAATGGTCTCATTTACTTTTTTTGGAATATAAGATAATGTAAAGCGTTTATATGGGTTTAATGTTGGGTATAAAATTATCTCTTCAAGCCAGACCATTAATGGATGATCATTAAGGGCTAATTGGACATGACAATGAGCAATTAAAATAAAGTGGAAATGTAAAAACAGGCTTATTGAAAAAAATCGCTTGTTTTGTTTACGAAGTAATCATGTGATCCTAAATTGTCTGAGAATTGCCCTGTTGTGCTGTCACTTGGAGCCACCTGGGTTTATTTCTCAGCCAGATTTGGAGGCTGGAAAAAAACGTTGTAAAATGGAGATTCAGCATGTAATCTTAGAATCAGAATTAAATTAATACCAGGGACTTTGCTTCACTCTTTAGACTTCTCACCATTGGGCTGGGGTTCACAAGACTGGTGCCATGGAATCTGAGATAGAGCTCCTAGTGCCACTATTACCAAAGTGCCTAATGGATAAAAGGCAGTTTGAGATTCACTTGTTTATGTACATATATATGTATATTACGTAATTTAAGCTAATATTTAACTCACTAGCTTGCATGTGTCTTTAACATACATGAAGTAGATTAAGCTAATAAGTTTGCTTCATGTTAAAGTGCACATGTCCTCTTGTAATACTTTTGATCAGACCTTAAAGAACCTGGTAGGTATTTTCAGTGTAACAACACAAGAGGTAGAAACAAGGACTTGAGGGGAGATATAGTGTATGGGATTGTTGGCTATATATGAATAGAGAGGTTACGTCATCAATGATATCACATGACATCAGATCACATAGGCCTGGTACCTGTGGAAAGAAGATTCAAGTGAAGTCCAATTCATCGATGCCACTGCACCTAATGTAAATAATTAATAAAATGTTTATCAGTTCCCACAAGCATTGTGTCCAGTCCTTGTTTGCCTAAAGCCCTGAGAACATTCTGGTGATATAATATAGGCTTCAATCATTCCCTGTGGAAGTGAGTTCCACATTACCACCACTTTTAGGATAAAAATGTTTCTTCTCAATTGTCTGTAGGGTTTCTTAATGATTACCTTGTGCGAATGGCCTCCGGCTATAAATTCCTCCACAAGAGAGAACTTTCTTCTTGTGTCTAGTCTTTCAAACATTTTCATAATTTTAAAGACATCTCGAAGGTTACTTCTCAGCCTTCTTTATTCAAGAGAAAGGCAGTCCTGTCTCTCAGTCCTTTCCTGATGTGGGTACCCATACATTTCTGGTTTCCATTTTATAAATCTTCTCTGAAGCCTCTGGTTGTAAGTGTTCGAAACCACTGAAGGCCACAGTATTCTGCTACTGTTTTCAATTTACCAGCTGTTAGTATGAACGTTAAGCCCTGCCTGTGGGAAACCAGTTCCTCAGTTGCTCTAAACAGCCCAGGGTTGGAAAGTGGGGCAAGTCCAGGACTGGATAGTTGTGATCATCTTGCATTAAATGCTTCTGTTTAGTGTCTAAGCAGAGGGACAAGGGAAATTTCTTCTCAATAATCTCATCACCAGAGAATCAAACTACTTCAGGAGTCATGCCAAGATTTTTCAATTTTTTTAAATTGAATGACTAAATTAAAAGTGCAAATTGTTCACATGGAAACAGTATACCTATTATGGTTGTCCACTCAGAATGAAATGTTAGATTTAATCAAAAAAGCTCCAAGACCAATGGGTGGTAGCCACTCTAATTAATTATCATGGGAAAAATCAACTCGATATAATCTGGACAACCCATCAATATCATTAAAACAAATGCTTCCACTCTATTGGCATTCCAATAGACATCACTGCTCGGTTAACTAAGCATGGTGTGACAATCTATTTAAAAGGTGAGCTAAAAACATTATGAGCAGGCTGATCATTACGGTGAAGTCCCATTCCTCTTTGATTGTTTGATTATTAACTAGTTTAAGCATGGGAAGAATTTCTGGTATGCAATGCTAGATAACACAGAGTTCCAGTGTAATTTAAAATTGATAAATTGTATAATGTAAATTGGAAAGGAGCACATTATATTTTAGCCATACAGAATACTGACTTACAGATTCTAGTTCATAAGCTTTCAGATCTTATGTAAAAGAATAATATACTTTCTTGACAGTCCATACAGATGTAATTGATAAACCCAAAATTCTTTCAAAGAAAAAATGCTGTCACATCTCGCATGCATTAGAATTCTTTCCTTCACATTCAATTTAAAGGAAATTATTAAATCTTTTTATGTGTATCAAAATTTCAAAAAATGAAAATAAATAATCCTACATGTAAGAAAAGGAGTGGATATTTGAAGCATCCGAAAACAGGGTTTGACTTTATACTTTGAGAATATATGTGGACTGCCAGTGGGTGGGGTCATTTAAAATGTCAATGGCATTTAATGCAAAGAATGGGTGTCTTAAAATCTGGCATCCCTTTGCAACACAGACGATTTGATTCCTTGCACCTCAGTTAGAAAGTGCCATCAAGTAAAACATGAATAATTGAAATAAAAAGCTCAGGTTGACTACTAATCTGAGAGTTGCACATCATGACTGAAAAGTAGGTAATCAACAAACATCTGCTATAACATGGTTTTTGGGGCTAGGAAAATTGAATCTTATTATAAGCCAAGTCAATTGAAATGTCACATATTGTAGTGCCTTCAAAGTAGATAACAAAGCATGATTATTCATTCAGAAGGAAGATTAATGTTTAGCGCTGTGGGTGTGGGCAAAATCTTACAGGGCCCTTAATGACCCGAAGGATGGCAGAGTTGGATATTTAATGCAGAGCATTTGGTAAGATACAGCAAGGAATCTTACTGGACCTTGGTGAGAATTCTTCCAAAAAACCCGTCGCAACTTGCACTGAGCCAAAATAACTTAAGATTTAGCCCTGTCTTTTACTTCACATACTATTTTTGCTGTGAAGCTCTTTGCTAAAGCATAGAAGCACAGCATTTACTATTCTATTCACATACACTATTTCACTGTGCTAGGCATTCAATACTATTGACTAATCCATCATTTCAACCAACTGAGAAAGTGTTATGTCACGTTAATTAATTGGTACTGTATCCATGTTTGGATTTCTCTAGACTGAGTGCAAGCACCATTATTGCACATATACTTTGATTAATTTGATAAGAAAAAATGGTCTGGCTTTATGATTAAATACTCAATTCCCTTTCCAAAAATTCAGTACCCAATACTACCAAAATGTTTTTTTCTAGAAAAATGTATACACACATCAATGGTAACAGAGGGCTAATTTTACATTTTCTTGGCTAAGTATAAGTTGCATTGAGTACCTGGAGGGAGGGGTGGGGAGCGCATTTCTGCTGCAGGCTGTGAGTTTTTTGACTGTTTCTTAACAAACCTACTGTGTTAAGTACTTAACTCACATCTATGGCATCCCTCACATTCGATTCCAGCTCCACCTTACCTCTCTCTGTTCCTGGAACAACTCCAAACTTATATTCTCTATTAGAATCAAACCACTTCTTGTAAGGAGATTTGGCCTACCTCCCAGATTGGAGATGAGTCTACCCTCTCCTGGGATCAGAGACTGACACCCTCCCCCTCCATGTTTAATGATCATCCCCCGTGTCAGGGTTGGAGATTGCTTGTATACACCCCCAACCATTAGGCTACCATAGCACATGATGCATCTTGCATTTGTTGCCTTTACCCCTCCTCCTCCTCCTACTCTGTTTTATGCAGCTGCATCACTCTTGTTCTACATGTGCTGCTCATTAGCCCATGCATTGCTCACCAGAGTCAGGAGCAAGATAGCTGGTTCTTGGGTAGCTCTTGCAGCCCAGCAGCCACTCTCTGGCTTGATGTTGGCATCTCAAATATTTATGGCACAGCAGACTGTTCCTGAATGAAAGTTTTGTGACTGTATTAGGCATTCATCCTTTGATACATTGAACTTTTTTATACATATATAAAAAACAAGTGGATAGCCAGGGAAAGTGTTTGCCCACTCAAGGTCAAAAGAGGGAATCTATGTGTGGAACCATAAGAGGTTGGATGAGGTCCTAAATGGATACTTTGTGTCAGTATTCACCAAAGAGAAGGAATGGATGGAGGATGATCTCAGGGAAGGGAGTGTTGAGTTTCTAAGCAAAGTTGCTATTAAAAAGGAACAGGTGATGTGCATCTTATAAAAAAATTAAATTGATAAGTCCCCAGGTCCTGATGGGATCTATCCCAGAACATTGAGGGAGGCAAGAGAGCAAATTGCTGGAACACTGATGGACATCTTTGTATCCTCTTGGTCACAGGAAAGGTCCCAGAGGACTAGAGAATAGCCAGTGTTGTCCTATTGTTTAAGAAGGGTAACAGTGATAATCCTGGAAATTATAGGCCTGTGAATTTCATGTCAGTGGCAGGGAAATTATTGGAAAAAATTTTCAGGGACAAGATCTGTTTGTATTTAGAAGCAAATGGATTTATTAGTGACAGACATCATAGTTTTGTGTGGGGGAGGTCGTGCCTCACTAACTTGGTTGAGTTGTTTTAGTTGGTGATGAAGATGGTTGATGAGGGGAAAATGGTTGATGTTATCTACACAGACTTCAGTAAAGCCTTTGTCAAGGTTTCTCATGGCAGACTGGTACAAAAAGCAAAGTCACATGGTATCAGGGTGAGCTGGCAAGATGGATACAGAACTGGCTTAGTCATAGAAGACAGGGTAGTGGTGAAAGGATGCTTTTTGGAATGGAGGGTTGTGACTAGTCGTATTCCGCAGGGATCAGTGCTGGGACCTCTGCTGTTCGTGTTCTACAGGAATGATTTGGAGGACAATGCAGCTGGTCTAATTAGTAAGTTTGTAAATGATACAAAGATTGGTGGAGTTGCAGATAGTTGAGGATTGTCAGTGGATAAAGCAGGAAATAAATCAGTTGGAGGCATGGGCAGAAAAATGGCAGATGGAGTTTAATCCGGACAAATGTGAGGTGATGCGTTCTGGAAGGTCAAGTACAGGTGGAAATTATATAGTGAATGGCAGAACCCTCAGGAGTATTGATATGCAGAGAGATCTGGATGTGTAGGTCCACAGATCACTGAAGGTGGCAGCTCAGGTAGATATGGTATTAAAAATGACTTATGGCATGCTTGCCTTCACTGGAAGGGGCACTGAGTATAAGGATAGACGAGATATGCTGCAGCTTTATAGAACATTAGTTAGGCCACACTTGGAATATTATGTACAGTTCTGGTCACCACACTACCAGAAGGATGTGGATGCTTTGGAGGGGGTACAGAAAAGGTTTACCAGGATGTTCCCTGCTATGGGGATTTCAGCTATGAAGAAAGGTTGGATAGACAGGAATTGTTTTCACTGGAACGCAGGAGATTGATGGGCGATCTGATAGAAGTTTATAAGATTGTGAATGGCATGGATAGGGTGGAAAGTATGAGGCTTTTTTCCCCAGTTTGGAGGAGTCAATTACTAGGGGACACAGATGCAAGGTGCAAGGAGGAAGTGTAAAAGAGATGTGTGAGGCAAGTTTTTTATACAAAGGGTGATGAGCGCCTGGCACATGTTACTAGAGAAGGTGGTGGAAGTAGCCACAATAGCAGCATTCAAGAAACACCTGGACGAATACATGAATAGGAAGGGAACAGAGGAACAGGGATCTTGTACATGAAGACAGTTTTAGTATGGAAGGGCTAAATGTATCAGTGCAGGCTTGGAGGGCTGAAGGGCCTGTACGTGTGCTGCATTGTTCTTTATTCTTTGGTCATTAACTAAACGCACAATGAGGAGGTGGGATCCTTTGCAGTTGGTTGCATATCTAGATTGAAGTGCGGCTCCTATAAATCGTGATTGTGTAGTGAATGCAGCCTGCAGTATGGGGAAGCTTATTATCCTGCCATATGCTTGCTTCACCTACTTCTCCCTGATCAGGCACAGCAAGATGCCATCCTCCTGGTATGACATGCATCAGTCATTTCCCTAATGCAACAGTGGATCGCAAACTGAGAGACTTTCGAGATGTTGCCAGGAAACCTTCCTGAAATGAAGAAATTCCTGGTTTCAATCATCTTCTCAGTTACTGGCTGTGCTGTCTTCTCCCTGCTCTGAGGTTGCAGGTCTGTCAACAAAAGGTGGAAGAATTCCCAAAGCTCCTCCTTAATGAAATGAAGACAGCACACTTGATGTTTCTAGCTTGGGTTGAGGTAAAAGAAATGCTTCCTGGAGACCACGGGTGGATAAGGCACCTGCTGAGAGTGCTTGGCCACTCCTCTTTCTCAATCTGTGAGCGTCTGTGCTACCTCTACATTATCTCCCTTACTACAGGCTGAGCTGAGCACTTAGCTGTACAATGTTAAAAGGTGGCGATAGGTGAAGTGGTGAATTTTAAAATAATGTCAATTAAGCTTTATGCACAGAGCATACTGGTCTCTATCCTGCATATATGCACCACAAACTGCTGACATCTGTGCTAGCTTCCTCACCATTGACTAGAAATCAAATAGAACACCCCTCATTTCACTCAATTATAATACGGGCAAATAAATGGGGAGAATGGAGGAAAACTTTAACCTTGCAATGGTAAATGCCCATGTATACACAGAATAGTAGCAGCATTAAAAAAAAAGTTAGGAGAATGGACAGGGAAAGGAGAAAGAAATGTCTGGCATCCAAATTGGGGCAGCACGGTGGCACAGTGGTTAGCACTGCTGCCTCACAGTATGAGGGACTTGGGTTCAATTCCACTCTTGGGTGACTGTCTGTGTGGAGTTTGCACATTCTCCCTGTGTCTGCATGGGTTTCCTCTGGGTGCTCTGGTTTCCTCCCAAAGTTGTGCAGGTTAGGTGGATTGGCCATGCTAAATTGCCCATAGTGTTCAGGGATGTGTAGATTAGGAGTGTTATAGGGGATGGGTCTGGGTGGGATGCTCTGAGGGTCAGTGTGAATTTGTTGAGCTGAAGGGCTTGTTTCCATACCATAGGGTTCTGTGAATTAAAATTATGATTTTTGGCAGACCTTGATTTGCGTGACTGTTCTTTCCACTGAAGGCAGACTGGGGCCTCTTCTGTAGATGCTAGTGAGAGCTAACTAATGTCAGCTAATCAGCAAATGCCTTTTTCCTATCAATCAGCACTGCTCTTGTGACTTTTTCAACTCAATCCCATATAGGGTTATGGGATAAGCTGGCCATTGCAGTGCCATTTAAAATAACACACACTGGCTCTCACTTAAAATGCCACAAACGTCAGTGAAACATGTCTATTTTAAACAATTTTGAGATGTTTTAGCAGCATTAAGAACAAATAAATCTTAAGGAATTTCTAGCAACATATGCTCTCCTTCTGTATGTCATTTCACTTCAGATAGTAAATGATGTTGGAACAAAAAGCTACATCTGCAGCAAGACCAAGAAAAAACAGACAAGAATGCTATCCTCCCAAGGGAATACATAGGTTGAGGGCCATCCACATTTCTCTAAGAAGCTTCTGTGTAATTATATTCCTTTCGGATTGTCCGCTATGGTATATTAACCCAAAGCCGAAGCGAAAAAGAAATTGATGCAGCTAGGTAATTGTGTTTAGATTCATACACAATATTGTCTGAGTTTGCGTGGTGATTTATAAAAGCGAGTTAAACTTTTTAGTGTTTGTATTCCATCCTATTTTCATAAAGATAGGGATCCCATAGGTTCTTTTTATTAATAATCTTAACAATTATCTTGTCACCTTCACAGATTTGTACATCTGAAGTCCCAGGATTCTATGTTGCACCAAATGTAATTTGGGCCATTTAATTTATACTGCCTCTTCTCATCCTTCCAAAATGTATCACTTAACACTTTTCCTTTGAATGGCATGAATGTATCCATGATTCCAATCTATTTGGATCCCTCTAAAGACAGCTACTGTTCCCTCACTGTTTACAAAATTTACAAGCTGTGTGTCACCTGCCAACTTTGAAATTGTACTCACATCCAGATCGTTAATATATATCAAATAGAGCTGTGGTCTCGATTCTGAATCTTGAGGGAAATCAGTGTTTCGCCCTGCAGCATGTAAAACAGCAGTTCACGAACACACTCTGTTTTCTGTCTCTCAGCTAATTTTGTATCCATGCTTCAATTGCCCTTGTTGTGTGGGCATGCCAGCTTGATGCAGTGTGTCAGCTGCTTCTCATGATGAAGATTGCTTCCACCATTGATTTTAAATGTAGGAAACTACAGGACCTTCTTGGTTTAGTATGGTAGAGGAAAACCATTAACTGGCCCGGTGAACACCCTGTAGTTTATTGCAAGTTAGCTACTAGTTACAGTTTACAATGCTATAATAGACTTTGTTACAGAGGCTTTGATGAAGAAAGATGTTAAGTTTCGCTCCTTTGAGATCTTAAGCTGTTCTGTTCACAAGTCCATAGGTCATTATATTAGGTGGTGCTTATGACACTCTTCAGTACAGTATCCCAAGATCCTGACTTTACAGATTCAAGCAATCTGGGATGCATTCTCTTTGGACCTAAATAACGAGTAATTTGTTGAATGGAAGACTGTTGATTCTGTTTCATTTCTTGACAGTTTGAGATCTGCAGTTCCTTGCATTATAACACTTGCACTGAATTCAGTCATTGGTGGACAATAAAAACAAAATGGGGTAAGGTTTGTGTGGTTATTTTGTATGACACCTTCTGGAAATATAAGATCATTACTCTTCTGTACCTCCTTGGATGACTGTGTTTTTCATACTTAGATCCCTGATCCACATCTGTTGCTCCTGTCCTAACTGGAATAAGGAGGTACTGACTGCAATCTTTTGTAACTATTTTGAATGCTCCTTACATCTTGATATCTTGAAGGCATAAAATTAGAGCCAACTTTGCCCATCAGCAACTCTGCTGTTAGACACATTGGAGTGGGGATGGGCCTATAATTTTGAAGTGCCCTGTAGAAATCAGTATTTTTCAAATGTGACTTATCTGTTCTGACACAATTATTAACCATTCGCCCCATTCAATAGTGATTATATCGGTTACTCTATGACATAATCAGATCCAGTACTGGCTGCAAACTGGTTGCACATTCATGAGCAAAGTGTTGCCTGCCATTGTAAATGAGTACGTCCAGCATAATATGTGTTGCCAGTATCCACAGCCATAACGATGGTATGCAGCGTGTTAAGCTCCGTCCATTGGGATAAAGAAATAATGAAAAAGCATCAAAACCTTCCATGAAAACGCAACAGATCTGTGTCTACAAGTTCCCATGGTCTGGTGGTCAATGTGACGTGTATCAACAGCTCCTGTAATTCTGAACTGTAATTGGCACTGAAATCATCAATGGCCTTGAAGATTCAGGATGACCACACTACTGGCCCAACTCTAGCTCTGCATTTGGTGATTTCTAAATGTTTCTGGTGCAGCTTTCCTACAACATCTTCTAGAAGTGCAGTTGGAATGACACATCACACATGGGTAATATCATCCATAATTCAAAACACTGTCAGTGTTCAAAATATGTTTTCATAGACAACCCACCGGACCTTTAGTCTAAACATCCCTGGTCCCTCAAGTTCTCCTGCTGGATCTGGCTATGCCTATTGTGGCTTGTTGTCCATTGTGCTGTTTGGACTGAATGTTTGACTTGATTCTGTAAATAAACTCAAAATCATGCTGTTAAGGCTATAAACTGTCACTCTGGAGTGCACCTTTACCATTGCCTGCCATTTAACATTTTCCTTGCATGTATATAGCTTCCTATGTGAACCTCATGACACAAAGTCAATATCTTTAAATTCTTATAGGCACCTTTGCTAATTACTTCTCCCCAAAGAAAGATTTTTTGTTTAACATTTCTTTCGGACAATTCACCTAAACTCTCAACATCTGCAGACACAGTGTAGATTTCTCTCGTCATTGCATTATCATGCTTCATTTGGTCCACAAAAACTCAAATAGTACCATTAAATTCAAATACAGTAACCATGCTCATTCAGTTGTTTTTTATGGCTAGGGAAATGATACACATTCTATCATTTCTGTAAGTTACTTCACAACTTCTTTCATTATCTGTATAGAGATGGAGTATATATATGGCATAAGACATAATTTCTAAAGTGCAATGCTGTTACCAGAAGCCTCCGTTATCTTTTAAAGAATTTAGGGTATTCCTATTTAAAGGTTCTCCCTAGTTTCTGATATTTAACTTCTTTTACATCTTGAATATAATTGAAATCAAGGCATGTATTTCTTGATTGTGAAATAGATGTCTCTTTTGAATTTTGCAACAAAAGATTTTCACAAACTTCAAAGATTTTATGTAAAACTATGGTTTAGCATCAATTTCCTTAATATCTATTGGTTTCAGTTTTGCAAAGGCTTCTTTTTTTACACTCAGTCAGATCCTGTCTTGACATTGAGGGCAATTATATGCTTTTTTCTTTAAGTTTGATAGCAACTTTATTTTTTTATTTAAACATTAGCCTTTCAGAGCGAATATGGAGGATTCTCATGTTTTTAATGGCAGCACTGTGAATGATTCTCACTTCTTGAATAACTTTGCTGGGTGACTCTCGCTGCCCATGATTTTAATAACCATGTCCTACTTTAATCACACTTTTACCAAATGAATCCTGCTCTTGTGGTTTAACGAAATGATTCTTGCCTTTAATTCAGCTCCTTTGAAATATTTATTGTCTTTTTTATGGCCTAAATATGACCTTCCAAGATTTCTGTACCTGCTAGATGAGGATTTTAATCTGCTTCACATTATCATTTTAACTACTGGTTTCACAATTTTACCAAGTCTGCGACCACAGATTAATATTTCTTTCATGACTATTTACTTTCATTTCTGTAGCTAAGCCTCATGATGCTTGTTTAGTATGGCAATGATACTAGATCAGATGAGAAAATCATCTTTAAGCTTTTGATTTTCCAGCCTGGATTACTGTGCCAATTTAAAGTTTCACCTGGCCCTCACCCTTAAAACCTTGTGTTTTAAGCTTTACTCACTAAGTCTCTGATGTCTGATCACTCACTGCTAAATTCAGACTCAGTCCCACTCATACAGACTGCTGTCTCATGATGCAGCCTGAGATATGCTTTGAAGTTACTAATTCTCCAAGGAGTTGCTAACTCTCCTGTTGCAACACCTATCTCATATCAGGTTTGACATGGTGTATCCATTCACTGGAGGATTCCACATTGTTGAGCATTGCCACAATGGTTTCATCTATAAGGCTGTTAAATCTTCAGCTCTTCCTTGTATGACCAAGTGACTTAAAGCTGAGTCTGAGCACCGTGTGCTCAGTATGTATTGTGTGAGCAGTCAAATCAAATCTGTACTGTTGCCTGTTGTGTTGTATGGCCATGCCAGCTCCTACGATGTATGAGCTTCTGCTCAATATGCAGGTTTCCACCACTGTCCTCTTTAAGTGCAAGAAACTACGGGACATGATTTGTCTAGAGTGGTAAAGGAAAACCATTTCTTGTTTAACTGAAAGAGTCCCTAGTAGTTTACGAGATTTAGCTTATTGTATGTTAGCAGCTAGCTAGAGATAATAATGATATGACAAGAGGCTTTGAGGAGGATCAGATGGTTTCACTCACTCCTCTGAGATTCTAAGCTAATCTGCTATAAATTTGCATGTTATCATCATTGTGGATGATGCCTAGTTCATTTATCAATATTACACCATTTCAAATGCTTTCAAACCCATATACGTAAGCACATTTAATCCCATTAGCTACAAATTTAAGAATAATCATAAAATATTTAGAACAGAGTGGAATATTCATGCAAGTTGTGACCTTATAGCAAACACAACTAGTGATTGAAGCAGATACAGGTCCCATAATACCCACAAAAAACATTTCACACTGCACTAGCACCACCTCCGTGTTAATGCAGTGAATAGAATGGAGATATAACAATACTTGTGAAGAGGTCGCAAACATGGCAATGAAGCTGGATCAGGTTCAAGCCTAAGTCAACATTTAAAGATAGGTTAATTACATGGCCCAAAAAAGGGAGTACTAAATGGAAAACGTGAACAAACCCATGACTTTGGGGCTACTTTTCACATGGAGGATGAATGCAAACATGTGTTAATTGGATGAAACATTTTTTTATTTTCATTTCGGTTCATCATTACCTCTCAACATTCATATTCTGTATATCATGACATAAAATGCAGAATCTTATTTTTGTTTCCAACTTCGTCAAGTTGAGGTACAGCCTTTAATGTTCCGTCAACCCACAAGTCTCCCTGTTCTTCATCAATCAGTCTGCTTCCTTAATCATAGCTGATACCATTTCACTAAAATGAATCACCTTGCACTTATCTACACTGAATTCCATCTGTCGCTTTTTGGTCCAATTCCCCCATTTTATCAACATTCACTAATTTCCTTTAGTCATCTAAAGAATTAACCATCTCTCTGATTTTGCTAACATTTCAAATTCTAAAACTTCCAGTTTGATATGAACAGCTGTAAGCCCCCAGAAGAGAACGCAAAGAAACACCAATTCAATTCCAATTGCTCTGAAACAGCCCTTAACATCTGTTCTCTATTTTCCCTATTCTAACCATTTTATTTAAATTCAGTTTTCTAAATCCAAACCACTTCAACTTTTGAAGAAATATTTTATCAGTGAGACTTTAGAACAGGCCAAGTTGTAGTATTAACCATAACTAATTCATTTCTCAGCAACATGCTCAGTGAAAAACATGAATGATTTACCACCTTATCTGGTTGTGACAGAAATTATGTTGAAAAGTTTAGTGCTCACATTTCTCAAAACAAATATTCAATATTTATTGCTTGAATAATTAAATATATGATTAAAGATGAAGATATTGTCATGCATTTTTGTGGTTTATAGAAATACCCAGAACTATTCTCATTAAATATAGTTTTAATGCTTTTATTCATATATGACATTTAGCATCACTGGTGAAGCCAGCTTTTATTGCTCATCCTTAATTGTACTCAGGATATTGGTGGTGAGCTTTGTATTTGAACCACTGCAGTTCATATTGTGCAGGTACACTCACAGTGCTATTAGGGAGGGAGTGCCAGGATTTTGCCCCAGTGACAGTGAAGGAGTGGTAATACATTTCCAAGGCAGGATGGTAGGTGGCTTAGAATGAACTTGCAGGTCATGGTGTTCCCATGCATCTGTGACCCTTGTTTTTCAAGATGGTGGAGTTCACAGGTTTGAAAACTTCAGTTGGAGCTCATTTGTTAAATTGCTGCTGTGCACCTTTTAGTTAGTACACAATACTGTGTGTTGGTTGTGGAGGAATGAAAATTTAAGGTGGTTGATGGGGAGCCAGTCATGTGGGCTAGTCCACCCTGCACAGGGTCAAACTTCTTCAAAGTTGTTTGAGCTGTACCTATCAAGGCAGGTAAAGTGTATTCCATCATCCAGCTGGCTTGTGTCTTGTATATAGTGGCCAAGATTTAAGGAGTCAAGAGGCATGTTACTTTTCCCAGGCTCTGCCTTGCTCTTGTATCCATAATATTTCTGTGGCCAGTCTGCACAGACAACCCAAATTCACCAACATATGGTCCCGTTATCAGCTTTTCTTTCTCCTGAGCATACTATCATCCATCCCATTGACTCCCCAGCTGTTGTCCTCTCTTTCTGGATTCAATCTCCGCCTATACACTTACTCCTTTCTCCACACCCCAACACCCCCCTTTCTTCAGCATAAATACCACCTATTCCAAGCTAGTATTAGTAATGAAGAAGGGTCACTGGAAATGGAAACTTGACTCTTGTGCTGATCGGCAAGATTCTAACAAATATTCTCATCAACAGACTAGTGAGCTAATGAGCAGAGCATGGACTGCCAGAAAGCCAAAATGAATCAGGAGAGGGAAAGGCAGTTTTGAAATGATCTTCACTTCTTTGTAAGTATAGAGAAATGCCAGGAACAGCAAATCAAACTTTGCTATTGCCTTTATTGATTTCAAAAAAACCTTTGACAGAGTAGATAGAAAGGCCTTGTGGAAAGTCTTAGCTGAATCTGGATTTCCTAATAGAGCAATAAGCCTGATACAGATATTTCAGAACGAAATGACATCCAGAGTCACTGACTGTGGTGAATACATTAGTCATCTTGGCGTAACAAGTGGTGTGAAGCAGAAATGTGTCCTGGCAATATGTTTCCAAGTTAGGGTGGTGAGTAGCTTTAAGTATTTTTTTTTATTCTTGGTTGCCATGTTTCCTCAGAAATTTAATAGAAACATTGATGGAATGTACACCCATTTCAGAACAGATGACAAGCTCCACAGCCTGAGATAAGTAAAATAAGATATCAGAGTTGACAATATGGGAACTACTTTATGCTAATAACTGTGCCTACACATCAGACTGTGAGCATGACCTTCGAAAGATCATTGACTGTTTTACAATAGTGACGGTTGACAATGAGCTAACCATCAGCTTAAGGAAGATAGGGATACTATACAAACCAACATCAAATTCTGACTATCTCCAACTATTATGACATTCATTATCTCAGCTCTGAAGGCTGTAAATAACTTCATCTATCTCAGAAACGAATTCTGGAGAAATGTCTGCATTTACAGTGAGACGGAAAATAGAATTCACAGACCAAGCTCAGCAATTTCCTGATTATGCAGTTTACCGTAGAAGAAGCGAAATTTTGAACTTATAACAAAACATGTTGAGTGCAAAGCTGAGATAATACCTCCCTTCCTATTTACCTGTGAAACATAGGCGGCCTACTCCAGACATACTGAGCAGTTTGATAGGTTCCACAAGAGATGGTTTCAGAACTTCATTAGCACGAAATGGGAGGACAAATTGCCCAATGCTGAGATACTTTATAAAGTAGAAATGTTTAGAATTGAAGTATTCATCTTTAAGACTTTTAAAAAGGGGCTCACTACCTTCTAAGGCCCAAGCGCTGTAATTTGGTACCAAAACAAATAAACTGTGGATATAATCTCTATTTCATGTTGAAACCCTTTACTAAATCCTTAAACAAAATATACTCTAAACACCAGGTTCTGAACACAAGAGCTCATTACAGGGTCATCACTCCACCAATGTATTATCTCTATGTCTTCCCATGATTAACCGCATCATGCTTCTTGGCTGCAGCAATACTGTCCTTGTGAGCTATCACTTTACATCCATTGTTACCTCTTGTTCCTTGGTATATAGGTACTTTTTTACTTCACCCATGGGTTGTGAGGATCACTGGCTGGGCTAGCATTTATTTCCTGTCCCTAGTTGCCTTTGAGAAGGTGGTGGTGAGCTAAGACTACTGCAATCCATGTGCTGTAGTTCAACCCGCAATGCTGTTAGAACGAGAATTCCAGGATTTTTAACCTCACAATACTGAAAGATCAGTGATATATGTGCAAGTCAGGATGGCCAGTGGTTTAGTGAAGAGGTTGCAAGTGGTAGTATTCCCATGTATCAATTGCATTTGTCCTTCTAGATGGAAGTAGTCATGGGTTTGGAAGATGTTGTCTGAGGAGACTTGGTGAATTTCTGCAGTGCATCTTGTAGATGGTACACATTAATGCTAATGAGCATTGGTGATGGAAGGACCGGATGTTTATGGATTTGGTGGCAGTCAAGTGGGCTACTTTATCCCAGATTGTGTCAAGCTTCTTGACTGTTGTTGGAACTGCACTTATCCAGACAGGTGGAGAGATTTACCTCACACTCCTGACTTCTGCCTTGAAGATAGCAGATAGGCTTTGGGGAGTCAGGAGGTGAGTTACTTGTTGCAAGATTCCTCACTTCTGACCTGCTGTTGTATATTACGTTTTTGGAGATAGTCATTCCCTGGCATTTATACAACATAAATGATACTTGCCACTTTTCAGTCCAAGTCTGAATATTGCCCAAGATTTTTTGTATTTGGACGTGAGCTGCTTCAGTATCTGAAGAGTTGTCAATGTTGCTGAACATTGTGCAATCAACAGCAAATTTCCCCACTTCTGATCTTATGATGGAGGGAAGTTCATTGATGAAGCAGCTGAAGACAATTGGGCCTGGGGTTCCACCCTGAGGAACTCCTGTAGAGATGTTCTGGAGCTGAGATGACTAACTTCCAACAACCACAGTCATCCTCCTATGTGTAACGTATGACTCCAATCTATAGAAATTTTCACTCTGATTCCCATGAACTGCAGTTTTCCTGGGGTTCCTTGATGCCACACTGGGTCAAATGCAACCTTGATGTCAAGGTCAGTCACTCTTACCTCATCTCTGAGGTGCCTTAAATCAGGCCATCCAACTGGGATTTCAATCCTACCCTGGTTATGCAGGGCCACTGGCCTATGGTCATATCCTTCTCTCAAGATTTCTCTGGGTACATGACAGCAAGCATTGTGCAGCTTGGTAGGGCAAGACGAAAGCCATTTATACAAACCTGAGAGGCCACTGTCTATGTCTGTTACTGCTGAGAGTGTGTGTCCAGTGGCTAGCCAACACCTGAATGACATACCCTAATGCATATACATGTGTGTGTAATTATTGTTATTCTCCATTTAGTTAAAACAGATTCTGTTTCTTTAAAGGGAAAGGTAAAGTTATCATAGTCCCAGAGGACCATAGCATGCTCTCTCGTTATAGGGTGATGATTGAGAGTGAGTTTAACCTGAGGGTAAATGTCAGAGCATAATTACCTCACAGTTGCATCACCCAATCAATGAACTCATAGAATGAAAAAGTTACCCCTGAAAACGTAAAAGTAAACTTGGAGAAAATATCAAGAAGATATTTTGAAAAGGAAATTTTTAAAAATTCTGTCAAATGATTCAGAGAATGAAGTGTAATTGGGTTGCAAGACAGCTCGGAGACACTTGTTAGGTGGTATTGATGGAGGGAGAGAGAGATGTCAAGAGTGTGCATATGGCAGCACATAGCACAGAGTATGGATCTTAGGATGTGGCAAGGTCAACTATCTGAGGAACGTTGTACATTACATCATGAAGATACCTGTGATCTTGGATGGATTTGAAACTGAAAGAATGAAACCTCAATCAAAATCCATGTGGTGTGAGTCTGAACCGGAGGCAGTCACTGAGGAATGAAAGGTAGCTGTGGAAGCAAATCTTGATAAACAATTTGTGAAATACTAGGAAAGAAAATTAAAGTAATGATGGTGAGCAAGAAGAAAGGTTAGAGCATAAGTCCTGTCAGACAGAGGAGCAGAAATTCTTCAAGGTGGGCATATCTGGAAGAGATGTGGCAGTGAGTTGAACACTAAAATCAAACCAAGAACTGCTGATGCTGGAGATCTGAAACAAAAACAGAAATTTCTGGCTAAACACAGCAGGTCTGGCAGCATCTGTGGGAAGCAAGCGGAGTTAAAGTTTTGAATTTGGTGACTCTTTATTAGAAGAGAGATGAAGAGTAACCGGACTCAAAACATTGACTCTGCTTTCTTCCCACTGATGCTGCCAAACCTCTTAAGTTTCACTAGCAATTTCTGTTTTTGCTTCAGATGTCCAGCATCCATAGTTCTTTGTTCAATAGAAAAAAGTATTTTAGCTCATGTGAGTCACCCTCATATCAAAATTGCAGAACAAGTCATGAGCCAAGCAATGGTAGCAGAAAATAGCAAGGCTTGAGGGAGCTGCAGTGTTAGACAGAGGCACTAGAAAATAGATATTTCCACATTCAGATATCCTTCTTCAGAAGTATCAGCCTCCAAGTCTTCCATTGCCAGGGGGTAAGTGGTAGACAAACAGGAAGCTGGAAGAACACAGTTCTTCCTGAAGAAGGGTAGTAGCCGAAACGTTGACTGCTCCTTTCCTCCAGATGCAGCCTAGCCTCCTGTGTTCTTCCAGCCTCCTGTTTGTCTATCTTGGATTCCAGCATCTGCAGTTTTTTTGTCTCTACCCAGTGAGTAAGTGATTGAGTGTAGGCTCTGAGAGGCCATGGTAATTCATAGACTAGTAGGATACAGGCAGGTTCAGAGGTTGAGCAGATACAGTTCAACATAGAAAAAATGTATAGTGATAGATTTTTAAAGTAAGTGTGTGAAAAGGAAGTACAAACCTCAATCTAACAGATGTTAATTGCAAGAATGGGGAAGGGACAGAAAAAGTGAGTAGATGTGATAAGAGTGAATCAGTGTGATAGAGTAATTAAGTGTAAAGAGAGAATTCATATGAGAGAATAAGTGTGAATGTGTGAGTAGTTGATTCTGTGTGTGATAGAGAGAAAGCAGTTGAGTGAAAGAGGGCAAGTGGGTGAGTGAGAGTGAGAAAGAGTATCTGTGCGAGAGTGAGTTTGTGAGGGACAGACTAATTGTATGCTAATGGGTGAGCTTACGAGAGAGAAAATGAGTACGTCCATGAAAGAAAATTATTGTGCGTGTGCATGAGAGAGGCAGTGAGTGAGAGAAGGTTGACACTGGAAGTGAGTTGGACACACACAAACAGACAAATGCTGCACGATGCAAGGGCATGCAAAGATGCACAGAGACCCTTCCCTTCCTCCTGAGCTGTCCCAAATCCTATTGAGATACTGGGCTTGCAAAGGAAGAAAAATATAGGGTGAAAGGCAATGCATTCCAACCCTCACCTTTGTATAATTTCTACTAAGGCCAGTTTACAGTGTTGGCTACCAGAGTCAATTACATGGTTGGTGTTAATTAATCCAAAATCCTTAGTTCAGACCTGGCTCCCTGGTGACAAGGTCTTACTGCTGATTTGTTTCTTTTGAGGTCTGCTTCTTAATTGAAAAAAAACAGAAATGTTTTAATAGTTAACTTTGCAGCTTGCAGTTTTCAATGAACATTTCTTTTAGAAACTATTCATTTCATTTGAAACAAAAAGCTCATTACATTTTTCTTCTTTGTATCAGTAATTTGATTATGTTTCTTCATGCTTTTCTTTCTCTTTGGAATTCATTGTCTTATGACGACTTCATATGTAATAACATGTTTGAAAACTTGAGCTTTTAAGATTGTGAAAAAAAAGATCTATTTCAAGTTCTCTGGACACATGTTCAAGGCATGTTTTATTTTGTAATTCTCAATCCCAGTCAACCCTTAGATTCATGAAGTGTGCCTGCACCACAACTGTACAGTTTACAATGGAATGGATGTAATAAATTACTGACTCTGCATTATTGTGTAATATGGATGCGTGATTTATATGTATGAATATCCTTCTTTCAGAATTTGGATTTTAATGATTTAATGATTTTAATGATTGTAAAGCAGTACGTGTGAGAGACAGATGACTGAAGGCCTCTCCCAGTCTTCATGGAAGTTTGTTCATATTATGGGAACTTATAAAAGGAGAGAAGAAAAAATGTATTAAAAGTCACTATGTTGCTTTTAAAATACCTTGGGTTTAAAATAATCAAGGATTGATTGTATCTTTGGGGAATAAAAGAATAGAAATGATTTAGGGACATTTCATGGAAGACCTGACTGAAACCAAATATCAATATAGTCTCTGCTAGAAAAAGAAGCTTGTGCAGAGCAGTTTAGGAGTAAGTTACCTTAGAGAAAGAGGTTAGTTTGTAACTTCCAGACGAGGGGTGTTTGAAATCTTCAATTGGTTATTCAAGATCTCAGTTTTGAGTTTCCAGGGCAAACAAAACAAAACTTCAAACCAGAGCTGAGATGAAACAGTGAAAACAAATTGTGCTGCCTTTGAGCAGATCCAGAGGAGATTCACAAGCTTGATCCCAGGAATAAAGGGCTTGTCATATGTGGAACAGTTGAGGACTCTGGGGTCTGTATTTGAAGGAGTTTAGAAGGATGTGAAAGTTATAGAATGCTGACAGACCTGAATGGAGTGGATGTGGAGAAGATGTTTCCACTAATGGGAGAGATTAGGACCCAAGGGCACATCTTCAGATTGAAGGGATGACCTTTTAGAACTGAGATGAGGAGGAATTTCTTCAGTCAGAAGTTGGTGAATCTGTGGAATTCATTGCCACAGACAGCTGTGGAGGCCAAGTCTTGAGTGTCTTTAGGACAGAGATAGATAGGTTCTTAATTAGTCAGGGGATAAAAGGTTATGGGGAGAAAGGCAGGAGAATGTGATTGAGAAACATATCAGCCATGATTTAATGGTGAAGCAGGCTTCATGGACTGAGTAGCCTAATTCTGCTCCTATGTCTTATGGTCTTAATGTTTAAACCTACAGATTTGATAGGGAAGGGTAATTTCTCTGAATTTTGATTAACTATAAAGTGATAGTCCTGGAGAATAGAAAGAATTATGATTTTCTGTACATTTGAATTCTTTCAAACTGTATTATATTTAGACAGCTTTGCTTGGTTTAATTCTTTTTTAAATTATTTTGTGTAGTAAACCTCTTTTATTTTTAAAATTGTATTTATAGCCTGAGATGCTCAAGTTTCAGTGAAGCATTACCACATTAAATTTTTAAAAATGATCTATCAAGACATACTTAAATCTGGGATCTGATGTGCCCAATACTAACATAGGATATGACCTTTACAATTTATTGTCCTTATTTTCATGCAGCTCTGTTAGTCTGTCTTCATTGCTCTATAAAATGAAATAAAATTCCTGCAAATATCCAATTGTCATCATCCTGAGCGTTATCATCTATGATGTCCTCATGTGGGTTGAGTATGTTATAAACCCATGCAAATGGATCATAGGCTTGCAGAAAAACAATTTAACCAGGAGCATTAATCTTCAACTGATAAAGTTTCCTCTAAATGAGGTGAAACCACTTAACTCACTTGGACAAATGGACAGCATACACCATTTGACTAGTTTTGTACTTTACATTGCATGATTGCTCATAGAGTGGTTTAAAATTTCCCACACCAGAATTATTCAAACAGTCCCTTTCTCACATAATTTTGGACCATCACCTTATCTCATATGCCTCATTCTTCAAACTTGAGTGGCTAGAACAAATGGTAAATAATTCTGTTCTATACTAATGGACATTTTCACCAAATGGGTGGAAATCTTTTTCTGTAATGTGACCATTGCATTGTGGACTGTCCAGAACTGTCTTAGAGGAATTTTTTTTCTGATAGGAGGTTTTGCAGATGGTAATGTCATGGCAGAATAGCTTCTTCACAGACCAGTCATTAAAGTTACTTTAAAGCAATTGGGGATTAAAGGTAAATGATCCAACTCCAACAGCTTCATCCTGCTGTTATCAGACTTGTGAACAGACCTTTTATATATTAGAGCTGATCTTTCTCTGCACCTTCTCTGTAGCTGGAACACTATATTCTGCACTCTGTTCTATTTCTCTGATGTACTTATTTTTATCTGGTTAGCATGGAAAATAATACTTTTCACTGTTTCTCGATATATGTGATAATAATAAATCAAATCAAATCAAAAATATTGTGGAACACATGAACTGTACCCTCAAAAATGTCATGCATAAAGACCCCCTTACTCAGATAGTGGGATGAAGTCTTCCCACTGAACTCATGGGTACCCAAGGTACAAAATCCAAAGGGATGAGTTATTCCCGTCCTGAACTGGTCTCTGGACATCAAATGAATATGTCGGCGCATATACAAAACCAAACATAATTTTACAGTTGAATTGAGGCAGACACTGCATTTGCTATATCTCAACATCACAGCGACTATAGGTCATAATCATCAGTTTGTCTGTCTGATACTGGCCTTTGGAAAGTTATGGTTAGCCATGATTTAATAGAATGGCAGAGCAAGCTCAAGGAGCTGAGTTACCTTCTCTTGCTTCTAATTCATATTCTGGCATATATTTTTCTTTCAGCAATTGCTCCTCATATTATTAGAAAAATCACATCTTAATGCTTTTGCAATCTAACCTCCACCATGCCAATATGTTGCTGTGTGTTCAGCAAGCCTAATCTTTTCATGCAATGAAACCTTGTAGGCTGGTCTGATTTTTTTTCTCACTCTCACTCCAACATTCTTAATTCTGCCTTTCTCAGACCAGAGTTTGCATTGTCGCTGATTATGGATGTGCAAACTCTCTAAGTATTTCATCTTAATGGCCCATTTTTCTACTTCTCTATTCTGATCCTCTAACTCTGTATGTGCCTCCTCCCTTCCTTGCCTGAACTGTTCCATGTTTCTGGCAAATGTACCTGATCTTTCCTCTTTCCCTTCTCTCAGTTTAACTGATTCTGCCACCATCTCACAACATATCCTGTGATATGCCACCATTGAGACTGCCTTCACTAGCAATGGTTTATATGTGGAAACTTTGTCCACTGATAAGCTTCTTCTTAGGCTTCATCTGCTTTCAACATCGCCTTAAACGTTTCCTCCTGCAGAGGTCATCTTTCCATGCATGTATTTTGTGACTGATCTATCCATAAAGAAGTGTCTGTTTATACCATCATCTGCTTCCCACATTGTAAATTGAGCAATGAGGAAGAAATGGGGTAAGAAAAGATAGATTGGGTGTACAAATACCTTCAAATTCAATCACTTCAGCAGAGCCCAAGGATCACAGTGGTCCAACAGTTGCTTGCACTGTCTCCTCCATGGGAATTGAAATATGTAGATGTGCCTGTATCCTTCACAGTATGTGTAGACAGTTACACTGCCTGCAGAAGCATTCATCTCAGATACATGGTGTGTCCATGACTTCCCACATTCTAAAGGCTGTATATTTCACTTGGCCAAGGTGCCTTACCTTATTTGAACTGTACCAACTATTTATTACAAGTAGAATAGCTTACTGGTTTCTTCTACTGCACCAAAAATAGGAGCCAACTATTGGACAGTAAATACATTAAATAAAAGAGGGAGAAATACATCTGTCTACCCATCTCCTAACTCACCTTTCACCAAACCTACGTTACTTGAAATCTTCACCCTGCTTTCAAACTGCAGAAAGCAATTGTAATCTTTGGACATACAATGCAAGTACTCGACTGAACCAATATAAGTAATTAACTAATGAGCTACTGTCCAGCATACTATGTCTATTTTGCCTAAGGCTTTCAGAAATTTACTTTATTCTCTTATCTTACTTTAATTCTAAACCCAGTGGGAAATTAGTTACATTTTTGTTACAAACCACACTTTTAGAAAGGTATAGGTACTTATTAGCTGACCTCGACCAAACTCACTTTCCAATGTGCTAAGACACCTGTCACTATTTGCATTTGTTTAATCTTCTGGAACGACGGAGACATCAACACTGTATTTGTGTCTCCTTGAGGAGTTATCTCAAGTTTGTTAGTTTAGTCAAAAAAAAGTTCAAATTAATTCATCTTATGTAAGAATCATTGAAGATCTTGGATTAACTTTGGAATTTGGAATTCTGTAATGACCTGGATCTTCTGAGAATATGCCAGGATGCCTTCATAATGCACAATGTGGCCCAAGAAACAAATGGGTTCTTTGAAGAATTTGATCTTTTCATTAAGTGTGAGGCTTTCCTCTTGTAAATGATTGGATACTGTGTGCATTCTCTGATCAAGCTCTTCTATTGTTTCAGCCTGGATCAATATATCATCTTTCTGATATACCACTCTGCAACGACTTTTGGATCATAGATGTTTGATATCATTCTTTACAAAATATCTGGGTGTGCAGATGCAATTCCAAATGATAATTTGTTAAAACAAAACCTTCAAATAGTGTTAAAATACGGTAAAGCAATCTCAATTGCTCATCCAATGGCTGTAGCTGTGTACAAATATCCTCAAATTCAATCACTTCAGCAGAGCCAAGGGTCACAGCTATTTAAGTGAAATTTTGTAAAAAAAATCTGCTCTTAGATAGTTTAGTTAGAATTTTATCAACAATGCATATAGCATGGTATTCACTTGCTACTGTCTTCTTTGTTTGTGTAAGGTCAACACAAATTGTTAGCCTTAGGTACTGAAAACATTCCCAAAAACATTTGTTTTAGTTTTGTAGTCTAGATAAATGACTCCCATTCTAATTTTCTCTTGACTTTGGTTTTCAATTTGTCTTATGAAGGAACATTGTATCTACCTGGGTTTAACTTCTTTCAAGTAGTGTAGGTTTGGTGAAAGGTGAGTTAGGAGATGGGTGGACAGATGTATTTCTCCCTTTTTATTTAATGTATTTACGGTCCAATAGTTGGCTCCTATTTTTGGTGCAGTAGAAGAAACTGGTAAGCTATTCTACTTGTAATAAATAGTTGGTACAGTTCAAATAAGGTAAGACACCTTGGCCAAGTGAAATATACAGCGATTAGTATGTGGGAAGTCATGGACACACCACGTATCTGAAATGAATGCTTCTGCAGGCAGTGTAACTGCCTACACATACTGTGAAGGATACAGGCACATCTACATATTTCAATTCCCAAGGAGGAGACAGTGCAAACAACTGTTGGACCACTGTGATCCTTGGGCTCTGCTGAAGTGATTGAATTTGAAGGTATTTGTACACCCAATCTATCTTTTCTTACCCCATTTCTTCCTCATTCGTCAGTTTACTATGTGGGAAGCAGATGATGGTACAAACAGACACTTCTTTATGGATAGATCAGTCACAAAATCATAAAATCCCTACAGTGTGGAAACAGGCCCTTCGGCCTAACAAGTCCACTCCGAACCTCAAAGCGTCCCACCCAGACCCACCCAATCTACACATCCCTGAACACTATGGGCAATTTAGCATAGCCAATCTACCTAATTTGTACATCTTTGGACTGTGGGCGGAAACCAGAGCACCCAAAGGAAACCCACGCAGACATGGGGAGAATATGCAAACTCCACACGGACAGTCAACTGAGGGTGGAATCGAACCCGGGTTTCTGGTGCAGTGAGGCAGCAGTGCTAACCACTGAGCCACTGTAATGCTGTCTTCTATTTTTAATCTTCCTTTCACTTTGGACAGATTGGAGTATTCCTTGCCAAAGTAATGTTTTAGTTTCTGTTGTTTAACCTTTTCCGTTTTTAAATGAGATTAAGATTAATACAACCCGTCTGGGTAGGAGACATAAATCTCGAATAAATAGGAAAAATGCTGCAAAATCTCAGCAGGTTTGGCAGCATCTGCGGAGAGAGGAACTTAATCAATGTTACAAGTCTGATATGACTATTCTTCAAAAGTGACACTCCTGAATTCAATGTGTGGCACATAGAAATCATACCAATGCACCAGCAATATGCAGTTGTTATCCTGCATGTATTATAATGAATGGACATAGATTAATTGTGCATCATGCACCATACTCCCACGTTTGGAAATTATCCAATTTAGTTGCCTAAGCTTAGTTATTTTGAAAGAAAAATACTTGCATTTAAATAGCATTTTTCAAGACTGAAGGACACCGCAAAGTATTTTCTAGCTAATAAGATACTTCTGAAGTTTAGTCACTAATTGTAATGTAGGAACATGACAGTCAATTGTGCACAGCAAGCTCCCACAAACAACAATGCGGCAGTTACCAGGTAATATACTTATGTGGTCATGATTAAGGAATAAATATTGGTTAAAACACTGAGATTAATTACCCTTCTCCTCTTCAAGACTCACTTTTGATAAATTCAGTCCTAGAAGGAACCTAATTGCAGTTTTTAAATTGAATGGATTATTTACAATCTACAGATAAGCTATTTGAAATGAGTAGGGATGTTTTCACTAACAACTCTGCTTGCAAAAGCTGCAATCAGAGGGTTAGACCTGATGTATTTCTATTAACTGAGACATTGCCTCCTGGAATAAATTGCTGAATTCTATGGTGAATGGACGACTGCTACAACAAATTCCTGTGAGAAGAGGATGTTTCTAGTTTTAGTTTGTGAATTGTTTGTTGGTTGCGATGATACAATGCAGTTCTCATGAAGTTTGCCTGCATTTTAGAAAATCAGAATACAATTTCAGAAATTTTTTTTCCCTAAATTTATAACAGTAAATGTTTTAAAGACATTTGGATGGGTACATGAATACCAAGGGTTTAGAGGGATATGGGACAAATGCTGACAAATGGGAAAATATCATTTTAGGCTGTCTGGTCAGCACAAACAAGTTGGACTGAAAGATCTGTTTCTGTACAGCATAATTCTACGACACTATGAATCTAAGTCCATCAAAAGATAGTGGCCAGAATTGCTCTGCTACGATATGACTGTTCTTAGGACTAAACTGTAACTGAAGTTAAATTGTGAACAAAATGGGAGTGTCCTTACTTATTTTGCCTCTCATCTTTCCCTAATAAAATCCCTCATTAAGTAAAATTATTTTACTGTCATTCTTATAAAATATGAATAAATGTTCTGTATGGAATTTAATGGAATAATGAACTATGACTTTATAAAAAATATGACTTAAAAACTGATAATAAAAATGAGATGAGATAACAATAACAGTAGCCTGTAGAAAAAAAATACTCAAATGCCATAAGTGTCAGTCTCTATCAAATGAGATTGGATTTCTTCCCAGAGTTCATCATGTGAATTCCCAAAGCACCCAGAGATAATAAAATACCTTAAATGCAAGGCTAGTGCACTGTTAAAATGTCTTTCATATATCTTAACTAGTCATTAATGTTTGAATTCATTTGGAACACATTAACCTTCAGGGTACATAAGATAAATCATGAAAATGACTCAGTGCAATATCTCTTATTGTTCTCCATCTATGCTTGTGTTAGGTTTAGAGTATTGAATAATGCAAGTAAGAAGAGATTTCACACTTTATCAGAATGCAGTGTAATTCTTACTGCAAGACCTATGATCTGAACAATTTTTTGCAGCTATATTTTTTTTTGCAAGTGTTTCTCTGTGTATGCATGTGTGCATTCATGCTTACGCATGTGAAAAATCCTTTGGCAATTGTTGTTAAGGAAAATAAGATCAAGAAGTTCATGAGTATTTCTGTTACATTCAAGCAAATCATATTAAATTTTTAGAACTGAAACCTGCGCAGACTGAATGCTACAGTGTAGACTGCATGTTTAAATATATTGATGTTTTGACCATGTGAGCCATTGACTTTGGTTATGTCAGTTGATTGAACAGTTGTTTTATAATGCAGAATGATGCCAACGTCATGGGTTTGATTCCCATATTGGTAGAGGTCACCATGGAGCTCTCACCTTTCTTGACCTCGCCCCTTTCTTGAGGAGTCACAACACTCAAGTTAACCCACCACCAGTTGTCTCTGTCGCTCTAATGGAAGAGTGGGACTATGGTGACTTTATTTGAACTATAATAAATGTTTGATATTATAATGGCTGAATCAATGAATATGATCACTCTTCACTTGATATATCATTGGAAGCGAAGTGAGATATTAGGAGAATAATAGATAGGATGAGGGAGAGGAAAAGCATAGTGGAATATTCAGTCTCTTGGAAAGGTACTGCAAGAATTTTCCAATTCCAGTCTAATTAGCTTCTCCAACAGTCAAATATAGCATATCAAATAGTCTAAGAACCCGAGGTACTATGTATGAGGCCACAAAAAGAATGAGGCATCAAAGCAGATTTCGAATATATATCCTTCAAAGCTTAGAAAAGTCAGTCATTGAATATAATTAATAGTTTTTTTTATTCTTTCAAGGCATGTGGGTATCCTTGGCTGGGCCAACATTTATTGCTCATCCCTAGTTGCCTTGAGTAGATGGTGGTAAATTCCCTTCTGGAACCAGTGCAGTCCATATTGTGTAAGTAATTTAAGTGCTGCTAATGCAGTTGTTACAATTTTTAAAAAATAAGTTTATTCTTATTACTACAACAAGTACATTTTAGAGGAGCTTTTTCTTAGCCCATTAAATCAGCACTGTACTAGTCTATATTCAGCATCACCAGCATCTAGGAATGTCGTTTGCACAAATCTATCCTCTGCAGAGCCTTGTGCTCATTAATGGATCAGGAAAATGAGACATTTCTGAAGGCTGCTCAGAAACTTTGAAACATTTTTTTCTCTGTGCTTGTCCCCAGGATTCCGTGTGAAAAAGGGTTAGACAAAATCCCTTTTAGTAACTTTTTTTTTCCTTTCTCCATAAATTCCTTCATTCCATTATGACCAAGAAACAAAATGCTGAATTTTACATAATGACATAAAAATTGCAAAAATAGGTGAAAAGCAATTAGGTAGCATGAACCTGTAATAATCATTCATTAATTCTGGTCATGGATGATTTAGCAGATATAAATGTTGAGACAAAGTAATTCTCTTTTAATATTCATAGTTTTATGGATCAGGACCATGTACAGGGGTTTCTGCTATAACGTGGTGGTTGTGTTCCTGCACAACATCGCATTATAGAAAATCGCGCTACAGAAAATCGCACGACATAAATAATGGGGCCAATGAGAAAAGCTGGAAAACCTAGGCAAGAAACCACTAACTGAAAGCTTACTGCAGCATCATGAGGAAGATGTGCTTTTTTCAGTGAAGTGCTGATAACCAAGTGAGGAGCAGGATTATGTTCTTGATTCCATCCCCACCAGTAGGCACCAATGAAAAAATTCATTGATAGGCATGAGGAGAAAGTGGGAGAAAGTATCAATGGCACAAACATTGTCCCCAGAACCAAGTGAGAGAAAAAAATATTTCCCATATTCCACATTAAAATGTGGCCTTAGGCTTAGTTCCATTGCTGATATCTTGTCGGTGAATCTTGGAACAGGTTGGTTATCATCTTTCTGCATTGTCTACTATCATGTGACCTTTTACATTGCTACTGATGTAGGCTGACTATACATATATTTGAGGATTAATACTTTACACTATTTTTAGTCAGAAAGCGACACTTCATTCTCTACCTTCTCACACCAACACCATCAAGGCTACTTGCCCTTGAATGACATTCGCTCCTTCAATGCTGCGCACTATGCTAAACTACCTTGTGTTTATAAAGGTTCCACTAAAAAGAGTCAAATATATTTCTAAACATTATTTTAAAAAACTTAAAGAATAAACAAAATGTTGAACACATTTTTCCTGAGAAACAAGAAATATATTTTATTGTTAAGCCAAGAAATAAGGAAAGAGAAGATATTATTGTCCTCCAAGCAGAGGTCAATTGATTATGATTGGTAATGGTCCAGTCAGAAATTCAAGTAGATTGGTCAACAGGATTCAACAGTGATTTGATTCAATTAGCTTAGATTAAATCATTTTCACCTTAACCCTCACTATAAGAAGGCTTGTTGAACATTAGATATTGAAATTCACATGCATCTGTAAAAGTGATCCCATAGGAACCGTGAATTATGAAGTCTTCAATATTAAAAAATTAAGACTGGAAAAATCAAAGTTCCACAAACCCCACAGGAAGACAAGCATAACTGTGAGAAATTCACGTACCCGTTGCCAAACCTTTTTATTTGGAGTGGAAGAAATTAATCACAGAGCCAATGAACTCAGCCATCTGGAGGGTGGTGGTGGATGAGGATTTTCTCCCTATTTAAGAAAGAAGAGAGCCCTCAGAACTTCCTGGTGGGGTAGAGATGTGAATGGATTGGACCCCCATTGTGACATGGAGGAAGTCATGGCCAGGAAACTGGAAATTACTGAATTGCCATCGGGAGTCAATAAAATTGTGAATGCAGGTGAGAAGCCATAGGGAGAAAAAGTAGGAAGAAATAAGCTGAAATGATAAGTCTACCATAGCTGTCATGCTTGTTGATTTTGGGAAGAAGGTGGAAGCAGTCTGGATGGGATTGAGAAACTATAATATCAGAGACAATCCTTGAAACAATGGCTTGATATTTAGTGCTGGGGTCATGGTCCAGAGGAAATAGGAAGAACTGACAATGGGTTAGTACTCAGTCTCTACACGGTAGAGGCCAACATACAAGACTAATACAGCGCTACCCTTATCGGAAGGTTTAGTAACAAAGTCAGGGTTAGACTTGAGAGAGAGGAGCACATTGAGTTTAAGAGAGACAGGTTAGAGTAAGTGAGCAGTGGCAAAGAGAAATTGAGGAAGCCAATATCACATCAACAATTTGCAGCAATTTCAGAGAAAGACAGGTTTCTAGCATCCGCAGTGTTTTGCTTTTATAAAATGTGCATGTTGCCACAGCAACTCAGACTCCCTGAGTGAACTATAATAGACTATCTGTGCCATTAAACCAAGCTGACACTTAAACTGGAGAATGAAATGGATGATCTGAATTCAAAATAACATTGATAGAGAACCAGTATTGGAACTGTTAACTGATCATATCAACAAATATACCATTAACATCAATACAAGTGATGTCATTTAATGCTGGCTATATCGGAATTAAGTTCTCAAAATGATCTCCTTCATTTGCCCTATGTTTCACCTTGTCAGCTGTTATATCCATCAGATTAAATCCCCTGTAAAATCATTAATAATGAGCTGTAGCAACAGAATTAAGAGCTAGATGTTTCCAGGAATTGTGAACAATCTGGAGACAGTAGTCTTACTGAAGAGTGACAAACTGATAATGCCTCATTAAATTGAGGCAATCTCATTTACATATAAAATTTAGACTGTTTAGATCCATGCGAGAATCCATTTGAATCCCAGTATGTATATTTCTTAGTTAGAATGCGTTAAAGCTCATATCTCTGTTCATTTATACATAATATATTTAAAAATTGGTAATGTGTGCTTACTTTAGGGTTCAGCTTGCCTCAGCTACAAAAATAACACAAATGTTGATGAGGTACAGGTGGCATTAGGGAACATGATGGACTAGCTGGTCTTTCTCTGGAGGTCATTTTCATATATTATTACAAAAACCAAAAGGTAAAGATGGAATTAGTACATTTGTGCATGGAATTTATTCAGCCATTTTGGATGCCAGTGACAATCAATCAAAACTCATCCAAATGCTCAGAGTTAAAGTTGAGCTCGATGTGTTTGGTATAGTCTTTTGTGAACCTGAAATGTAGCTCAGCATTAAAATGATTAAAGCCAGTGAGAAATGCAGGCAGGATCCCACATTGTGTACTTCTTGCTTTTGTAGAAAAAGTGAAGTTGAATTTCTGTGGAAGGCATTGCTGTGGATAATGTAAAAGGAATCAGCAATTAATTACATATAAATTATATTGTTCAGTCAATAGGAAGTAAATTTACTGCAACAATTGGTAAATTCTCTGAATATTTGTAAGCAATAAATATATGATTTTATAGCTCAACTTCTCAGTGAATTTTCTAAGTAGGTCTTCAATGTCCAAGCACATACTGTTAATATTGCTAGTAAATTCTAACATGTTTTTCATGACCTAGAAGAAAAGGGTCAATTTTAACTTCCTCTGTCCAGCTTAACTTGGGCTTTGGTCCTGAATTTATGTCAGGTCACTTAATACTAGAGGATTCAGGGATGAGTGGTCTGTGCACCCCATGTTTGATACAGGAGCCCACGTGGAATTTTACATCTTCTTACATGCATAAGAACAAAGACAAATAAATAGACGATAGTACATATGCTGCAAATTAACAAATTTGCCACCGCATTGTAATCAACACTTTTCTGATTCCTAGGACATGATTTTTACTTATGCCAAACATTGGTCATATAACTGTTCAAGACCAATAATGAGGTCAACTATGTAATGAGCTCAATCCAAGCCAGTAAGTTGAATATCGTTTGCCCTACAGTGGCTTTAAGAAGTTAGTTCAGTTAAGTGATTGGATCTGTTTAAAAGTAACTGCATTTGTAAGGGAGGCATAGAGTACAGAGGAGGGGTGTTCCTCCATGGTCAGAGGAACTCTGGCTTCGAGGAGGGGAGCAGTGTGTGATCACACCTAGCATGGTCAGTTCATATGTGAGGGGTTAGGAGGAAGTAGTGGACAGGTTCAGGCTCATGTCAATGGATTGAGTGTGATGTTGGGGAAGTGTGAAGCATAGAGTGTTCACAAAAACAGCTACAAGGAAAGGGGTCTGAATGTTCAGGGCCTCAAAGATGTGAGGAGGCAGAGGCTTGAAGCTACTGGCTGATGGCTGCTCACTGTCATCTTCCATTGTGCTGAACTTTAAAAGGATGTAATGTGGAGGAAAATGGCTGTGACCACACCCAGATTGGGAGGACTAAGTACTTTATGACCTGTGGGAGAAAGGCTGAAAAACCCACTGTTGTGCGACCTTTAGAAGGAGAGAATATTTGCTCAGACCGATGCCCGTACAGGAGCTGTCCCTTGTGATCCTAATGTACTACCTCCCTGTATGTTGTAAACCTCATTATCTCAAACATTGCTGACCACCTCATTCACACAGACACTTTTGTGCTCAGAGGCCAGGGAAGGAATAGGGCTGCTCAGGATGAAGGGGAACAGCGTTAGCATAACTCATAGCCCTATATACACCTGATTGATCTTACTCCCATATTCCATGCTGATTCACACTCTCAATAATCCATAGTATGTACCATCTGGACATTAATTTAGGCATCACACTTTTCAGTAAAATGTCACCTGTACTACCAACGTGTTCTTAATAGGTTTTCTCTTTTCTCTTCCCCTACACTATATTTCAGTACAGCCTGGGGTTCTGAAGCTGGTGTGGAGGGACCCTCCTTGGCAGTGGAGCTTTTTGGTCCTGGAGATTTGTTCGGGCGATTTGCGGGGGTGTTTGTATCTGGACGGCACAGACATGCTGAAGAGATCCTTTCCAGAGACAAGTGGACACCCCTCAGCTTCAAGGTGTAAGGGTTGGAGGAGGAACAGTCAGGGTGAAGCTGGAGGGTCTGACCACCTCTAAAGTGTTCTGAGAGGAGACTTCTGAGGAGCCTGCATGGGATTCCTCGTCCAGCTATGTACTACCTGAAATCACCCAGTCTCCTTGTGACATCTTCCTGTCGGGATGCCTTTAGTTCTGAGGACCAGTAATGGGGCTGATAGAGTGCAAGTATGTGCACCTCTCCAGCAAACCCTGAGGGTGCAGTGCCTGGCTTTCCATGGTAGCCACCAACCTGTCCATTGAGACAGACTATGGTGAAAAGTATATGGTAGATGATTGCCAATAGCTTTGCTGCACTCCAGCCTTTGAGGATCATTGCATCGCACATAGCTGCCTGCTTCTCCTGTTCCTCCATGTACATGTTGACAAAGTCTTTAATCGCTGATACCATAGGGTCCTCTCCTGCCTGGGGATGAGCAGGTATCTATTCTCCATCAGTCCTCCAAGTGCCAATGGCCTGAAGTCTTTCTGCTTCAGTCAGCTATAGAAATATCGGAGGGAGGTGCTCACTGCGCTGTGCTACCAGACTGTCTGATGCTTCGGTATCTAAGCTGGTGGAGAGGTGGAGGAGGCTGCCTTACTGATATTGTCTTTCAGCCATAAGTACTCTCACTCTGAGGTCAAGGAGATGGTTTCAGGTGAAGCAGACCATTTCTATGTGGACATCCCACTATCTGTAGGATAAGAGGGACATAAGGCATCATGGCCAATGGTTAGAGGTAATGAGTAATGAATAAGACTGACAATGGGGTCACTGTGAGAGTTGCAGTGGAAGGTTGCAAGGTATTTTCTTGGTTGGTGGGATGTGGATGTCTCAGGATCCTTGTAAGAGCAGTCTCTGCCTTCTCCTGTGAGGGTCGGGATTCTCTGCTCATATGTGGTGGAGATACTAATATTGGGCACCTCTCTCCCATCCAGGCCCTTTCTGTCCTACTGTATATTTTTCTGGAATGGGAGCAATGAAGGGATTGATTGAGTTGATTATGGATGGTACAGCTGTTAATCCTGGTGCAGCTGGTGACGTGTTCTGAGCTAGTAAGGAGGCAGTGCAGAGGTCATACAGCATTAGTGGTGTGAGAGGTTGGGGAAAATGAGAGTAAATCTGGGAAGATATTGCAGGCAACAGTGAGAGCATGACTATTGGTGGGAGGTGGTATAGTACTAGAGATAGAATGAGTGTAAGGTACTAGAGAGAAGGGTGTGGCACTTACACTGGCACTGGCCTTCTTGTGGCACTGCTGGCCATTCCTCCACACAACTGAGACTGCACTGACCCAGGTGCTGACCTCAGACCAATCTGCCAACGTTTGTTGGTGTGGTCTCCTCTGCTGACCTTCCAAGAAGACAATACTCCTCCTTTGCTCAATCCCGTTGGCCACAACCTCCAGAATCTTGCTGGAGGATCACGTTGCCATCTTACCCTTTCATGACATCCTCTCTCAGTTCAGTCACTGAGCAGGGCAGCTTCAGAATGCTAGTGTTTGTCTAAGTGCAAGGCAACTTTTTAATATGCAGAAGGTGCTAGGAATTCTGGTCTGTTGATGATATCTGCTGAGTTGTATGAGTTTTTCCAGGAATACCACATGGTAAGATGTGAATAGAATCAGATGTGAAGGACACCATAGGAGCAGTGTAAGTAATTAATGAGTTACATTTGGTAAAATATAATGAGAAATTCTGCTAAGTCTTGTGGTGAAAAACCCTCCAAAAACTCATCACAATTTTTAAAATTAGCCAAAAATCTGTAAGATTAAACATATTTGATCTAACAAACCAAATTTCAGGTTAGAAACTGACTTGTCTAGTAGTAACATCAGCCAGGATCATAAAAATGTTCAGATTCATATAATTACAGCCCAGGAAGTGAGCTACAGTCAGCCCTGCAGGTCCGGTGTAACTAGTCCTGGGATTAGCAGTGAATCACTTGGGGAACTGCAGAGTGATCAGTCAGGGCTGTCATTCCAACTTCTTTTGGCCATATTCAGTGTTGGAGATCTGTTCACCTAAGGGTGGAGTGGTCATCATTGGCCATTATTGTGGTGAGCAAATAGGGGAAGTCTATTTTTGGGATTGGAGGGATCATGCTGGGATGAACACAGTAAGGGAGCAACTTAACATATAAAGTTGAGACAGAATACAGCATCAGAAGACGTGGGCTACTTTGGGTGGAGTGGGGGGGAATGGGGCAATTGTCAGTAATGGTCACAACCACTCTGACTTTGCCTTGCATACAGTACATCACAATGGGTGGCATAACTAAGCTGCAGACCTGGGGGTCAAGTTGTAAAGTGGGGAGATGAAGACTTGTAGGAAATAGTTTGATGAGAACCTGCGGACATCACAGCTGATGGGGTCAACAAGAACAGTAAGGAAGAAAGAAAGATGGTGGTTTGGAGGGTTCTGCTAGATTGACAGACTAAGCCTGTGACACTCTGGAATGTGATACCTTGTTGCCTTCCGTCCTCATCTGAATAGCAAATCTGCGATTGAAATGAAAAATGTCTGACACCACCCCTGCAGTGGGTAGAGAAAGTGTTTTTTTTTTCCATTTGAGGAAGTGTGCTTTACTTATGAGAAATGTAAGGTCCTTCGAGGGACCTTTGTATAAATCAAATGCCTAAATTGTACAGGTTTAAGTCATCTGTAATCTGTAAGTGCACTACATAGAGGGGATGTGATAGATGCTGAAGAATTGGGGGGGCAGCAACAGTATTCTGAGAAGAAAGATGACAACATCGAACAGAAGGAATGTCACCTGCAACATGTTAGAGTGGTGTAGCATTGGGCGCAATAGGCCAGGCATGACTTAACAGACATCAACTTCCATAAATCTGAGTTACTTGAATTCATCATTCATTGAATTTTGTTTTTAGTCAAAAGGGAAGAAGCAGCTGTTTAGTCCGAGAATCAGATGTAATTTTAAAAAAAATGCTTTTCCTGTTCAATAAAGGTTCATCATAGCAACTGAAGGCTTTCCGATATATGTGATTCTTGTAGCTACAGTTACAATGGCAGCCTATTGGAAAGGAAATGATATCATTTCACTGTGTGATCTTCTATTTCCAAAAAAGTGTTACTCATGCCACCTATGAACCCTCAGAAACTTTCCTTTTTATCTTCCTACCAGTATGTGTACTGTGAAGGGCTATTGCTGGCTGGGAACATTTGACCTGGTGTACAGCTGGGCTTTAAATGTGGCACGAGTAGGACAAATCTTGTGAAGTCCCAGCAGTAGTTGGCAGTTCTGCTGCTGTTGAGTGCACAGTGGAGTGAGAACTGTATCACAGAGACATGGTGTATGCATAATAATGTGAGCAGTGGAGATTGTGTGTGAAATAACTCACTAGGGCTCGGGGAGGGAAAAACCTCCTGCTAATCTCCCTGATTAGCCTAAATTTTAGTCAAATTCAGCCCTGTAGGTTTGGGGAAAGCTATTCTAATTGCTGCTGCTTATTAGTGGTCAAATCCTCAATCAGAAAACCAAGTTCTCTTGAAACTTCAGCCTGGATATTAATGGCAACATGGTTTTAACCTTTGTACTGGTACCAAAGGCCACTAAAGATAAAATGCTCGGCCATTCCTCATTACTGACTTTGGTACATGATTCATTTAAACACATTCTCAACACATAACAAAACTTGATCTGAGATAGTAGGAACTGCAGATGCTGGAGAATCCAAGACAACAAGGTGCAGGGCTGGATGAACACAGCAGGCCAAGCAGCATCATAGGAGCAGAGAGGCTGACGTTTCGGGCCTAGACCCTTCATCAGAAAAGGGGGAGGGGAATGGGGTTCTGAAATAAATAGGGAGAGAGTGGGAGGCGGATAGAAGATGGATAGAGGAGAGGATAGGTGGAGAGGAAACAAACAGGTCGAAGAGGCGGGGATGG
>NC_063350.1:41497167-41521664 GCF_021869965.1 Rhincodon typus | reverse complement strand
GAAGGGTCTAAGCCCGAAACTTCAGCCTTCCTGCTCCTCTGATGCTGCTTGGCCTGCTGTGTCCAGCTCTAGATCTTATTATCCCATGATCAAGTGTGATCAGTGCAGGTTACTTGGCTCAGGCACAATTGATGCTCAACTAGGACAAATTAATACTTGCAATGTCTTCGGTTGACTTTTTAGTGCACAGTGTGATAGAGGTTGTAATTAGGCCTTTACATGACAGTGTCAAAAACAATCATGTTCTTTTGACTCTGTCTAATATGAAGGAGCAGGTATCGCAGTGCCTTTTCAGAGGCTGCTTTGCAAAGATGCACAATGGAAACAGATGCACAACAGGAACAATATTTATTATGGTAAAAATGATCAAAAATATATACCAAGATATCGATCATTAAGCAAAGACCAGAGTGTTAGTCAGGTCAGGAACAAACTCTGCATATCTACCAGGGATCAGATCATCTTTATCAGTACAACTTCAAGATTAAGTAACCTGAAGCTTCATTTAACTAAGAAGTTGATGTGCTCAGCTGCATTTGTGATAGGGAAGTGACTTGCAACACTGAAGACAATATGATTCTGGTGATTTGACATGTGACCATATAACTTGGTATGCAAGAGGAGCAGAAGGCAGAATCAGTGACAGACAACATACTTTTGAAAGTCAGGAAGTCCCCATAAACCAAGTGCCTTCTGAAAAAGAGAAAGAAAGAGTCACTTATTGTTGATTATATACTGAGCTTACACTATTTAGTGACAGTTGTACTGCGTACACATTTTAGTATTTTGCCCAAAAAGAGGGGAAAATGTTTGGTCAAGCCATTCTTATCCTGCATTGTAAATGGAACTCACTACCACAGAGTGCAGTGGAGGCAGAATCAGTCAACAGATTGAAGAAAAAAATATATGTTTCTGATGAAAAGTCAGATAAAGGGCTATGGAAAGCAGTCAGGAAAGTGGATTTGAGATCAGGATAAGATCAACCATGATCATGTCAGAAGTTGGAGTGGGCTCAAAGAGCTGAATTGCCTACTCCCACTCCTAATTCCTCTGTTCCTATGTTGATCCTTCCACACTGTCTGATCAGAAAGATACTGACTGAATTTAAAGGGTATATATTTTGCATCCCACTGACCATCCTTTAAGGAGGTACCATTCTCAAATCAGAATATCAGAATGAAAGCAGCAGAAGTCACAAAGTGACAAGGTGAAAGAAAAGCATACCTCTACAAGCGAATGCGTGCAAGGGAGCTATGACTTGAAGTTGGAGATTGGCTTATGTTCAACAGAGTCCCAACCACAGCTTGCATCACCTTTATCAGGACAAAGCAGATCAAGCAGTTGCTCCTTTCCAACATCTATCCATTGGAGGAGAACATAAAGAGAAATGTGAGAATTTTGATAGCAAGCAGACTAGGATATTTCAAGAATTGCAAGTCTGAGGTTAAATTTCCTTTTCTATTGACTGATTGTGATGTCGACCATCTGTGCCATCAAGGTGAAATTTTAAAAGCATTGTAATAAAACACATGTTCACATTTGAAGCTTAATGCAATTCACCTTTGCATGTCTCCAAGGTACAAACACATTAGCCATAAATGACTCTGACTCCTGTTAAAAGTACAATGTTCCACAATAATAACATGGGATTTGTGTGTATCTAAAACTCAACAATTTTCCAATGAAAAGAAGTATATTCTGGAATTTAGTTGAAGCATAATGAACTACGACTTCAAAGTTAATTTTGTGTTGAATTTTTTCGACTAAGAAACTACCAAGTATTTTATGTTTTATTGTTGTTAAAAATCACTATTTGGAGAGAATTTTGAAAATGAGTTAATTTTGTGTTTTTGGCAATGCTATAATTTTAGCACTGGCAACCTCCACATTATCTAGAATAATCTTATTGCGACTTGGAAATTCCACCCTTTTCTATATGGCTTGACTTATTGGGTTGTAGTCATGTAGTTCTGTCCACCTGGTTTAATGTCTTTTCTCAGAAGAAACAAGTTATAGGGAAAGTTGAAATAATTTCTCAATTACATTTATCACACTAGCTGACTTGAAGAGACTATGTAATTCTACTTTTTTCTTTTAAAAAATCAATTTAATTTGCTTTACAGCTATCCTTGTGGAGACTTTTGCAAAGTGAAATTACCCTTTAAAATGTAACAAAGATGTTTCTTGAAAAATATTTCAATGGATTTGAAATCGCTAAACTCAGTTTCTGACCCAAGTATGGCATGGTAACTCTTATTGTATGTTTCTGGATCTTCTCTGCAGTTGTACATGTACTAGATTGACAATGAAATCAATCATCAAAGATTTGTGCTGAATTCAACTAATGGAGCAAGCTATTGTGCAATGTCAGACAGACTGTACTGAATGGCCTCTTGACAATTCACACTTAAGCATAAGGCTGATTCTTGTGTTTATTTTGGCTATGTGCAAGTTGGATCGAACTTACTGGAAATCTTTTTCATTGCGAGGTACAGTGAGATTTCTTGTTAATTTTGCCAAACTCGCCTCATCAACTACCTGTCCCACACTTAAGGCATTCCTCATGTCTGATTCTAAGCCTATATTACCACACACGTTTGTGGAAATTACTCACCACTCACCAGATTTTTGCCAAAAGACCTTACACCCATTCCACTTTTAAAAATTTGTTGCGCACCCAGACAAGTGTTGGCAATCCTGTGTTGCCTCTCAAAAGTAATGCAATGACATAGCAGCCACAAAGTCATGCTATTCATGACACATAGCCAGTATGGATGACACTCCTGGGTTAGGGACTTAGAAACTCTCATACTCTTGCAGACAACACACATTCTGAGGCTATGATTTCTGCCTGAGCTCCTTGACCTCTCTGACAGCTTGCTGTTGCTCCTTGACTTGTGATCAGCTCCAGCCCCTTGTATATGCCTTCAACTTGTTAGGAAAACATTGCTAACAAACCAACATCCAACCCATGACAGGATGAATGACTCTCATTGGAAATGTCCTATTTTGGAAATGTAAGGAGCAGAACAGTTTTTAAGGTCTCAGAAGAGTTGGCAATGGCATACCCTGTAGAAGAGGGCTGCGCACACTCTTGCGCACTGTGAGACATGCTGGAACCTGGTAATGAAGGACATGTCTCCATCATTCATTCAGTCCCAGCCTCAGAAAGTGCAGCAACTTGGTAAAGGTGCTGTCCTAGCTAATGAGCATCTTACATCAAAAGGTAATGCTTGCTGCACTCCAATCCCCATCCAATTCCAGACCCACTCCAACCATTCAACTCCTAATTGCATTCAGAAATGGCCAACTTTACATTTACAGGCCAGGTGATGAAATCTTGCTATGCATATCCTACTGCATCTTCAGAAATTGCACAAGTGATGGGGTTGCCTTTGGCCAACATTCTCCTCTTTTGAATTCAATGCTCATACCTTCTGCATCACTGAGGCGCTAATCTTCATTTATTGGGGTCAATGGCATCTTGGATCAACACTTGAAGCTTAAGAATATTTACTCTGCTTGCATTGCAAATAGCTGAAAAATTATTGCAACAGAAATGTTGCTGGCATTTACAAACAGATGCTTCATGTAATGTCCCCCCAACATGCCCGCGTGTTCAGCAGACGTGTATCCCATACTTTGGCCCATCAAAGTAACATTGATTCTACTCATCCTGAGTTAGAGAAATATAAGAAATAACAAGGAAGGCAGCTTCTTGGTGGACACAATCAGCACTAGGCCCCACCTGGTCACCAGATAGCCCTCCATGTCCCTGTTTATCTTGGATTACCCTGACAGACCATTTGCACCCATCCCCTATGAATAGACCCACATTGAACTGCACTCTCCACTGTCCACCCCACCTCCCTAACATCAACATTATACTTTAAATGATGCCCATCCTGCTCCTCGATGCTTTACCACCCCCCATCTTGGTGGCCACAGGGATGGTCATTGCCGATAACATCCGTTTCAATTGCATACATACCTTGTGATGCTGTTTCATTGACCACCCATACACTCTGCATTTCGTTGCAGATACCATTCTTATCCTTTCCTCTACAAATGCTCCTTGCTTGCTCCATCCCTCAGCCTTGACTCCACCACCATTTTAGCAGTGATTCTCCCCTGCAGCCGCTACAGGTTCCCTCTTGTACCTTCCTTAACAATCAATGAACAGACCTCTGTCTAACTTTGATAAGCAACCCATTTGACAGGATTGCCCAGAATCCTGACTGCTGTCCTTGCAGCTTCCCAGCTGATGGCTAATTGCCCTGTCTATTGCTGCATGCCTGCAGAACTCAGCATTGTCCATTCCCTCGACTGCAATAAGGCAGATCCCCACAATGAGAATGGCACAAGCAGGCAACAGTGACCAAGACACTGGATTTTGCATGGACTGACCAATGCAACACCTTCTTGATCTGGACTCTGTTCACTTTCTGATATGGCCATTTGGATGATAAAATGTGATGTTTTTGCTGCACAGGAGGTTGGCCATGCTGTAGGTGTTATATTGCTGTCTGGGTGCATCACACAACAAGAGGTGCCTTGCAGAGAGATCCCTCTTGGCAAGCAGCCCATCTGTATGTCAGCACAAAACAGCATGTCAATGTGACAGCAATGATAGCCTTTGGCTCTGGCTGAAGCATCAATATGGTCATAGATGTGGCATTGCAAGACAAGGCAAAACAAGGCATGGATACTGCAAGCTCACAGGTAGGAGCTAAGTTTGCAAGTGAGCACTGGGTAATCAAATGAGCAGCCCTAACTTGCAGCTTGGTCAAATCCATGAGCTGCACACTTGTCCCTGTGTACAAAGCGTCCTTAAAGCAACTTTTCAATACGGATTGTCAGTGAGCCTTACAGTGCAGTCTGTGGTTTGTGAGTGACCTGCAAATGATCAGATAGGGACCAATATGGTTGTGAGATGGTGGCTATGGTCAGATGCCAATGTCAATGGACAAGGGGTGCACATAGCTGGTTCCCATGGATGATGCGCTGAGACGTTGTTTCAAGCTGAACAAAGAGGAGACTCTTCAGAACAATCTAAAGTCACCAGGTGCTCACTCTGCTTCAATGTCAAGAATTCTCAACATCTAGTGAGTTCAGGGCATTTGGTAAGATAGGAGACTGAATGTTAATAAGGTAAGTTATGACATTAATAAGAGATTTAACAAGCTATACTCCCCTTTAATTGGCAGCTTGTCACTGCCTAGTGAGAAACCCGTCACACTGCCTAACAAATACATAAACAATGTAGTGAGTTACCTCCAAGATAGGCATCACTCGATTTCTCATGCAATCCTGCCGCAAATCTTGCTATTGTCCTCATCATTCAGGCCCCTGCAAGATACTGCCTAGAACATCCAAATGCATAATTTCTCTCTTTTTTTTATCCAGGTTCAGACAATTTTTTGCCGTTTACACTGTCATAAATAATTTCCGAAGGAACCCATTGTCTAAACTTTAACTTGTCTTGCACCAAGTATATGAAAGATGTTACCTTAGTCTATTCTTGCTGATTGTCAAAATGCCATACTAATCACCAGATTGTTGGCAGGTTGAAATGTTTGTATTGCATTCAATAGAACTGCTATTAACCAGCTATTAATATGCATTTTCTCTAGACTCTGTTATCTGAAATTTAATGAAGTATTAATACTGATGAAAGAATAATGTAATCTTTCTCTTGCTTGTTGAATGAAAACTGACACTATATCTCCACTCTTTTCTGTTGGGGAGGTTTCAAGCAGGGTTGCATAAGGAGATGTCACCTTGGTTCCATTGAACACTGCAGAATTTTAAAGCCACAGAATCCTTGCACAGAAATGAACATGATTATCCTGCATATTTCTGTCTCTGTCAGGTATGAAATGCTGCAATGTCATACACGGTCTGAAAAGAAGTTGGATTCCTGCTGTTAATGATCATGGAAGGGTGGCTGGAATATGTGTTATAGGGTCAAGGGATGATCATGGAGATGCAATTGGAAACATATCAGTGACAGAGATTGAGGGTCTGTGATCAGGATAAGGGAATCAGTGATTACAAGATGTATGTCCAGCAATGGCATGGGGAAATTTGATAGTGGAGGAGAAGGTGACCATTAGAAGATGACCATTTGGGCAGCTCAGTGGTTAGTGCTGTTGCTTCACAGCATCAGGGACCAAGGCTCGATACCAGCCTCAGGCAACTATCTGTGTGGAGTTTGCACATTCTCCCTGTGTCTGCGTGGTTTCCTCCACATGGTCCAGTTTCCTCCCACAGTCCGAAGATGTGCAGGTTGGGTGGATTGGCCATGCTAAATTTCCCATGGTGTCCAGGGATGTGCAGGCTAGGTGGATTAGCCATGGGAAATGCAAGGTTACAGAGATAGAGTGAGGGGTTGATCTGGGTGGGATGCTCTTTGGAGGGTTGGCATGGACTGGATGGGCTGAATGGCTTGCTTCCATTCTTTAAGGATTCTATGATTAGAAGGTAGAAAGCAAGCATCCCATGAAAATATATATTAAAATAATGTATATAGTTCTACCTAATAGATTAATTTACTATAAGCAATTTTTCCTTAGTTGTTACCATATTTGCAACAATTAGAACTCCTTATTAGTTCTGTGAATTGTAACTTGATTCACATAATTATGTCATTGTGATCACCAACCTACTTGATAGAAGTAGTTGGCAAAAGCATGATCCTACTTCTAATTCCTCTGCCTCCGCTGCATCTGGTCCCAAGATGAGGCGTTCCACTCCGGCACATCCCAGATGTCCTCGTATTTCAAGGACCGCAACGTCCCCCCTTCACTCGTCGAAAACACTCTCGGCCACATCTCTTGTGTTTCCTGCACCTCTGCCTTCACACCGTCTCACGCAACAAAAAACAAAGACAGAATCCCCCTTGTCCTCACGTATCACCCCATTAAGCTCAGGATTCAACGTATCATTCTCTGCCACTTCTGCCACCTGCAATCTGACCCCACAACCAAGGATATATTTCCCTCCCCAACCCTTTTGGCGTTCTGAAGGGACCGCTCTCTCCATGACTCCCTCATCCGCTCCACACTCCCCACTAGCCCCACCACCCCCGACATTTTCCCTGCAGCCACAGGAAGTGCTACACCTGTCCCTATACCTCTCCCCTCACCTCCATCCAAGCACCCAAAAAAACCTTCCACATCAGACAGATGTTCACCTGCACATCTGCTAATGTGGTCTATTGCATCCGTTGCTCCCGATGTGGCCTCCTCTACATTGGGGAGACCAAGTGGAGACTCGGAGACTGCTTTGTAGAACACCTGCACTCTGTTTGCGACAAACAACAACACCTTCCAGTCGCGAACCACTTCAACTCCCCTTCCCACTCTCTGGATGACATGTCCATCCTGGGCCTCCTCCAGTGTCGCAATGACGCCACCCGGAAACTGGAGGAGCAGCACCTCATATTCTGCCTTGGAACACTACAACCCAATGGTCTCAATGTGGACTTTACTAGCTTCAAAATCTCCCCACCCCTGACCTCATCCTAGGACCAAATCTCCCTCTCATCACTGCCTCCTTGACCTGTCCGTCTTCTCTCCCACCTATCCGCTTCTCCCACCTCACTGACCAATCCCCACCACTGCCTACCTGCACTCATCTATCACCATTTCACTGACCTTCCTCAGCCCCACCCCTCCTCTCTCTATTTATTTTCAGAGCTCCCTTCCCCCTCCCCCATTTCTGAAGAAGGGTCCCGACCCAAAATGTTAGCTTTTCTGCTCCTCCGATGCTGTCTGGCCTGCTGTGTTCCTCTAGCTCCACACTGTCTTATCTCTGACTCCAGCATCAGCAGTTCTTACTATCTCTGTATTTTTAGAGACTCCAAGTAAGGCACAGGTTCCCAAATTGTGATTTATCACTCTTGAAAGATGTGAACGCATTGGGGAAAACTAGAAGAGGTTTACGAGAATGGACCCACAAATGACAAACTACAATTTATGAAAGTAGCTTGAAGAAGTTGAGACTGTTTTCCTTGGAGAGAAGAAAGCAAAAGAGAGAAGTGACAGAAGTTATCAAAACCATGTAGGATCTGGACAGGATAAATGGAGAGAAACTGTTCTCACCTGTAAAAGGACAAAGTCAGAAGACACATTTTTAAATTAATTTGCAAACAAAGCAAATATGAAGTGAGAAAGTTATTTTTCACACAGTGAATTGCTAGGGTCTGGAAGTGTGTTGGAGGAAGATTGAACTGAAGCATTCAAGAGGGCATTTGATGATTATTTAAATTGAAACAAAGGTCATGGGATAAAGGCAGAAGTTTGGCACTTAGTCAAAATGATTGGAGAGCCAGTGCAGAAACAATGCACAGTAACAATTCTATGATTCTGTTTGTTCAATACTGTTAAAATAGTTACAGATATAATGGAAATTGGGACTTTTACTGCATATTAATTCATGTGGAAGGGACTGAATCATTATAGTTTTAAATGTATCATTCTTGTTAAGAGTGATGAATATGGCTTTACAAAATGCTTATACATGGTTGATGAAGAGCAACTAACTGGGGATTATGTATATCCTTTTGTGCTCCATAAACATCAAACGACCTAATTAACATATTAATAAACTTACTTTAGCTAATCTGTTCTCACTCAGAAAACTTGCTCTAGCCTTAATTGCTTTCTGCTCAAAGTACGTGGTAATTACAGGAAATCAATCATTATTTTGATGTCCCTTTTTCCAACTGAATCTCCGCTACTAGAAACAATTCCCATCCTTATCAGTATTGAAACAGTGGAGATGGCTTACTGTTGAAATATGGCTGTAATCATAGGCCATTTTGACACTTACTGTAATCTTCATACCATTTATTCTCTACCATTATTTATTTTCTCCATTTCAGCTTTGATAGTAATTTATTTTTGCATAATTATATTTCACAACTTTACTTACATTATTATTAATCATGGCAACCCACATCTTCTGGAAAGAACCTCACTATAGCCCAGCTGTTCTCTGCTAAATGAAGACATTTTCTGAGAAAGGTTTAACAATAGACACAATACAAAAAACAAACACTGAATCTTCTAACAGCATCAAGTAAGATAGTAGGCTCCCAAGTTTGAATGAAATTTGAATGAACTCCCAATATTATTTCCGAAATGAAGAAATTGCCAGCTCCCATAAAAGTGGAGCTTTCTGACGTTCAGAACACGGTATAATTTTATGAGTTGACTACTTGCGGGAATCAATAAGAATAAACAGGTGTTGGTATCATCATTTATTATTCATAAGTTTTTTATGATTTAATTTTTGATTTTGATTTGATTTAATTTATTATTGTCATGTGTACCGATATGCAGTGAAACGTATTGTTTTGTGTGCTATCCAGACAAATAATACCTTACATATATACATTGGTAAGAGAACAGAAAGCAGAACATAGTGTTAGCATTTGCTCAACTGCTTCTGAAAATTTATGCATTCTCTGTGCCTTTACTTCCCATTTGGAGAACATGCCTTTCGCCATTGAGGAACATTGAGGAACATATGAGTTTAGGCACGTGTGAGGACCTAAATTTGATTTAATTGTCAATATGACTGGAAACATCTTCAATGTATAGATTTAATCCAGAGGACGTTGGGCTTTGAGTGTGCAGCCCTGTCTAGAGAGGCAGGACAACAATTTGAATATTTAATTTCAACTAATACAACTATACTTTAGTTAACATTTAAATTTAATAAGGTGCTGAGGAGAGATTGGAAAATAGCAATCCATAGGCTATTTAAAAGATATGATGTGGACGATCCAGCGTTGGACTGGAGTGGACAAAGTCAGAAATCAGAAGACACCAGGTTATAATAGCTGAAGCGGTGATGCAAAGACTTGAAAGCATGGCCCTTCCGCTAATCCAACCTAAACTATGGACACACTATGTGGACGACACCTTCGTCATCATTAAACAGACCTAACTGGAGGAGACACACGAACTAATAAACAACACCCTCACCGGGATCAGATTCACCAGAGAAGAGGAACAGAACAAACAGCTCCCATTCCTGGATGTCATGGTGGAACGCAGGGCCAATGGGGAATTCCTAACAAAGGTACACAGGAAAGCTACATACACCGACCAAATACTGAATTTCAACAGCAACCACCCTAACACACACAAACGAAGCTGCGTGAGAACATTATTTAAACAGGCAACAACACACTACAGCAGCACAGAACTACGCCGAGAAGAAGAAGAGTACCTCTTCCAAGTATTCAAAGACAATGGATACCCGAAAAACTGGGTCAGAAGATGCCTATTACATGAATGACATCAGGAAGATACTACACGCCCTGACAAACTCATCACGCTAACTTACATCAAGAACACATCTGAACTGACCACAAGACTCCTACGACCACTAGGCATCAGAGTAGCACACAAACCCACATCAACTCTAAACCAACTGCTAACTCCAACCAAAGATCCACTACCCACAATGGACAGGACCAATGTAATATACAAGATTCCCTGCAAAGACTGCGACAAACATTACATTGGACAGACGGGAAGGAAATTAACTATAAGAGTACATGAACATCAACTAGCAACAAAAAGACACGATCAATACTCACTCATCTCCATCCACTTAGATAAGGAAAACTACCAATTCGATTGGGACAACACCAGGATCCTGGGACAGGCGAAGCAGAGACAAGAATGGGAATTCCCAAAGGCCTGGTTCTCCACTAAGAAAGCCACCAACAAACACATAGAGTTAGACCCCATATACACTCCATTGCAAAGGAGAACCGGAAGTGAGGTAATCCAGCTCAACGGACACCAGAATTTAAATATCAGGTGGGAAAACACAACAACGCTTCATCGGTGGCTGCACTGATGATGTTACCCAGCAGGGTAATGAAACATACGCGGAACAACAAACCAGCTCGGCAAGCGAACTAACCACAGCATCCACAACCCGAGCTACAGATCTACTCTAACACCTGGTTATAGTTCAAGACAGGAATACAACAACCTGTAATTTTCACTGCTCATTTTTCCATTCTTACCTCCCACCAGGGAAAACGTTCATTGAGAATTAAATCAGAAAAAGCTAAAAATACTTAGTAGGCCAACCAACAGCTGTAGAGAGGAAAGGTTATTGATGTGAAATGTTAACCTTGTTTCTCTCTCCACATATGCTGTCCCAACCTGCTGAGCATTTAAAACATTTTTATATTTCAGATTTCCAGCATCCACAGTATCTTCACTTTGCACTTGTTGGGATTATTTGTATTAAGATGTTAATTTTTGTTGTGTCCTGGATAGTATTGTTTTGAGTATTGTTTGAGCTGCAGTCATTACGATGAGTGGGGTGTATGCCATTAAATTTCTGACTTGTGTCTTATACTTGGTGGATAGGCTTTAGGATGTGAGGAGATGAGTTAGTTGCTGCAAAATTCCTAGCCTCTGACCTGCACTTGGAGCCACAGTATTTGTGTATGGTCAAGTTTAGTCTGAGGTCAATGGTAACCCTCAGCATATTGATAGCAGGATATTTGGAGACAGTAATGCCATTAAAAGTCAAGGGGATGTGTTTTGTTTATTCTTTCTTGGAGATGGTCATTGCCTGTACTATGACCAAGTTTGGAGAGGGGAATAAATTACTCTCATTTCACTGCTGAGGTTGTTTGTAACAAAATGTGAATTTCTCAAAAGTTGTGAGTTTTCACCTTAATATACAAATGATCATGACATGCTATCTGAAGAAATAAGCCAGCTACATCGCTTGAATGAACAAAAACTAGAGTTAGTTGTATTGCAAAATACACTCGGGTAAAAGAAAATTATAAAAGTATAACCTGCCTTAAATTACATGATGAATACATACATACTGTTATGATCCCAACTGATGTTATTTTTGGACAAGTCAGATCCCAGTCTGAAATTTGGCTTGATAGATCATATTTTGTTTTGTTTTGGTTTTAACTAGGTTTTATGGATTTTTTTTGGTTTTATCCCTCTCTCTGGGACCTGATTTGTAACATCATCTGGGGTCATATCAATAGGGTGTACCTGGGCAATTTTCCACAAAGTCGAGTAGATATTAGTTTTGTACTATACTAGAATAGGTTGGTTAGGAGTACAACTAGCTCTGGGGCACAATTTTTCAGTACTATTGTAGGATGTTGTCAGGGCCCATTGTCTTTTCTGCATTCAGTGTCTTCAGCTGTTTCTTGATGTCATGTGGAACAAATTGAATTAGCTGAATGTGCTGGAATGTGTGATGTTACGAACCTCAGGAAGAAGTTGAGATGAATCATTCACTTAGCACTTGGGACAGAATTTGAATGCAAAACTTCAGCCTTGTTTGTACTGATATGTTGGGTTTGCCCAGTGTTGAACCTTCTCCCCAATTAGTTGTTTAATTGTCCACGAGCACCATTCATGACTGGATGGGATAGGACTACAAAATGTTCATTGTATTTGTTGGTTGCGGGATCACTTTATTCTGACTCTCATGTGTTGTTTGACATGCAAGTAGCCCTATGTTGCAGCTTCATCAGGTTGACACCTCAATTTTAGCTATGCCTGGTTCTTCTCCTAGCATGCACACCTTCACTCCCTTTCATTGGTTCCCTCACCAGGGGCCACAAGCTCAGTCTTACAGTAAATGTCTTTCAGGACTCAATCAGCTCTGTCAGAAGTGGTGCCACTGAACTATATATGGTGTTACACATTCCGTGTACATTCCGTGTCTGTGTTACCTTCAATGTTTCTTCCAAGTGGTATTCAACTTGAAGTATACTGAACCATGAGCTGAGGGATGACAATAGGCAGCAATCAGCAGGAAACTTCCTTGACTTAATGTCATGAAACCTCTTGGAGTTCAAAGTCAATGTTCATCAAACTTAGCTCCTCCCTTTCTCTCATTACAGAAGAAAGCAGCCCATAACAAGGCAGAAAGAGACTATATAATTGGAGGGGTGACCAACATTAGGCCCCTTTACCCCTTCGAGGAGAGAATTGTGGCCCCTCATAAAAGGAGGCTTGACTGCTCCTCAAGGATGTTACAACATTCATCTCCCACCAACTGATTAAGTACCACTCTTCATTCCACTGCAGCTCTCACATTAATCCCACAGTCAGTCTCATGGATTGTCCACGACATCTAAACCATTGGCAGTGTGCCTTCTCTCTATTTAATCTTGCAACTGCCACCAGTATCTGCAACACCTCCACAGTGGAAAGGGCAGCTCCCTCAAATGGCACATCCTTGTACTCTGAGGACAACAGTAGTGAGGCTTCAGAGGAAAAACATCTGCAACGTGGCCTTCTGCATCTCCTACCCAGCTCAAATACTGAAACTTTGGTGGGAATATTAGGCTTAGAAAGTGTTGGAGCACAATCTAGTGAGCAACGTCTCCACAACTGGTGAAGAAGGAAATGCCCCAAGTTGACGGCAGTCAGACAATCACCAGACACCGGGACCCTTTTCAGGCTCAGGCAGGAGAGGACCCTGCAGTGTTGGCAGTCAGAGACTTCATCCACACACACACAGACACACACACACACACACACACATGCACATGTACATGAACACAGCACATGGATGAACAGAAGTGGCAGACAGATATGTGACATGCAATGGCACTCATTACCTAGAAACTCTAGCAATACAGCGACTCATGAGACTGACTTGCTGCCTTCATGGACAGTTTGTTTGTGACAACATGCACTCTGAGGGTCTGCTGGAGGTGAGCATACACCTACACTCCGTCGGCTCACCCAGTGGCATGGCAACAGGGGAACGAGGAAACTGATGAGCACTGCATGTGTCCTGTCCTCACAAGGACACAGGGCAGTGCCTGGGGGCAGTCAGCAGAGGAGGAACCACACACAGGCCAGTTAGAAGTCTCCACGCAGGATACTCCAGGGGTATCTGGGGCCTCGACCTCCACAGTGCTTGTTGCCTTCTCCTTGAAAGTTCATGCCCTGGTTGATCAGCTTTCCTCAGGCAAGAGTAGCCTCAGCATGTCTGGGCTACCCAGATATAAACACACCCATTAGTAACCAATCAAACATTCAGGGTCAAGAGGCTTTGCTGTTGAATGGGCTCTCCCAATGCCAGCTGTGGAACCAGGGGGTAGACTACGACATAGTGGGAGGGAGAGGAAGAATAAAGCTTACTGAGAGCATTTTGGAGGCATGGATAACAATGCACTGTCCAGAATTTAGCACTTTTCTGGAAATTACACTGTATTTATCTTACATCTGGTTGTTTATCTCTGTGTAGCACTGACTGTAACTGTTTCAGCATGAGGCATGGCCACACAGCATGTACAATAGATCAATGTTTGTGTTGACAGCCTGCTGCAGCATCTGGAAAGGACAGCAACAAGAATTTTACAGAACCATGGGTCTTGCTGACACCATTGCCATGTGTTCTGCAGCTTCAGTTCTTTCCCTGTCCTTGTTGCTCGAAAGCATTGGTGTGAATGAGCTGGTCAGGAAAGTGCACGGTAACAGAGAGTCAATGCATTAGGATGGCCGGGGATCAGGGACAATGCAGGTCTGTATCATTCATGGAACTGTACATTATGTTGTTTTCCTTTAAAAGTCCTTGCATCAGTGGGACTTTCAGCCTCCTCCTTCACTGTTTGAGACACTTACCCTGCCCACTCTGTGTGTGGTCACAGCTATTTTCTCCTCCATGTTTCTCCTCAGTATGCAGCCCTCAATCCTGAGGAATGACTTGCTGAGTCTCCTTCCCATGGCTACACCCCCTCCTTGTCCCTTATCCTCACCTCATTTCCCCTTAGTTTCTGTGGATGGACCAAATGAATTGACAGTAGCCCATTACCTTGAGTAAAATAAACAGGCAGCCCCAGATAAGAAATGCCCAGATTCCTAACTGATGATGTGCATCTCCCCAACCATTTTATCCCTACCTCTTAGACTGGCTGCGATGGACTGATCATGACTGACTTCCCAAATTTCAAAGTCATGGACACCCGACTGAGAACACCCCCATGTAGTTACTTGACTGTAGATAATCCCCTGGACTGGTATAAATGAACGCCCTTGATTCAAGGTGTCAGGGCCTCTGACTGACAGGTATCTCCATGGACTTCAGTGAGGGCTACTTGCCTGTAACTTTGAGACTTGGCTGCCCTCTTTGTACATGCAGTGTGTTTGTTTTGGAAGCTGCAGGTACGTGGTGTGGGTGTGTGAATGATGTATTACACTGACGTACAGCAAGAAATATGTCCCTGACAGTGAATTGCTAATTGGTATTACAAGGCATGGAGGTTACGAGACTGTAGGGTGGGTGCTAAGAGACCAAACACAAAGACAGCAAGTCTTCAGCCCTGAAATGCAACCTGGCCCAGTCCTTCAGCTGTGTTCCTGTGTGCACAATGTGTTCCTTCAGTAGCCATTGAATACTGGTTGCAACTACACTGCAAGTGTATTGAAAAGCTGATGAACAATTGGAAAATGCCAAGTACGAATGTTCATGGACAAGGGTGCATGTGGCTGCTGCCCATGAATAGTACCTTGAGTTGTATTTTGGTCATATTCCAAACATGGAGGTCTTTTCAAACAGGCAGCTATACAAATCCACCCATTACCTGCTCTGATTTCCATGTCAAGTTCTCTTGATATCTACCTTGTTCAGCATGCTTGGGAAGATTGGGGGGATTTTGATCAGATGGGCCAATGGGCCAAGGAGTAGCGGATGGAGTTTAATTTAGATAAATGTGAGGAGCTGCGTTTTGGAAAAGCAAATCAGGACAGGACTTATACACTTAACGGTAAGGTCCTGGGGAGTGTTGCTGAATAAAGAGACCTTGGAATGCAGGTTCATAGTTCCTTGAAAGTGGAGTCGCAGGTGGATAGGATAGTGAAGAAGGCATTGAGTGTGCATGCCTTTATTTGTCACTGCATTGAGTATAGGAGTTGAGAGGTCATGTTGCAGCTGTACAGAAAATTGGTTCGGGTACTTTTGGAGTATTGCATGCAATTCTGGCTTCCCTCCTATAGGAAGGATGTTGTGAAACTAGGAAGGGTTTAGAAAAGATTTATAAAAATGTTGCCACAAATGGGGGGTTTGAGATATAGGGAGAGGCTGAATAGGCTGGGGCTATTTTCCCTGGAACGCTGAAGGCTGACGGGTGCCTAACAGAGGCTTATAAACCTTGAGCTGCATTTATAGGGTCAATAGTCAAGGTCTTTTCCCCAGCGTAGAGGAGTCCAAAACCAAAGGGCAAAGGTTTAAGATGAGAAGGGAAAGATATAAAAGAGACCTAAGGGGCAACTTTTTTCATGCAGAGGGTGGTGCACATATGGAATGAGCTGCCAGAGGAAGTGGTGGAGGCTGGTATGATTAGAACATTTGAAAGGCATCTGGATGGGTAAATGCATAGGAAGGCTTTATCACAAATTCTCACATGGAATCTTCTAATATATGTTCTACTATTTTTGCAATCAATCTTGAATTCTATTATCTTGCTGATATATGTCAAATGCTGGCAAATGGGATTAGATTTATACAGGATATCTGGTCGACATGGACGAGTTGGAACAAAGGGTCTGTTTCCATACTGTATATCTCTATGACTATATGACTATCTGAATGTTAATGTGTCAAGTTCGGTAGTTAGCAACACGTTTGACAAGCAATAATCTCCTTTAATTGGCAACTCACTGTTGCCTAGCAAGAATCTCACCTCGCCAATCACCAAAAAATAGAATGGGTTGCACCTGACATTGAGATAGGCCTTGCTGGACTTCTCATTCTGTTGATTCTGCTGCAAATTGCATGATAGCCTCATGCCTACAAAACCCTAGCTATAGTCCTGATAGGTTTCTCTTTTTGTCTTCCCCTCTCAAGTCTCCATCATCATTCTGTTCCCTAAAGTTAAAGATCCCATATCTTGGCTATACCACCTGCATGTTTTTCTGCTATCTTTGTGATCCAAGTAGATGTAATGATGAAGTTGAATCATTGAATCCCTACAGTGAAAAAGCAGGCCATTCAGCCCATTGAGTCCACACCAATCTTCCAAACAGCATCCCACCCAGACCCACTCCTCTACTCTATCCCTGTAACCCTGCATTTCCATGGCTAATCTACCTACCCCGCACATCCCTGGACACTATGGGCAATTTGCCATGACCAATCCACCTAACTTGCACAATGTATGGACTGTGGGAGGAGACAGGAGTACCCAGAGGAAACCCACACAAACACGGGGAGAATGTGCAAACTCCACACAGACAGTCACCCAAGATTGGAATTGAACTCAGATCCCTGGTGCTGTGAGGCAATAGTGCTAACCATTGAGCCACCATGCTGCCCACATGTGAAGTTTGTCCAAGCAAAATGTAGTTTTTCACATGGAATCTTCTAACAAATGTTCTACAATTTAGCTATCAGTTTTGAATTCTATTATCTTGCTGATTGTGGCATCCAAGGAGCTCAATATGTCCACATTCATTCATTTATGTTACCAGAGCTCTTCAATTTTACCCTCGGCTCTTTCAAAACCATTCATAGCATCATTTCTTTTCTCCCAATATGCAATGTTTTGACACTTACATATACTTTTACTGATTGCTAACATGATTGCATAAAGGCAGATGCATTTCCATCCTGGAAAGTGCTAACAGCTGCAAGATATGTGCTTTAAAATTGACATTTAATTGAGCTTTTCTTGTATAAGACTGATCTGAATAGCACTAATGGTGAGGTCCGAGCTTAAAATATTTGACAACCATATGGTAAGCTATTGTTAAATAGGCTGAGAATAGGAAGCAGATGGTTTGACGTAATCAGCAGCAGGGAGTCCATATGGGGTTGTCTGAGCCACGTCATATCTCTCTCCAGTAGCTTCAGATGTATTCTGAAATACAAGGCACTGTGGATAACAGCTGGCAATTGAAACAGTTCTCGCATTGTCTCAGTGTCAGTGCAAACATGCAAAAAAGATCAACAAGGTCCATCATGCCTATCACAAACAGCAAAGCATAATAACCTATAGTGTTCCTCTTCACTGGAATCACCTGGAAAAATATGGTCAATTCCTTTCTCACCACTCCCCTCAAAAATAACACAAATTAGTTCAGGAGAACAGTACCCACGACCTACATAGCACACACCAACTTTTTTTTTGGGATTTTGTGATATTAGTGGTAGCAATAATTTTCTCAAGCTCCCAAGACTAGAAATAATGAGTACAGTGTGAAAATAAGGAATCTTTCATTGAATATAAAGATGAGGAGATTTTCCTTCTCTCTGAGGGCTGTTAGAGTCTTTGGAAATCTTTTCAACAGGTGAAAACAGAGACAGATGTTGATAGATTCTTGTCTAACAAGGAAATCAGAGGTTGATAGAAGTAGATGGGATTGTGGCCACAATTAGACTGGTGATATAAGAAGGTGGAGAGCTGGATGACCACAGCAGGCCAAGCAGCATCAGAGGAGCAGGAAAGCTGACGTTTCGGGCCTAGACCCTTCTAGGCCCTAAATGTCAGCCTTCCTGCTCCTCTGATGCTTCTTGGCCTGCTGTATTCATCCAGCTCTACACCTTGTTATCTCAGATTCTCCAGCATCTGCAGTTCCTACTATCTCCAAAACAATTAGAATGGTGAACCAGGTTTAAGGGGCTGAACACGCTTCTCCTGCTCCTAATTTGTATATGTGCATATATGTTCCTTTTTCAACAGTTGCAGCAAAGCCAGTTCACAAAATAAGCCTACAACCTACTCCAAGATTTGATAGCCTTCTGTATAAGTGATATCTCACTTAGCTCTGTGCTTGCACAGGTTCTCTGCATGCTCAATTTGTTCAAAGTTCTTCAAGTAGGTACAGTTTAGTTCTGTAGTGATTGAAATGAGATTTGCTGGGTGGATCTCAAGGAGTATGAGTTCCCTAATTGGGGTTGTTAACCTGGGCCAATCAGGGAGTCCTGGCTGACTGATATAAACATGAGTCTCAGAAATTATTCTCATTCTAGGGACTGGCTCTGAGCTCACTGTTCAGAGGCCATATACTGTGCATGTGTAAATAAAGGGTGACTTGATGGCAGGAAATGGCCTCAGTGGAGTTATTTCAAGTTCTATCACCATTTTAAAGATTTCAGTTAAGTATTTTAACGTGAAAAGACTCAGTTTTTTTAACCTATTATGATAACTAAGAACTTTAACACTCGGGTTCTCCTTAGAACTCTTACAGCCATGTGAGGGGATATCAAATGGATAATCTCCATTCCCTCTCCTCATTTGAGGACAACAGGTCTTTTTTGTTTATGAAAAAAGTTGCCAATTCAATCATTTTTTAACTGCTTATGTGCTGTGATTATGAAAAAACAAATTGGTTTTCTTGAGCTTGACAAGGAAAGAGGTCATCTTTATTATACTTAAACTGATTTATATAAACTGATAAAATACACACCAACTGGGTGGTACGGTGGCTCATTGGTTGGCAATGCTGCCTCACAGTGCCAGGATCCTGAGTTTAATTCATGCCTTTGGAGACTGTCTGTATGGAGTTTGCACATTCTCCCTGTGTCTGCGTGGGTTTTCTCTGGATGCTCCAGTTTCCTCCTACAGTCCAAAGATGTGCAGGTTAGGTGAATTAGCCATGTTAAATTGCCCACGGTGTCCAGGGATGTGCAGGCCAGGTGGATTCGCCATAAGGAATGTTGGGTTACAGGGATAGGACAGGTCTGGGTGGGATGCTCTTCGGAGGGTCAGTGTAGATTCGATGGGCCAGATGGCCTGCTTCCACACTGTGGAGATTCTATGACTTACACGCACATGCCCCATATACATTAATGGGAGAAAATAGATTGGCAAAATTAAAGTCAGATGAAAAAATGTAAAACAATAAGCAATTTGCAGCTGAGGTCTTGGCAGCAGGCTAAATTCAATGTTCTCAGTTTTTCCAGTTTAAAGGTCCTATTGTTAAACAAAGTAACATGCAGTCACCAAAATCACCAACGTTCACCCCATGGCATGACCACAAGTTGATATCATCCTCAATTCGAGGGACAGCCAGTAAAAACAATGATAGCAAATTGCTGTCCCTACTAAAAAGGTGACAGAATTGAAAACTAACAACATTCCCATTAATTTGATATCCACTTGCTTCTTATTGTTTTATCCCTTTGAGATTTGCCATGGCTATTTTTCACAAGTAGCTCTTTGACAATACTTATACCGTGAGAAAAAACATAAATTCCCATCCTCATTGATTGAAGACTTGTTACATTTCATTCATAACATTTGTTGGAGAGTCAAAATGTAATTCAGGTCGAGCAGTGTTGTTGGTCCATCAATAATGTTGTAAAATGCTGTCATTATTTCTTATTTAATTAACCCCTAAAGAGAGCTCATTGAGAAGCAGGAAATGGAAGATCACTATCTCCAGATCCAGGAGGCATAAACTTGATTGACAAAGCACAGGTATGCAATTGAAGTAATTAAAGAAACAAGAGATAATGAGTTGGTTACACTTTTTTTGGAGAAAATATATAATACTGAATTTGAAAAATATTTGTGAATGAGCCCAGGGCATCACACAATAAAGGAAAAATTAAATGAGATTATGAACATGTCAAGTACATTTGAATTCAGCCAAACTTCCGATTTTCATGAAGAAGTTCTGTAAGCTTTGGAAACAGACTATCCCGAATTAATTCCAATTAGCTTAATTTGGTGATGGTATAAATATTCCATTCAGATACAAGCTATAACAATTCAGTACGGATGTATCTGTGAGATTTTGCAGGAGTGCATCCCAAGTTTTAGTTTGCTGATCGGGTAAGTTGAAGGGTTCAATTTTCCTGGCCCCTTACTAAGGAGCTGAGTGGCAAGGAGGCAGACAACATGATGTGCCAGGTGCCAAAAAGGGTGTGCAAGATCAGAGAGACCTAGACGTATATGTGTATAAGTCATTAAAGGTGAAAGGACAGATGGTGAGAGCAGTTAGTAGATCATACAGTATCATAGGCTTCATTGACAGAGGTACAGAGTACAACAGCAATGAGGCTATGCTGGACTTGTATGAGACATTAGTTAGTCCTCATCTGGTGTTTTGTGTACACCAATGAGTGCACTGGGGAGAACACAGAAGAGGTTTACAAGAATGGTTCCAGGGTTGAAATCCTTCGCTTATGAAGACAAAAAATGGAAAAGTTGAAACTATTTTCCTTGAAGAGGGTCAGACATCACACGCCACCAGGTTATAATCCAACGGGTTAATTTGAAAACACAAACTTTCAGAGCCTCACTCCTTCTTCAGGTGTTAATGAGAGTGGTAGGATCAGACACAGAATTTACAAGTAAAAGATCAAAGGGTCACACCACTGATGGGGATGTATTAAACAAACACAAGATGCTGTTAAATCTTTAATCAGTTAGAAGGTTTTAATTGATTAGCATGTATATGTAAATCCCTGAATTCCTTTGAAGTCACTGTCCTGAGAGAACGAAAGGTTTTACCAGTATAAAGAAGAGCTGACATTTTAGCTCAGGCAATGCATGTTAGGTATGATGCCTTGTTTAGAATATGCTTGTGTTTTGGTTCGGAATTATACTGGCTTTATTTCTGAAATAAAATTTATAACATACCATTTTGATTGACTGTCTAAAAATTGTGTATGTTTTGAACAAAATAGAATGTATCTGCAAATACAAATTCACCCCATAGATTTGTGTTTGCGTGTGTGTGTGTGCATCATGCGGGGAGAGAGAGAGAACGAGTGTGTAGGACTAGGAGAGAGAGTGTGCACGTGTCTGCATGCAGAAGAGAGCTGTCCCAGATGTGCTAATGCGCGTGCGCGTGCACACACACAGACACACACACACACACACACACACGTGAATCTATGGGGTGAATTTGTATTTGCAGATACATTCTATTTTGTTCAAGAAGTACACAATTTTTAGACAGTCAATCAATGTGGCATTTTATAAATTCCTATTTTAGAAATAAAACCAGTCTGACTCCAAACCAAAACACAAACAGATTCTAAACAAGGCATTGGCTGAACTAAAATGTCACCTCTTCTTGACATTGATAAAACCTTTGGTTCTCTCAGGACAGTGAGTGAAAGGAATTTGGGGATTTACATACATATATATATAAACAAAAAAAACCTTCTTCCTGATTAAAGATTTAAACAGCATCTTGTGTTTCTTTAGTATATCCTCATCAGTGGTGTGACCCTTTGATCTTGTACTTACAAATTCTGTGATAGTAGGAACTGCCAATGCTGGAGAATCTGAGATAACAAGGTATAGGGCTGGATGAACACAGCAGGCCAAGCAGCATCAGAGGAGCAGGAAAGCTAACGTTTCGAGTCTGGACACTTCTTCAGAAATGGGGGAGGGGAAGGGGATTCTGAAATAAATAGAGAGAGAGGGGGAGGCGGTTGGAAGATGGATAAAGGAGCAGATAGGTGGAGAGGAGACGGACAAGTCAAGGAGACGGGGTTGGACCCAGTAAAGGTGAGTGTAGGTGGGGAGTTAGAATGGGGGTTGGTCAGTCAAGGGAAGATGGACAGGTCAAGGAGGCGGGGGTGAGGCTGGTAGGGAGGGGGTGGGGGTGGGGGTGGGTTATTTTGGGGAGTTAGGATGGGGGTAGGCTCAGAAAGCGTATGTTTTCAAATAAACCTGTGGAATATAACCTGGTTTCATGTGATTTCTGACCTTGTCCATCCCAATCTAACACCAGCACCTCCACATCATTCCTTGAAGAGGAAAAGGGTAAGAATCACTTTGATAGAAATTTTCCAAATCATTAAAGGTTTGGTCAAAGTAGATATGGAAAAAGTGTTCCCATTCATCAGAATATTAATGAACAAGAAGGAAAACATTTAAAGTAATTTGCAAAAAGCAAACATGATGTAAGTCAAACCTTTTTCAAACAGCGAGTGGCTAGGTTCTGGAATGCACTGGCTTGAAATGTGGCAGATGCAGATTCAATCAAAACATTCAACAGGGCATTACATGATTGTTTGAACAGACACAATGCACTGCGCTATGGGAAAACTGAATCAAAGAAAAAGTCCAAAGAGAGCACTTACATTGACAATAGGGATTTGACAAAGTCGCAGATTTCACAGGACTTGTGGAAATGTTCAATCCTCTTACTTATAAAACAGAATTGTCAATGCACATGACAGAATGAGTGTTAAATGAGCAGAATCTTTATGTAACATGACAGAGAATCCAAAAAAACTTACTTCATCGGTCAAACAATCACAACGGGTGATGGAACATATCGAGCCTGATCAACAACGAGAAGCTGCATATGAGCCAGACCAATGTTCATAGATCCAAAACACGGTCATGAAGGTGAAAGTGTCTGATCTAAGCATGCAGGATAGTGGGAAAAAGTAGTGACTGGTTCTTCCAATTAGAATATTACCTGATCCGGGAATCCCAGACACTAGAAGGAAGAAATTATTTATTTCAACGGATTGGCTGTTTTCCAGCAAGGAAATTCAGGAACGTAAGTGTCCACCAGATAAAGTAAATTTTCTGTGATTCATTCATGGGTTGAGGGTATTGCTGACTAGGCCATCATTTATTGCCTGTCCGTAATTGCCCAGAGGACAGTTAAGAGTCAACCACATTGCTGTGCACAGGAGTCATATATAGGTCATACCAGGTATGGATGGTAACTTCCTTCCCTAAAGGACATTAGTGAACCAGATGGGTTTTCTCAACAATTGGCAATGGATTCATTGTCATCATTAGACTCTAAATCCCAGATTTCTATTGATTTCAAATTCCACTAGTTGCTGTGGCAGGATTAGAATTCGGGTTGATGCATCGTTAATCCAATTGACAGTCACCTCCCTAATGGGCCAACTACAATGTTTAAATAACAATAATGTTTGAGAAGGATTTCAAAGGCATACAATGTCCCCCAATGGATAACTGACCCGCAGGTCAGAGCCAGTGTCAATAGTCCTCAAGCAAGAAACCTACCATTCTTCCAATTCAGAAGAGAATGATTTCTGCGAAAATTATGAAATGTGCAGGCCACCTACATTTGTGACATAGGAAAAGATGGGGCAATGCAGATGTTACAAAGTAATGTACAAGAGTATATAATGGATTAACAATGGGAGGAAGCTTGAGGAGAGATGTTTTATAAGATTATGGTTCAGAATGAGTTAATGTTCATGTTACAAAGGTTTTACTCAAGCTACTGATGTTATGCACTGTCTGCAGGTGGTGACAAGCTGTGCTACTTTAGCATTTGGAGAGACAGGACATCTCTGTACCAGCTTCCTAGTTCCTAGTAACTGACCAAATGTAGTTATACTTAATGCTATCATCGCAAAAAAATCCTTTTTCCATCTGCAGATACCTTACAGGGGAGCTAACAAGGTGTAGAGCTGGATGAACACAGCAGGCCAAGCAGCATCATAGGAGCAGGAAGGCTGACGTTTCGGGCCTAGACCCTTCATCAGAAAAGGGTCTGATGAAGGGTCTA
>NC_063350.1:41473934-41496767 GCF_021869965.1 Rhincodon typus | reverse complement strand
CCTCCCTCCCTATTTATTTCAAAACCCCCTTCCCCTCCCCCATTTCTGATGAAGGGTCTAGGCCCAAATCGTCAGCCTTTCTGCTCCTATGATGCTGCTTGGCCTGCTGTGTTCATCCAGCTCTGCACCTTGTTGTCTCAAACCCCACCCCACCCAGACTGAATGGGGCCTCAGCAGACACCAAACATTCAACTTTGATCAAAGATAGTAAGAACTGCCGATGCTGGAGTCAGACATAACACAGTGTGGAGCTGGATGAACACAGCAGGCCAGGCAGCATCAGAGGAGCAGGAAAGTTAACGTTTTGAGTCAGGACCTTTCTTCAGAAAGGTGGTTTCTGAAGAAGGGTCCTGACCCGAAACATCAACGTTCCTACTCCTCTGATGCTGCCTGGCCTGATGTGTTCCTCCAGCTCCACACTGTGTCAACTTTGATCAGTATTCATGCACAGAGATGCTGGACGTTCCACTTAATCAAAATACATTCACACCTACTCATACAGTCAGGAAGACAACCGACATCAAAGGGAGCACCAATAACACAATGGCAGGCCCTGAACTCACCTGACAGAGCTACTGCCCTGCGAACGATCTCCACAGCCATCTCTAGAAGATGGATTCCAAACAGCTATCTCCCCAGCAGCTATCTGCACCGTTATCTCCAGAAGAGGGACCCTGACAGCAATCCCAAAAATGACTGACACAGGCCTATTCTGTACCAGGGGAACCAAAAGCAACTGACCATGATCTGTAGATCGAAGAACCAACAACCTCCGAAAGCCACCATCCCGACTGACACCATCAGGCTTCAGACACATCCTGAGGTGAAAACCGACCTGCAAAAACCACCACAAATTAAGGAAAACCAAGTCGTCACCTGATAAATCCAAAACATGTCCTACTGCATCAGCAGCCTCAACCCAGACTGAAGGCCTACACTGTTTGAAGTCTTAATTGAGGCACAGTACATGGCAAGTTGGAATGGCCAGCTGTACTTCAGAATCACATTTTTCCCCACTGGTGAACTTAAACTCCCGAGACTCCAAAATATCCAACCTAGCTAGCAGGGAGAGGAAGATGTGTGATTACAGTGCAGAAAACCCCAAGGGTAGGAAGCCTGATTAAAGTTTCTATGATCAAAACTTGCTGTTTAGTTCTAATAGTGTTTTAACCTGTATTTGATTTATTACTGTATTTAATCGCTCTCCTCTGTATAACTGATAGTGTCAATTTCACTGTTTGTTGTATTTGCCTTTATTTCATGTAATATACTTTTTGTATTTAATAAATGCAGAGATTCTTTTGCCCTGAAACAGCTGTCTACTGTCATCTTCTCTTCACATTCCTAAATAGGTCCAGTGTCAGAACCAGGGATCTGGGGTTGATTTAAACCACATAAAACTCATCAAATTACTGATTGCAAACCAGAACCACTACAGAGAAAAAAGGGCCTCAAGCAGGTTTGTGGGAGGAGAAGAAGGATGCAAGCCGATTGTGGGGAAAAATAGAGGATACAAGGGAAGGAGAGAAAGGCTACAATGGAGAGGGATCAGGTTTAAACCTGTCAATGAAAGGTTGGACCAAAAGAAGTGAGATCCAATAAAACTATAAATCATCAAGGCAGTGAGTTATTTGTAAATGAATGTGGAATCTCTAGATTAAGGCTGTGTAATGTCAGCAACTACTTAACTTGGAAAATTATTGTGGATCCTACTTTAATGAACATTGTGTTAATTGTTAAGGATACATTTCAGATTATGTTGTGGTTTTAAGTTCAGTAGAAAGTGATTATTATTGAGGCTATTGACAAATTTATGCAATGCTATTTCGCTGAAAGTCCAAACACCACATATATTAATACAAATACAGAGGTATTGTTACTAAATAATTGTATCAGCTAATAAATGAGTTAGAGAGAATGAAAAAGCAGCCCCAAAACTCAAAAAAATCTGTCAAGAGGAAAAAGAATATTATTTTGATCCCTAATGGATTCTTGTTGAACAATATTTCTGAAAATGACATGAATTGTCAATAAATATCCATTCATTATCACACATATATTTTCCAGTCTTCATCTATCAAAAACATTCCAAAACCCATTTATGATATATACATACCATTTGTTGTATTACAACCCTTGACTTAGCATAGAAGTCACAACAATGGGTACATGTCTCTGGATTAGACATATAACTTTTTTTTTAGTGGAGCGACATCATAAATTATCATTTTTATTTGTATACCTTCTTATATATACTTGCAATTAAGACTATATGTATAATAGGATAGTTATGCTTTTAAAAAAAACATAGGGTTATGTATGGCTCGTGATTTGATCTTTCTAATTAGAACCTGTAACATTTTAACTCAGAAATTAGCCTACTTTATTATTGCTATCAAGCCAAGAGTCCAAACTGGTTCAATCAAGAGTGCAGGGGAGACTGCCAGGAGTAGCACCAGGTATATCCAAATGTGAGGTGTCAAAATAGTGCAGCTGCAACATAGGACTACTTGTATGCCAAAGAGTGAAAGAGGTATGTAATAGACAAAGCTAAGCAATCCCTAAACCAATGTATCAGATCTAAGCTCTGCTGTTTAAGAAACAGATGGTGGGAAAAAATAAGTTTTTTTCTGAATGGCTGACAGTTATTAGTAGGACTCCACAAGGATCAGTGTTGGGCCCTAGCTATTCAGGATATATATAAATGACTTGGATGAGGGAACCAAATACAACAAGGAGACCTCAAGGTGATTGAGACAAGTTGAGTGAGTGGGCAATACATGACAGATGGAGTAAAACATGGCTAAATGTGACAAATGGGAAGGCAAAGTGTTATTTAAATGGTGGCATATTGGGAAGTGTGGGTATAAAAAGGAATCAGGGTGAGCTTATACCCCAGTAAGTGAAAGTAGACAGACAAGTGCAGCAAGCAGTTAGGAAGGTAACTGTTATATTGATCATCATTGCAGGAAGATTTGATTTCAGAAGTAGAGATGTCATACAACAGTTATACAGGACCTGGCGAGACCATATTTTGGAGCATTGAGTGCAGTTTTGTTTTCACTACCTAAGAAAGAATATACTTGTAATGGAGGTAGTGCAGTGGGGGTTCACTATGCTAATACCCGTGTTGGTAGAACTGTCCTATCAGGAGAATTTGGATCATCTGGACCTAATTTCACGAGAGATTAGAAAGTTAAGAGTGGATCTGATTTGAAAAGTATAAAATTCTAACAGGGACAGAGAAACGAGATGCAAGGAGGATGTTTTTCCTGGTGGTGACTCTCTGGAACCACAGGGCACAGTCACAAGGTACATTTAAGACTCAGAGGAGGGAAAATATCTTCACTCAAAGGATGGTGAACCTCAGAAATTCTCTGCCACAGAAGACTGTGGAGGCCAGATCACTGAATATGTTCAAGCAAGAGATAGATAAATGCTTAAACTTCAAATCATCAAGGGGTATGGGAAGAAAGGAGGATCGCAACATTTGATTTGCATCATCACATTGAATGGTGGAGCAGGCTTGAAGAACTAAATGATCTACTTCTGCTCCTACTTCCTATGTATCTATATTTTATGTTAATCTTATATTTCAAGACTGATTCTATTGATTTCTCACCATTGAGGTCGTATTGCATGGTCTCTAATATTTGGCCTATCCCTCACATTATTTTGACTAATCCTATAATGTTCTCAGACCTGCAATCGTCTTTTACATCACCTGAACCTTGTGGTGATTGGAAAATATCCTCAGAGATTCTTTTTCTTTCCTCTCTGCCTCCCTCTAATGGCCTTGGATAGAATTTATCTGGCCCTGGGTGACTTATCTATCTTTAAGGAGGTCAATTCCATTCGGGAAACGAATCTACCATTCTTATTGGGTAAAGCCTACATGTGTCTCCTGATAGACAGCAATACAGTTGACATTTTCCGCCATTCTAAGTTGGTCTAACAAATTGCTCAGTTTCATTCCAGCCTATTATCTTCAGCTAATCCCACACCCAATGAATGAAAAAAAAAATGATATGTGGGAGTCTGGTTTGTGATTCTTTAAAAATGTTTACATTTCACCCAAGCAAAATCCATCTCTTTTCAGTATTTATAATTCCCCCGTTGTTGCTGAAGGTTGGTTTTGAATTTATGTCTCATCAAGTGTAATTGTGTCCTATGTTTTTCATTAACTTGTCAAGGTGAGATAATTTTGCCTTAGTCTACATTCTGTAGGTCTCTTTGGAATCCTAAAATTAGTAACTATATCACCTCATAACTTTATTTTTTCCCCAGTGCGCCCATGTTCAACTTGAATAATCATTCCTCATCATCCAATCTCTCCTATTTTGTGCTGGCTGCTCTCTTCAGTCTCATTTCATTTGCAGCAAGATTTTTTCTGTCCTGTTGTTACCAAAACTACACAGCGTTCAGCGGGCAGTCACACCATTGACTTATAAAGTGGCAGGATTGCCTCACTGTGTTAACCTTTTAATACAACTCAACATCTAATTTCTTTTATTCATGGCTACCTGCACTGTTGCACTGTACCATTTGTTATCAATCAGCTTCCCCAGATTTCCTTCATTTTCCATAGAAGTTATTTCCTTTATTTCAAATGACAGTCCCTTCCTGGAGTTGTTTTTGTTCCCATGTGAGCTATTTCGCATTGGCATTCCTTCATGTTGTCAGCCCAAAACCCTTGTATATTTAAATCACCAGCTGATTCAATTTATTGAGCCTAGCTTTCTCTCCTATAAGACTATAAGATATAGGAGCAGCCTTAGCCTATTCAACTTATCGACTCTGCTCTGTCATTTCTCAACCGTGTTCTTCTGCATTCTCCCCGTAACCCTTGATCCCCTTATTCCTCATTTATATGTCATTAGGAATCATTAAAAAAAATACACACTAGCTAATTGCTTGTTATGTTTGATAAAAACAGGAAAAATAATTTTAATTGGCTGAAAATCATTATATAAACTAAACAAGCCTGCCACCTTTCTTGGTATTTCATTTTTCATTCTTCTAAATTGGAATTGCTTCTCCACAATCATTAGAATAAAAGAGAAAATAAATTGAAAAGTTGAAGGAAACAAAGAACCACAATCAAAGTGATATTTTTGTCTACATTTCAGTACAATTTTAGTACTTGACTACATGCAGAACTGTTGAAACAGAATAATCACAAATTGAGACCACAAATTGAGGAGGTGCACTCCTGGAGAATTGGATTAAGTTTAAACACCAAAAATCTGGTGGATTGAGCTCAGCCCGTATGTTTAAATTGAATAAATCTGAAAGATAAACCCAATCCACCTTCAAACTGCCTATTTGGGAACCTAGAAATCTGAAGGCCAGCAAGGACAGCCGCAGAAAGGAATGAAGCGACTTTATGGCATGGCTCGCGAGCCGAGAGAAGCAGGAATGCATCTTCTCTCTTCCTTCCCATCAGGACACTATGTACAAAGAAATTCAAAGAGATTGAGACTGGAGTCTAGGTTGTGTAACAGAACACCTCAAGACTAAATTGCCTAAGGTCAGGAATTGAAAATTCTATCCCACTCCATCCCATGATCAGATTATACTCACCAGAGGTAGAAAACTTTCTGGAACCAAACAAGTGCCCACTCTTCAGCACTGCCACCCTCCCCCCAGCCTCCTCTCCACCAGCTTCCCAACCAGATTGAAAAAATATTGGGATCAAACCACTCAACCTCCAGAGTCGTGGATCAGACTCTTTCTGAGGTCAGGAGTTTAATTCCTCATGGTAATAGATGACACTCTCCACTCCTGGACTTTTGCAAAAATTTCCCAGGGTTATGGGTGAGACCTATTTATCTCACAGCCATGTCCTGATTCCTGCTTGTCTGCCTCAGACCCATGTCTGTTAATGAGCTTGACTCCGAGGAGGAAATCTGTCAAGGATAAAAGATGTAATCCATGGGACTAACACTCCACAACATGCAGGAGGTCAGGGTACTGTCTGCCTCCAGCACAGTCTGTGCGTGATCCAGGGGATTGGTGATGGTCAATCTTCTAGTTGGGCAAGACATAGTCAGGGGATATGTCAGTCCTGGTTGGCCATCATGGTCAGGGGCCTAGTCAGTCAAAGGTAGTCAGAGTTCTGGGCTGAATACAGTCTTGGGAATCTGTGCATTGATCATTCAAGCGAGTGCAAGGGAAATTATAGAGGCAATGTCAAAGTGTTGAGGGAGTCAAGGCTGGCAAGGGATTGGAGAATCAGAGACATCTGTACATGCCTGCACAAGGATGATGGGGAAACTCAAGGTATATGGTTGCGAGGCATAACAGCAGAAGAGGGGTTATTGCCAGTGAGCTCTGTGATCTCCACAGGGGAGCATAGAAGGGTGGGCATTATTAAAGTGATCTGCCAGGGCTCTGGGAGCAAAGTGGATATCTGGAGGTAATGCTCAACATGATTGGTCTCCACATGGGGACATGAGTGGAAATGGGCTCTTAAGGTAGTTTAGCGTAAAACAGGACATGGTCACTAGCAATCAGGCAGAAATCCATGCTGAAGGTTTCCTCCTGAGCTACGTTTCTTGCCATCACTTGCCATTCTCTGGATGCAAAATACTTCTGGAAATAACTGGGACTATTTCCAAAGTAGGCGGAGTCAGTGTGACAGGTGAATGTACAGGATACGCGTCTGTTGGATGTTAGGACATTGAAGGGGCAAATATATGAAACAAACATTTGCAAATTCCAACTGCATTTCATTTGCAATCATTTCTTTAATCATTTATAATTGCATTCAGAAAGAACATGCTTAGGCTTCAAATGCTGATCAAAGGCAAATTATACCATGCCATTTGGCATGTCAATGTTGCCAAAGTTAGCGGCAATGCCTTTAGAAGAGGTGAATGCTGGCTAAAAACATTTCATCACTTGTGAAACTTGTAGGGGTGCTGTGGAAAGAAAGGTACATCATCTCATCAAATATCATGCAAATACAACAAAGAACTGTACGGACCTCAGTGAAAAGTTGAGTGAACAATGTGGGTCTGGGATGGAAAGGGGCTCAGAGTGCAGCAGACACTCCCTTTTTGACATAATATCTCGGTGACTCAGATGGTAAGCCACCTTCACCAAGTCTTGCACATGCTTTGACCAGGCCCATTGTTCAGCAGATGATAAGGTAACTGAAGATGTGGTTCCAATATTTGGACCTGTCTGGGTGGGTGTGGGGTGGAGGGAGGCGAGCCCAGACAAAGTGTACTGCATCATCATAGTGTGCTGCGATCTGCACAATTGCAGCAAGCAACAAGGCAATGTGCTGGATGCTGAGAAACTGAGAGAACTGAGGATGAGGACACGGACTTTGAGAAGTAGAAAACTCTTTTTGTCTGTGACAGAGCTCAGGTGCTACAAGCCAGGCAGGACCTGATTGACCCCCACTTTCAGTTGTTGAGAGATGGTTGAAGCAAATTTTCACAGAATGTTAAAAATAATCATTGGTCATGATGACAACATTTGGTTTGCATTGTCAGGGAGACACATTTCGAAGACTCATTTTGTTTGTGCTCCCTTTTGCTGCCCACAAATAAAAGCTCCTATTTGAAACTGTCCAGTTATTACTGATATAAGATGTTTTCTTCCTAAACAAAGATAAGATGCCCATTGGCATTGGGGACAGAGGAGCAGTGATTTACGGAGGGTTTTTTGATTGGATGTAGCTAAGGACAGTGGCCTGGTGGTTAAACAGTGACTAGGGTAAGGGAATAGCATCGTATGTGCGAAGAAGTGCCAGCCATGTGACTATGTGCCATCACAGTGTGGCTTTGTGACTGTTGTGCCATTACTTTTCTGATGAAGGGTAACGCTAGATTGGCAACACTTGTCTGGGTGCACTGTTGTCTTTGAAAGGTGGTGCAGGGCAAGCAATGCTGGTCTTTGGGCAGATATCCACTGAGTGGCAACTTCCAGGAACAGTTTATGGGTAAGATGGGGCTAGAATTGGATGAGATAGTTGTCAAGGAACAGGGTAGACAGTTAATGCGGCGTGCTTGGTAAAATATAATAAAAAAACATTGCGAGGTCTCACAGCAAGAAACTCAGTAAAAAATAATTCAATGTAACTGACACTTAGCCAAACAAACATAAGATGCAGCACAAAGAGCTTTGCCAATGAATCAAATGCAAAGTGAAATAAAAGAAAAACTTTACACACATTGAGTAGTTCAAGTCTAGGTTCACTGCCTGGAAGATCCTGTGGCGGCAGGATCTATTGAGGCATTCAAGGATGATTATTTAAATATAAACATTGTGCAGGGCCACAGGGAAAATACAGGAGGGAGGCATTAAGTTCAAATGCTCGGTGAGCTAGTGTCGACATGATGAACCAAATGGTATCCTTTCATACTGTAACAATTCTGTGATTCTTTGATTCACCTTTTTACTTTCTTTTTTGATGTTGACTTGCTCAGCTAGCTGGGTTCAATACAAAGTGATGCGGACAGAATGGGTTTCAATTTCTGCACTAGCTGAGGTTACTATGAAGGAGTCTCCTTCTCAACATCTCCCCTTGCCTGAAGCATGGTGACCCTCAGGTTAAACCAGCAGTTATTTGTCTCTAATGAGAGAGCCAAGCAGTACTATGATGACTTTACCTTTCATGTTACAAACCTAGGTCAGGATAACTTACAACTTTTTTGAGATATTATTTCCAATTGAGACACAAATATTGCTTTGTTGTTTGTCTCATCGGTTCCAGGCTGGATGAAGCTTTTCTTACAGTTGTAGGTGGCAGATGTAAAACAACAAAAAAACAAGCTCATATGCCCACCTCAAAATGCCCTTTTGGAACTAGAGGATTTTTAATGAAAACTAAAACAAGAGGCAGAGATTGACCTGGATGTCTTAAGCTCTACTCGCCTCTTGTGTGTCTTTCTCAATAATTCTGATATCTTGAATAATAAAGGCATCTTGGCTGCTACCCAGATGTGAGTCTTTGACGCGGCTGATGCTATTTTTGTTGTCAGATACCACGTGCACATTGATTGAGTGCAAATTCTTTCAGAGAGTGTTGCCAAGGTGTTGATAAGAACTCAATTATACATTGTGTTCAGTATTTTGGTGAAAGCTCTGCATCTTTCTACAGAATGAGGAGGTTGCTCATTTGTAAATGCAATATTTGTCACATCCACAATACTTGTGTGCACCACACACTGCTTGATGATCCCTGGGACTGGCAGTATCTTGTTACCTGGAGTTTTAATAACCTTTACCTCAATGTTTGTTCCAAAGCTTATCTGAAGGTCATCTTATCTTATTATAAACCCTCAGCAGCTTGTCTAGTGAGTAGATGCCTTCTCTGGAGTATCCAGATAGGCGGGAGGCAGCTCAATGATGAAAGTGAACAAAAAAGCCTTAGGTGTTGCTACATCTGCATTCATAGAATCTCTAGTGTGGAAGCAAGCCATTTAGCCCATTGAGTCCACACAGCCTGTCTGATGACCATCCCACTTAGACCTATTCCCCATAACCCTGCCTCTTGCCACCTTTCCAGAATATCCCTACAGTGCAGAAAGAGGCCATCGAGCCTGCACTGACCCTTCAAACAGCATCCTGTAACCCTGCATTTCGCATGGCCAACCCACACAGCCTGTACATCCCTGGACACTATGGGCAATTTAGCATGGCCAATCCACCTAGCTTGCACATTTTTGGACTGTGGGATGAAACCAGATCACCCGGAGGAAACTAATGCAGACATGAGGAGAATGTGCAAACTCCACACAGACAGTCGCCTGAGGGTGGAATCAAACCCAAGCCCCTGGCATTGTGAGGCAGCAGTGCTAACCACTGGCAATGGCAACAAACTCATCAAAATTATTTCAAATAGAAGTACCCCTGATGGCCATTTCAGATAGTAAATAGAAAAAAAGGTAATATAATATAATGGAGGAATGTGTTAAAAGGGAGAGATCAATAAATACAAAAAAAACACCATCTTATGTTATTACATAATGAGATGTCCCTTATAAGACCACTATAAAGCAGAATTAAACATAAAGTTATAAAGGGAAATATCAAGACAAGAGGTCCAATGCTTGGTTAAACCAATAAATGTTAAGATCTGTATTAATGGGAGCAAGCGAGTTTTAAAATCTGAAGCATTTAGGCAGGGAATTTGAGATTTTAGCATGGCTGAAGGTAGGCCAACCAAAGGTGGAGCAATTAAATCAGGGATGCTGAACTAACCAGAATTCACTGAGTGGAGGTATCTCAGTAGGCCAAATGGGCTAAAGGAAATTACAGGGACAATGGCAAGCAAGGCTGTGAAGGGATTGAAACAAGGATCAAGGCATTCCTTGACTGGGAATTAATGCAAGTCAGTGAGCGATAGGTGAAAAGGACTTGATGTGAGTAATATGATAGGCATTAAAGGCCGTGTTGATCTCAATTTTACTTAGGGTATAATGTGGAAGACCAGCCAAGAATGTATTGGAATAGTCAAGTCTGGAGATAATAAAGACATGAATGATAGGTTTAGCAGCAGATGTACATGTTCCAGGACTGTGGCAGAGGCAGTAACCAGGTGCCAACTGAGGCAATGTTATGAAGATGGAAAGAGGCAGGTTTATTGATGCTGCACATGTCTGAAACCTCACCTCTTGAACAAATATGACACAAAAATTGCAAACTGAATGGTTTAATCTTAGATAGTTGCTGGTTTGGAGAAGATGGAGTCAGATCCAAAGGCAATAGTCTCAATCTTCGAAACTGGATGCTGAATAAATAATTTGATAATCTACAGAATGCATTGAGAGAGGTGGTGCCATAGAGATGAATGTCATCAGCATACATGTTTGTAATAATATTATATGTTCTGATGGTGTCATTGAGGGGTAACATGTACATGAGAATGGGAGGGTGACAAGATAATTGAGTGGGAGCAGAAAGAGACTATTACAAATGATATCCAGGCAATGGTTAGATAGGTGAGAGTGGAAATAAATAAGTACAAACCCAGCCAGTTGGATGGCAAAGGAAAGGTTGGAAGAGGATGATATAAGCAACTATGTAAAAAAAGCTGCAGAAGAGGTAAAAAAGATGAGAAGAGAAAGTTTACCTAAATCAATATCACCAGGGAAGTTATTTGCGTGTTTAATAAGAGTTATTTCAGTACTGTGTCAGAGGAAAAATCCAGAGTAGAGGGAGTAATACAAGAACCTTCAGGAAAGATGGCAGGTATTTGGTATTTCAAAATGTGTGCAATGACTTTGGAGAGGAAAAGGAGTGTGCAGACAGGGTTACAATGCATTCTCACAAAGGACTTCGAGCGGAGGATTTTTGGTGGTAGATTTAAAGGAAAGATGGGTAACAACTGAAGAAAGGGAACCATTAACAATATCAGCTAGCATGAGGACTGTTAGGGAATGTTAAGTGATCTGCAGTTTAATGGCAAGAAAGTCTAGGAAGCAGAAAATGGCTTTCATAGTATCAAACCAGAGAGAGCAAGAGAGGAAATAGAAGATGAAGAATAGAAAGAAGTGGGTTCAGGACAAGAACAGAAGAGTTAGAGTAGGTTCAGTCTGGAGGACACATGGAATGAGCTAAGTGGCAAAGATTATTGACAAAGAAATCTGAGAACCTTGTATCTATTGATGGAGGTGATGGTGAGGTTACAGGGAGAAGTAATTAAGAGGATAATTGGCATGACAGAAAAAAAACCACAGGTTATCTTTGTATTGCAGGCTGATGCTGGAATAACATTAGTTTTTAGCAGAGTAGGACGTAATGGTTATTTTTTCATGGGATGTGGGTCGTGTTGGTAAGGCCAGTATTTTTTATCCATCTGTAATTGCCCTTGAATTGAGTCGTTTCCTGTTGATCTGATATCACATCTAAGCTAGGCCACCTACAAATGGCAGATTTCCTTCCCTGTGTCATAAATGAATTATATGTGCTTTTATTAAAATTGACAATGATCTCAATTCCACCAACTGTTGTGATTGGATTTTAACCTATGCCTCCAGAACAAAGTCTTGGCCTTTGGGTTATTAATTCAGTGACATAACAACAATGCTCCTACATAGTGATCCATGCAATCCGGTCAGATATGCTGTTGAATTTTTAAGTGAGTTTTCTGCCATATTCCCTTGGACCTAAGGAAGTGGAGATGAAAACTGTACAAGAGAAATAGGCAGTGTGAACAGAACAATGATTTTATTTGGGATGAAGGAAGTCGAGCAAATCAGTAGCTGCTGAAATGTTGTGGTCATCAGAAGGCCAAAGGCCAGTCTGTTGGGATTTTTAAGGTGCAGTTGTGCATTAATTAATGGTTACTTATTTTTGTACCTCAAATTAATGTTCAGAAAATTTGGGGGTAAGAGGGAGGGGACAAAGTAGCTAACCAACTTTCCTGTGTGCTGTAGGTCCAGCTTTGTAAAAGTGGGGATTATTGTTATGTATTTTAAAATTGATTTTCAAGTTTTGTCTTGTTTATAGATTTTTTTCCCTTTCTCATGATTTAATTGCTTTGAAAGTTTTGTTCAAGCTTTTTTTGACATCCCTATTTTTCTGACAGAGTCTATATTATGCATTCTCCTGCAATGAATACACACCAGTCAGTCTGGGAAATTTCTCTCATGGCCTGAAAAACAGCTAGCAGTAAACAATTTTAATCCTGAATATTCCATGACCTGCAGGAAATAAACCAATTATTAATTTATGGGCAAAACCATATCATTTTTGCAACAGCTTCTATTGGCAACAATACCCACACCAACCAACCTTGTGAATTAGATTGCAAATCAAAAAAAAAATGACTGAGACATTATTGATTATTTATACAGAAAACAAACTAGATTTTCTTTGTCTCTAATCAAAATTGGCTTGTATCACAAATTAATGAAAAGCTATTCTAACCACGCAAGGTGTTAAAATAAACCAGTACACCCATGAGACTTGTTGGTAAATCATATTGTAGTGCTATATTTTGCTTCTTTAATAAATTAGTCAAGATATTCAAGATTTAAATTCATCCTTTCCTGCATAACCTGTCATCATATGACACCTAGTGGAAGAAATAAAATTAAACATCAAAGGACAAGCTTAGAGCAGCAATGTTTGTACTTATGTAATTTATGTAATCTCTTTTATTTTTTATCATCAATTAATTTGGAAAATCGATGTGCCGTTTTTAGTATTCGTTAAGCGGAGGCATCACTATGTCCACAGCATAATCCTAAGATCGATGCTGAATATTCACTGCACCAGATAGGTTTTTTTTTTACCTTCTTTGATGGAAAATGGGAATTACTGGTGAGACCAGTATTTGCAACACAATACTAAATGCCCTTGAGAAGATAGTGGTGAACCATCTTCTTGAATCATTGCAGGTACACTGCATAGTACCATTGAGCGAGGAAATTCTAGGATTTTGACTCAGTGACACTGAGTGGCAATCTTCAGCAGGAGAAAGGATTTGGACTTCGGATCAGTAGGAAGTAGGTTCCCAGGCGGGAGTGTTATTGGGTCAGCGTTTGGGGTTGTAAGTAGTTTAGGAGAGGGACAATTGGGATGTGTGTGAGCAAAGTGTAGGATCTGTTGAATTGTTCCTCAGGAGGTAGACAATGTATTTAAATTATGCCACTTAATTTCATCAGAACTCTCCAAACAATCTGATTTAAATGGAGACTTTGGAGGTTTCCAGGCATCGGTGAATTGTCTGGCAGAAATTTCAATTTCCTGATTAATACCCACCAAGTGTGCTACGATGGATTTCCCGTGCATCTAAACTTACATCTAAACTGAAATAATGACTGTCTGGCCAGCAGAATGTCCAGCTGCTGTATAACTGTTAAACTGTCCCCATGCTTCCCTCACACACACTGAACTGCCCCTCCTCCAGAAAACTTGCATGCCCCATTTCCTGACCTGCTGTCCCCGGAACCCAACCACAACCACCGATCCTTTACTTCTCACCCTCCTCATACACCACAACCTCTATACCCCTCCCACACCAAACAACCTCAATCCTCAGCCTTACCATCAGACCCAACCCATTCCCCTCAGTTGGGTAGCGCCCAGCACAAACCCCCACCTTTACCCAATACTAATCGCCCTCACCCAACAAACACCCAACACCCTGCCAGCCCCGTACCAACTGTCCTCATATGACTGAAGTCAACACTCACCTCCCAATACCACCCCCTCTGGGCCCAACCCAACCCAACACTCTGTTGCCACTTAAAAGTAGCTGTCAGGAATGTTCGCAAAATGGCTCAATGTAACTTTGTGTCAGACGTTTTTCAGACTTCCTTGGTCAAAAGAATCACAACAAGACATGGCTTCTGCCACAAAGTATTCTTTTTTTTTCTATCACAAACATGTTCCAGATATCTGTTTGATTTTTGAACATTATTGTTAAGCTTCATGATATTCAGATGAGACATGAAGGAGCAGTGCTGCAGCAACACTGCAGGACAGTCCATTAGATTCAAAGAAAAACCACACAGTCAGAACTCTGAGAAATTACACTGCAAAAATGATAAGTGACCAAGAAACAGCCATGCAATGTGGAGGAATTAAACAGCAATCGAACCAATTCCACACGATGGAAACATTTTGATATTGAAGTAATGTTGAATCAGCAAGACTGGGGGTGATCGGTGAACAGGAAATGGTTCTTATTAACAAAGTGAACTTGAAGAAGACATGAGAGGGATAAAAGTTCAGAGCTGTGTACCCCAGGGGATGTTTGACCTGGTAGGTGGGTATAGGGCATGAAGTAGTAGAGGCAGCACAATAGATGATCTCAATCTTACTGAGAATGAAAGCCAAAAGCTCCTCACATTTATTGTTAGAGATGAAAATGGAGGAACCAGACTGGATGATGTGGGAGAGATAGTAGAAACTGCAGATAACAAGGTGTAGAGCTGGATGAACACAGCGGGCCAAGCAGCATCAGAGGAGCAGGAAAGCTGACGTTTCAGGCCTAGACCCTTCTTCAGAAATGTCAGCCTTCCTGCTCCTCTGATGCTGCTTGGCCTGCTGTGTTCATCCAGCTCTACACCTTGTTATCATGGATGATGTGGGAGATTGTTTATAGTGGAGAAGTGATTCAAGGTTGTCATTGTAATCCATGATGATAAATATAACAATTTCTAATGACTGTACATGATCTTAGAGAATAGTGAAGCAATTTTGCTTTGCCAAATAGCCTCCTCCTTTCCTATTTCTTATTGTACTACTACTTTAAACCAAAGTTAAAGAATGAATTTGGAGACGTAAATCCAGTTGTGGATTATTAAAAAGCCATTTGCATTGTTTACTGTGGAAATTGCAGAACTAACTACGATAGTTTTAAAATTGTTATTGTAATATCTTTTGTATTTTATTGTAGCCTTCAGTGGAAAGATTGCAGGGTATAAAGCTTCATCTTCTTTTCAATTTATCAATGTTTCTAATGCAGTAAACAACTAAAGGCAGACTTTACCATGGATGGATTGGGTCTTATAATTTTTCAGGTTGGCTATAATTTTTTTGTATTCATTCATGGGATACGCGCATTGCTGGTGAGGCCAATGTTAACTGCTCATCTCTAGTTGCCTTTGTGGAGGTGGTGATGAGCTTCTTTCTAAACCACTTCAGTATATTTGCTGCAGATGGTCCCACATTGGCATTAGGGAGGAAGTTTCAAGACTTTGACCCATTGACACTGAAGCAACTGTGATATGTTTCCATGTAAGGGTGGTGAGTGGTCTGGAGAGGAACTTGCAGGTGGTGATGTTCCCAAGTGTTTGCTGCCCTTGTCCTTCTCGATGATAGATGTAATTGGTTTGGAAGGTGCTGTCCAAGGAGCCTTAGTGAATTTCTGCACTGCATCATGTAGACGACACTCTCCACTGCTACTGAGCATTAATGGTGAAGGGAATGAATGTTTGTGGATATGGTGCTAATCAAAGTGGGCTGCTTTGCCCTAGACAGTGTAAAGATTCTTGACCGTTGTTGGAGCTGCAATCAACCAATCAGGCAAGTGAAAAGTAATCCACTATAGTCCTGACTTGCGCCTTACAGAGAGTAGACAGTCTTTGGTTAATCAGGAAGTGAGTAACTCTTTACAAGATTCCTAGACTTTGATCTGGTCCTGTAGCCATTGTATTTATTTGGCTAGCCCAGTTCAGTTCTGATCAATCACACCCTTGGGATTTTGATAATGGGGGATCGAGTGATATTAATGCAATTAAATATCATTGAGTAACAGTCAGGTTCTCTCTTGTTGGCAATGGTCAGCGTTGGGCACTCAAGTGGCATGAATGCCACTTGTACTTGTCAACACAAACTTGGGTATTGCCCAGGTCTTGCAGCACTTAGTCATGGACTGCCTCAGTATGTAAATGTTCCAAATTGTGCTGAACATTGTGCAAATAATAGTAATCATCTCCACTACTGACCATATGATGGCAGTAAGTTCATTATTGAAGCAGCTGAAGATAGTTGAGGCCTAAAATGGTACTCTGAGGAACTCATGCAGAAATGTCCTGGAGTGGTGATGACTGATCTCCAACAACCACAACCATTTTCCAATGCACCAGGTATGACTCCAACCAGCAGACAGTTGTTTTCCCTGAAAATTAACAATTCACATAAATGTCTCCTGGAATTCATATCACAGTTCACTTAAGAACAAATGATGTTTTAAACAACCATCTTCTCCTCCTGTTCTGATTTATTGTTAAGATCCATTAAATTGAACTGGGATTATAGTTGGAACAAAATATACCTTTGTGCACTTCAATGCTGTGTTAATGTTTTCACACAAAATTGGTGGAAATTAAAAGGCTTATTTTTGTACTTTGGTAACTGCTATGCTTCAAATGACACTAGGGTTGGAAATCAACTCCTTTGAATCTACATTCCTGTCTCTACACTGACTTTTTTTTTTGTTCACACTGGTGTCTTCACTGTGTGCATGCAATTCTGTTATGTCCTGCACTGAAGACAATTTGGTAAGGGTAAACCAAGTGCTGTCTTTTACTCACATCAGAAGCAGGCATTAGGCCACCAACATATGCAAATAATAGGCTTTATATCTGCTCTTGCTCCTTCTTGCTTATGTCTGAGACAACTGGCAGCCAGCTGATTGTCTTGGTGAAAAAAAAACATGCAGCAGGGTAGAACGAGAAAAAATTTAGTATTTACCTTAATCATCACCATTCTTGATCCCAAGACCTCTGATCTGACTTCCAACTCTGACCTTCAGACCTCTCTAATCTCCCCCAAGTAATATCCTTGTGTTCACAATCCCACTCAGCCAATAATACTGCAGCCACTGCCCATCCCAAAGATGTTCTTTCCCAAACACATATTGAAACCCACTCATTCTTCCTCCAAACCCCACAACCTTATGCTGTCATTTATTTCAACATTGGTGTATGAACCTCTGTTGGCCTTTACATCACAGTAAAGTCTGAGAGCCGCAATTATGGCTTTCTCAGATCACTACCTTTGAATGTGGATTATCAAGACCCTGCAGGTGAAGTTGCTAAAATAAACTAGGCCTAAATGTATTTTACGGTGTCAGTACATTTTCCCAACTAGTATCACAACGACACAACAGGGTCTACTATAGCCAATGACATGAAAACATCAGTCTGTAACGAGGGAATCAGGAAGACTATTGCATGTACAGAAAGGATAATGAGTATTGCTGAAAGAACGACAAATATTCTCAAAACGTTTCATCCTACACTCATCAGGACAATTTGCAAGAAATGCCAATGTAAAGTGAAAACACCATTTATATTGCCTGAGTAGAGAGTGCTGATTGTTTGACAAGAGGACTCTAATTGGTAGAGATACTGTCCTGAGAAATAAACCAAATAATTGCTGTCATCTGCCTTTTTTTTTGCATTTGAAGCAAATGCAATGTGTGTAAAAACCCATGTGGTTTATTAATGTCCTTTAGGAAAGGAAATCTACCATCCTTGCTTGGCCTGGCATTCATTCCACTCTGGATCCACTGCAAAGTGGTTGACTTTTAACTGTCCTCTTTCGGGATGGATAATAAATGCTGACCTAGCCAATGAAGCCCTCATGCCATGGATAAATTAAAAAAAACCTAAACAGGAGCACTAAAAGTCTTAACACCTCAGTGGTTACAACTTCAAACCATCATTCCATATATTTTTATTTTAATTGAAGAACTGAGTGTTATGTATTGGTCTAGAATTTATTTACAGCGCATACTTCCAAATTAATTGAATCACTTTTCAATCATGAAATATTTGAAATATTCATTTTACAAGAATTCTTTCCACTTTAGGCTTTATAAATTATTAAACTACACGGCAAAATAAAATGGACATGTCATTATTACAAATGAGCAACAAAACCTTCAGCAATGTATTAGATTACTCAGGAAGTACAAAAGTTTAAATAAATATTATCAAAAAAACTCCACAAATTTAAATCATCCTGAATATTTTAGTTGGAGGTCATTTTCTTCTCCTGTTTTGTGAATAACATCTTTCCAGATTTGTCATGAAATGTATATGTGATGAAGTGGTAAATAGTGAAGGAACACAGCAGGCCAGGCAGCATCAGAGGAGCAGGAAAGTTGACATTTTGGGTCAGGACCTTCTTCAGAAATAAAGAAGGTCCCGACCCGAAATGTTGACTTTCCTGCTCAACTGATGCTGCCTGGCCTGCTGTGTTCGTCCAGCTCCACACTGTGTTATTTATGACTCCAGCATCTGCAGTTCTTACTATCCCTAAGTGGTGAATAGTTTTCCATTCATGATGAACCATACCATAAATGTCTACATTTCAAACGCGAGTACTGTTACTTTAGTGGATGTGAGATTGCCTGCAATGTAAATCTACCATTGCATTGGAAGTCACGTCTGTCATACTGACCTTGCAGTAGCAGATGAGGGACCTAACAAAAGGGAAAATCTGCTTGACCTCTACCTTACCAACCTATCCACAAAAGACATCTGTTCATTATAGAATTGTTCAAAAAAGCCACTGCACAGTCCTTGAGCAGACAATGTTCTGCCTTCACACTGAGGATACAGCCCATCATTTTGTGTGGCACTGCCATCATACTGAACAGGATAGATTCAGACCAGATCTAGGGGCTCAAGATTGCTCACAAGGCACTGTGAGATATCAGCAGCAGCATAATCTGCAACTTCCAAGTTCACCCTATCTTTCACTCAACTGTTGCCATCAAGACAGTTGATCAACTTTGTTCAATGAAAAATTGAAGAGACCATGCCAGAAGCAGCACCAAATATACTTAAGAATGGGGTAGCACCCTGCGAAAGTTACTAAACAGAACTACATGTATGCTGAACAGCAGAAGCAGCATGCAATGGATAGAGCTAAGGAATTCCATAAACAATCAATACATTCAAGGTCTGCAGTGCTGCCACATCAAGGCATAAATGGTTGGATAATTAACTAGAGTGGAGCCCCGTCTTCATCATATGTCAAATGTCTCCATCTTCAATGATGGGGTTCCAGCATCTTAGTGCAAATGACAAGGGTGAAGATTGTGCAATCAATTTGCAAAGTTGAGTGCTTTAAAATGGCACTTAAACTGTAATAACCTGCTCAATGATCCTTAGTTTAAGTTCTGCCAGGTCCATTCAGCTCCAAGTCAATGTCAGACATTCTGGACATTCTGTGACCTACCTTGATAAAGTATCTTGACATTTTTATTGACGTAACAGTTAGCTGTATATTCAATAACCTGATCAAAAGTAGTCTGAGGGAATTAATACTTAGTTGTGTCTGGAAAGCAAATTATCCTGTTTGTATCCTTCTTTCAAGCTCCACATTCCCGACCAATATAACAAAAGATACTTGGCATAGTTGGCTTTCTCCGATGTGAAGAACAATGGCAATGTGTAGCAAAAGCTTGAAAGTTGAAGTTCCTCACTGGGTACCCTAATTACTCTGATAAGTAGTGGCAAATCTCCTAGTCTTTTACTGCAACTGCTCAAGAACTGAAAAGACATGTTGTGTTTGCTATTGGAATTGTTGTAACAACTAATGAGCATCTGGAGCTTTTCATAGTTGAGAATATCATTAAAACCCTCATTGGAGAAGGCCGTCTGAAGTTCAACTGATAGATTGTAATTAGATTTTCCTCATCATCTAGTCGAGTAAGAATGTGAGCCAGCCATCTGTAGAATTTCACGCAAAATCTTGAGTTATAACATTCCTATTGTAATGTTGGCCACTTACATACTATTGACAGGGGCTGGCACAATTCGGATTCAAGTATGATGTGCTGAAGACTGTTTTCTGGAAGTCTTTTCCTGATGCAAGCTATAAATGCCATTGTATTGTGAAGTGCCTTCATGTCAAGAATGGGTCTTTGTAATAAGAGAGCATTTTTCCAATAAATTTTCTGGACCTTCATTTAAATTGCCAAATTCATTACTATGACAATCTGATCCAGCCCGAGATTGACTCTAATATCGACATTTCAATGTAAACTTTTTCTCACTATTCTGAAATCAGTAGGTCTGGCATTGATGTCTGGGAAGTAGCTGATGTGTGGCCTCTGTGCAATTGAAGTTCTTTGAAGTGAGACATTGAAACCCGTGCATCAAGGCAAAAGATCATCACTCATTTCTGTCAACATGCTGTTGAATGATGCATTATTCAAGCTGCCTATGTTTTCTTGGACATACAAGTGCAATTATACCCTCTCACAAATGGCAGAGCACCTGCCCTTTGTCCTTCCCTATACAAAACAATATTTGTGCGGTATGGTTGCGGAGCTTCATTGGGTGGATGCTTTCAGTTGCTTTATTTTGGAAGATTCATCCCTTTGAATGCTTATGCCCTTTCCTGACAATGTCTCCCCTTCAAAGCTATTGAAATCCCAGCCTTTTACATATTTTGAGATTGAAGTAAGATGTACTTCTCACTTGGTTGACTCTCAAGGTCAGCCAGTTTTGTAGGAGTTTTATGAACAGTTCCATCGAGTATAAAGCCTGATTAGCTGTGCTGATTAGTCAAGTGGCTAACAGATATTGTCAGAGTCCAATGTTTTGGCATTAGCCTCCTCCCCTTCACGGTTCATGATGTCTGGCAATAAAGAAATAGTCTTCTGGGTATTGGTATTATCAACAGGAGCCTATGAATTTAATGTTATGTTGGCAGATTACAAATTGGTGCTTTTTTACTGTAATATTAAAGTGATTTGTTTGCACAATGCAGCCAATTTTGTCATTTCTTTACCAGCAGCTTCCTACTTGCTGTCTTAATTGTGATGAATAATAAGAGAAGAGTTAAAAATGAGCTTTGCGTCTCTGCAACAGGGATGTTTCACTTATTGTTCTCTGTTGCAAGATGGCAGAGGGGGGAACAAGTGTGTTCAGCATGTGACTGTCCGAACGGTGTAGTGACTTTTGCTAACTCAATCATTACAAAATAAGGGCGAGTGCATGCTCTCACCACATCAGTCTGTCCCTCTTTCTCTGAAGCGGTGGTGTGTTTAGGACCATTTCGCCCCTGCACCTCCAGTCTTGACTATAGTGCCAATTTGTGCAAGGTGCACCTCACCGCTATCATTGTCTGTAAGCCAGACTGGTATAAGCTGGAGGGGGTGACACAGCACACCTTCAGCGTTTGATACAAACTATGAATGCAGAGCAGAAGCAGGTCATTTGGCCTCTTAACATTCAACAAGGTCAAAACTACATTTTGTTGTTTACATTTTGAATTCCACATTCCATCTACCTCTGGTCACCTTTGTTCCCTTACCTGAGAAGTATCTATCCATCTCTGCCTTAAAAGTATCAAAGACCCTGGCTTCTGACACAGAGAGTTCCATGGATTTACAACACACTGAGAGAAAAAACAAATCTCTTCATCTCTCCTACAATGTTGACCTTTATTTTTTTAAAACAGTGTCTCCCATTTCTAAATGCATCCACAAGAGGAAACATCCTTTACACATCCATTGTGTCAAGACCGTTCAGGATTTTAAATGCTTTAATCAAGTCACCTTTTACTGTTCCAAACAAATCCAATCTGTCCAATTTTACCACATAAGACACACCATGCATTTTAGCTATCATTCTAGTAAACCTCGTCTGAACTACCTCTGACAGATTTACATCTTTTTTGATGTAAGGAGGCCAAAACCTAATACAATATTCAAGATGTGGTCTTAACAATGCTTCATAACAGTGAAGCACAACAATCTTACAATTATATTCAATTCCTTTCAAAATAAAGGAAAACAATCCCTTGGCCTTTTGAATTACTCAGTGTGCCTGCATACTAATGTTTACGACTCATGTACTTCTTGGGGAGGTAACAGATTAGTGGTATTATAACTGAGCTGCTAACCCAGAGAGGAGCAGGAAGGCTGACGTTTCGGGCCTAGAGCCTTCATCAGAAATGGGGGAGGGGAAGGGGGTTCTGAAATAAATAGGGAGAGAGGGGGAGGTGGATTGAAGATGGATAGAGGAGGGGATAGGTGGAGAGGAAACAGACAGGTCAAAGAGGTGGGGACGGAGCCAGTAAAGGTGAGTGTAGGTGGGGAGGTAGGGAGGAGATAGGTCAGTCCAGGGAGGACGGACAGGTCAAGGGGGCAGGATGAGGTTTGTAGGTAGGAAATGGGGGTGCGGCTTGAGGTGGGAGGAGGGGATAGGTGGGAGGAAGAACAGGTTAGGGAGGCGGGGAAGAGCTGGGCTGGTTTTGGGATACGATTTGGGGAGGGTAGATTTTGAAACTTGTGAAGAACCCTGCAGCCCAATGGTATCAATGTGGATTTCACAAGTTTCAAAATCTACTCTCCCCCTACCGCATCCCAAAACCAGCCCAGCTCGTCCCCGCCTC
>NC_063350.1:41470949-41473834 GCF_021869965.1 Rhincodon typus | reverse complement strand
TTTCAGAACCCCCTTCCCCTCCCCCATTTCTGATGAAGGGTCTAGGCCCAAAATATCAGCTTTTCTGCTCCTATGATGCTGCTTGGCCTGCTGTGTTCATCCAGCTCTGCACCTTGTTGTCTCCGATTCTCCAGCATCCGCAGTTCCTACTATCTCTGCTAACCCAGAGACACAGGTAATGTTCTGGGGACACGAGTTTGAATCCTGTCATGGCAGATGGTGGAATTTGAATTCAATTTAAAATTAAGAGTCTAACGGTGACAATAAATTCTTTGTTCTCTAATGTCCTTCAGAAAAGGAAACTGCCACTTTTACCTGGTCTGACCTAAATGTGATTCCAGAGCCTCAGCAATATAGTTGACTCTTAACTGCTTAACTATCTGTTTAAGTAATATTTTGCTTTTTTGCATTCTTGCTATGAAAGTGAATAACTTTGTATTTCCTTACATTATACAGCATCTGCCAGATTTTGACCCACTCACTTGACCTAGTGATCTTCCTCTCTATTTGTCTGTCATCTGCAAGCTTAACTACCGTGCCTTTGCTCCCCTCATGTAAGCCTTTGATGTAAAAAGCTGAGACCCAAGAACAGATACCTCTGAGACCCCACATACCACATCCAGGAAACAGAAAAAGACACATTTATATATGCTCAAATTTCTGCCAACTAGCCAATCTTCTTTCCATATTAGTATTTTATCCACAGTATCATGGGCTTGTAGTTGTCCCAATCTCTTTTGTGGAACTTTGTCAAATCCCACTGGAAATCTAGATTTCAACTGCTTGCTTGATGGTGACATCAATCGTATCTATCCCCGGGGTGATTGTCTGGGCTCCTAATAGGGTTGATTAGTTAGATCTCTTGTGCATAGCCCTTGCCTCCAAGGACCCAGCCTCTAAATCTGCTTTGTTGTCCAAAGGGCTCACGGAAGGCTGTCTGCTATCTGAGGAAAACATCATAGCAGTTCTCAGAGAATCTTCCATAAGCAAGATGATCTTTCTCTGGTTCCACATGAACAGCCCATTAATTGCATGGGATCTCTTGCAGTTGACAAGGACTCTGGGATAATCTTGGCATACCTTGAATGCCATTTATGTGTAGTGATGACTCTCTGGACCCAGCCAAAGCTGCAAGCTGAGAGTCTACTCATTCTGATAGTTTCATTGGTTGCAAAATGCAAATAATTTCAAGAAGCCTTTGCAAACACAGCATTGGTCATCTGTGTGATGAATTCATAGGTACCAGGTTTTGTGAGATTTTGTAAATATCTCCTCCTAATTACTGGAAGAAGCCAAAGACAAAGAAATTGAATGCATTTCAATTTCAAAAGCCAATACCAATACATGTCAACCAAGTCAATTGGTGGGAAGATTTTTCTCCAGGGGACTGTGAGATGTCAATGACCACTTGACCCAGTACCCTGAGCCTCCTAAAGCATAATTCCTTCTAGAAGAAGGTGTTCAGTGAGGAGAAGCCTGCTTTGTTGCTGCTCTTGATGCTCTTGTGTCCTCAAATGAGGCTCCCGTAAATCTTCATAAATAGAGCCTATGCTATGTTGACATTTTGACAACTGGGAAATGTGAATCAAGTATACAGTAGTCTGAAGTAATGGAAATAACTTGTAAAGTCTATTCCAAAGTAGTTCAAACATATTTTCAGAACAAGTTGTGTGAGGAAAATGTCTTTAACCTAGGCAAGTTAGTAGGTGTAAGGTTGAAGTCTTTATCAAATGTTTTGCCCCCTCCAAACATGTTGACCTCTGGCCTTATTTTATGTGGTGTGTTCCCAGAAGCCCATAAAGCAAATGCACCCAGAACCACATTTAAAAGGCTCAGTTAAATCAACACGTGTTGACATGTTGAAATTTGTTGTTTGCTTCTTCTGATAATGTTTCTCATCACCATCAAATATGCTACAATTAAAAGCAGAAATTACAGAGCTAATATGCTGTCAAATTCAGCCTGATTTACAAGCTGCCATTCCCAAATCACACTCTGTTTTATAAATCAGAATACCCCTGATTCAAATGAATGGTGAACCATCTACTCTGCAGGTGCATTTTCCCCACAAAGCTGACAAAACTATAACTGACAAAGTTTCGATTATTCTGCAGAAGCCTGTCACTGGTATGGAAGAGCAGATACTTCTCCTCACATTGATGGAAATTATATGTCAGATCTGATCAAATATTCTGAGACAGGTTGACATTTTAACTTCAGGATCAGAAAGAAATACTTTTGTAGAATAAAGTCTTACTTTTCACAATCGCCTCCACAATCCCTAAGAGAGTATTTCTCTTTATCATCTCAGCAACCTCACACAAAACATCATTTTCTAAAGAAAGCACTTCACCCAATAATTTAGCCAAGTGTCTGAGTGACTAAATTTTACAAATTGGGCTAGAATTGGTTCTGCTCTGTTTTTTGATCATCAGCATTTCAATTTGTGACCTGCCTGAGTCTATTGAAATCAAACTGGGCAATTCAGAAGTTTGTTTCACCCCCTCATTTGACTGTCAGTAGCACTGAGGTCAAGTGATGTTTGTGCAGATCCTACGTTCCCTAGGGTGTTGATAGTATCCAGCAATATCTTTTGGAGGTCATGTGCTCCAGGAAACCTGACTCTCTCACTAATTATTTTTTAAAGGGAGACTGCAGACTGAAATCCTAGCTGATGGAGAATGATCCTGAAGCATTGGAAGTATTCTGCAGCAAAGCAGAGGGCTCAAATAAAAACAAAAGGTGCTAGAGAAACTCAGCAGGTGTGCTAGGACCTGTCAAGAAAGAAGTGGAGTTAACAGAGTTTATGATAACACAATGTGGAGCTGGAGGAACACAGCAGGCCAGGCAGCATCAGAGGAGCAGGAAAGTTGACATTTCTTCAG
>NC_063350.1:41389279-41470549 GCF_021869965.1 Rhincodon typus | reverse complement strand
CTGAAGAAATGTCAACTTTCCTGCTCCTCTGATGCTGCCTGGCCTGCTGTGTTCCTCCAGCTCCACATTGTGTTATCGCTGAGTCCAGCATCAGTAGTTCTTACTATCTCCCTTAAAAGTGTTTATGACTCTTTTCAGAAAGGAGAGGGCTCCTAGGTTTAGTGGTACCACACTGTATACTCTACTTATCCAGGTGGTAGACAATGCTTGCGTTAAATAAATCACTTGAGAAGGGTGACCCTTGACTGGAGACCTGGAATTTAGCACCACAGAAGTTTCAGCAGTGCAACAAAGTATACAATGACTTTGCACAGCGTTCGCGCCCACCACACCATCAATCTATTACACTGTTCAAGAAAACACATCCCCGTCACTCACACAGCAGCACTCCATGATTTTCCATACTCATACCTAACGTTCACAGACTCCACTCCACCCATAACCATTTATCAAAACTGTCAACATCATACCCAGCTCAACCAACCTCCAAACATCTCCAACTCATCAGTCATGATTGGGCACTCACCCCAAGCATAGTGTCACATAATCATTGATGCACTGCCTTCTCTCTCGCAGAACAAGGCCATCCATAACATCAAGACTGTACAGAAGCCCTAAGTCAGGGTGGGGTACTCCATGATTTCAACACGTACCCCTAGCAGAAATGGTATAACATATCATGGAGCAAAAAGCAACACAGCCCCTGGATTCTGGTACGGCAGAGCTGGGCCAGGATGATGGCAAATGGTGGCCTAATTGTGTTTTTCATCCTCATCCTGAGATCTTGCATGAAATACAAGCTACAGATAGTGTGAATGTCAAATGTCAGCTTTCCTCCCAACTCTTTCCCTCAAACTTCCTGTTTGAATAATTTCAAAAGATGCAAAAAAGCTGCTTCGCCAACATCCACAGAACAGGCAGGAAGAAGAGAAATAATTAACCCACAAAAATTATTGTTTCGTTAAGAGAAAATACCTTAAAGTACTGTCAATCACTACCAAACTCAACAGAATATGATATATTAGTCATATTCCTGTTAATCTAGAAGGAGCAATAGTTGAGATCTAATGTTTTATCTTCAAATAAAAAAAATCACACCATTATTTCTCCAATCGTCATGTGTGATTAGTACATTTACACTTAAAAGAAAAATGTAACATTCTTGATTTTTTTATGGGCACTATTGCAAAATGCTGGATCCATGATTTTGAAAATTTCACTGAGTAGAATGTAAGACACGGCCCTTCAAATGCAGCAAGAAGGAAATAGCTGGCGTGAAAGGGAAATATTTAATAAGCCTCAACAGATAGAAATGATTTTTTAGATCTCTGCACGCATCATCCCTTCATTCTTGGATCAAAGTTAACCCACAAAGGTGATGATTATAAACTCAGTCACTGGATCAGATAATGGCACTGTGAGAATCTTCCAGGACATATTGCATTGTGGCCAACAAATGATGAGTCACTAGGCATGAGTGGGCTACAGCCAAGCCAGGAAATTGAGAGCAGCTTGGGAGCCAGCTTGTCAAGGGTGAGGTCGCCAATGAGTTCTACCACAATGAGTTCAGATAAAGATCAAAATGGGATGAGGTAAAGGAAAAAACATCTTTGACAATGCACATTGAGTTTCTTGGTGCATTGGCAGGCCTGCCTGATAGCCCTATGCCATTGTCCAACAGCGAATGCATGCATCCATCTTCAAAGTGACAGATGTCATCATACAGGACCAGAGCCTATCCTATCAATCATAAGAATGCTAGATGCCCCCTTGGACAGCATTGCCAGCTCAACCCGTAATATAGCATTTGATGACCAATGTCTCAGCTTCCAGCACAGTGCAGTTGGAATTATCCTGATAGCTCTGCGCTGTAGTGGAAACTTAGACAGAAGCCATGAGATCCATGGCTGTTTTCCATCCCTGCTCTGACATCTGAAATCATGGGTGCATAACACAGTGGTTAATAGCATATGGAATCTCTCTGAGCAGTTCAGGAATTAGTTCAACAGCAGATTGCTAGGATAGTTGAGCTGCTGTACTAGGGAATCATAGGTGTTGCTAACAGCGCAAACCTATTGCCTTCTTTCAGCATAACAGCATTCATGGTCCAGCACTTCTATAAGGCATGTACCCTTGACGGTGCCTGGCAGAGAACCAGTCCTGAATTCTGCCAAGGAAGTATTTGGAAATGCAACCCTAAGGCCCAAAGTTCCTTAAGGGCATCCTGCAGGACCATTTGCAATTTCCCCCATCCAAAATCAGCAGCATTTTTTTTCCACCCATCATTGCACACATGCACTACTTAGTCCAGGCAAATATCCCTGTAAGACAGTGACAATGGGAATGTACAAGGATGATTAACTCACTGTTGTGGAAGTGCGAACCATTATCAAATGTTTCACACTTTGCACATGAAGGATGTTGTATTCTTTCCTCCTCCAGTTCCTCCTCCTCTCTCCTTTCCTCCTGACTGAACATTGGCGAATGGCTGTGTTGTGTTCCTTAACACTGAACCACAACTCTCATACTGGATTTAAAAGTAGCATAGGCTCAATTTACTTGAAAACCTCAAACAGGTTAATTTACCAGGGAAGTGCTAATTTGCAGTTAAGGAAAACCTTATTACATGTCTTGAGTCTAGTACACTATTGCTTGGCTTCCTCACAGCTGCTAGTCACATTGTGTCATCCTGATTCTTGGCTCATTGGAGTATTCAGCTCTTAAAGGAGAAACAAACTTGCTTTATCTGCCCTCCCTGTTTAAATTCATGGATATGTTAAAGATCAGAAAGTAATGAATGAGCAATCCCTGTATATGGCTCAAATGAACATTTCTTCTCCTTCGCTGTATAACTAAGCCAGGAGAAATCACCACCCAAAACCCAGCATAAAGCTAACGCCAACTATACATAAGTAAAAGCCACTGAAAACCACTTCACCTTCAATTTGTGAACTGGCCCTAGAATCAGCACAGGTACAAGTCTCCTCTTGCAATAAAGCACCTCATCTTTGTGATATGCAAAGTCATGGATTAGACTTTCAATTAAAAATGTTTTCAATCTTGGCATTAGATAAGTTAGATTCAGCATCAGTACACCTTGAACTAACACAAACAGAAGATTTACTTGTGTGTGTCCTTTATCTGATATTACACTGTAGGCTGAACAGGAAACAGCCAGGATGCAGCCTACACTTAGTAAGTGGCTTAAGGACTACATACTATTGCAAAAGGTGACATTACATCAATCAATAGCCCCACAAGCATTTCTACTATTTCTTGTAAATGTTACTGTTTGATAGCTAAGTAACCAAGAACAGGAAGAAACCTTGTCACTCATCATGTTCAGCTCACAATAGTATTTTTGTATGTAGATGCCAAGCATTCATTTATGTGATTTGAAATTCAAACACATTGACATTTCTATAGTGGTGCAAATGATGCTTCATCCACCTGCATAAAATAAGATTGTAAGATGGACAGATATTTCTGTGGATCAGAATTATGTACAATGTATTGCTACAGGAGTTGCTGAATAGCAGAATATTAAAATTCGGCTCATGCAGGTTTTCATTGCTAACCTGTTTCTGACATGCTGAAAACATTGTATGAGATTTCAGTTGTAAGTTGACATATTGCCCGGAATAAGGCAAAGTGTTGAATTTTCCCAGTTTTGGCAGTGATTTTTCAAGTGAGGTTATCATGTCTCACTGGAGTCATTCACTAGAAATCAGGTTTCTCTACTGAGTAAGGATTACTATTCTTTCCAAAAAAAAGGCTTTATTTACAAGAACTGAACTATTGACATTACTAGTTAAAACTCTAACTCCTTTATAAAACTTCCCTACACATGTGCTGACAGACATAAAGAGAAACATTAATGTTATGGATGGAGTGAAAAACTGGGAAAGTAGTTCAAGGTTCCTGCCCATGGGGTTCACTGAAATGATTGTTTAGGCTTGTCAGGATTTACTGTTTATGGATCTGTTCAGGTGTTTTCCAAATCCTTACAGGAGGTGCAGAGCAACCGGTTCACAAATTATAAAATCTCTGACTGATTGGGTAAAAGCCACAGTTTACTGCAACAGGTGTGGGAAAATAAACTGGCTTACTTCAGGCTTTATGTGTTTTGACTGTAGAGAAATGTAGCTGTCCCCTCCCCACATCCTAAGGTCTGAAGGCTTCTGGCTACATTGCTCACATTGACAAGCTGTTCAGTTACCTGGCACCTGATCATATAGTTGCTGCCAGGCAAAAAGAAGACTTTTGACATCAAAGCTGGTCACAACTCCAGAGGTTACTCAGCTACTTTTTCCAGCTGAACTCACTTTGCACACACCCCTTGGTGACAATTCATCTGTAACTAAACTTTCCCCACAGACAAGGTGTAAACAAGACTTAGAGTGAGTGTTGACAGCTTGCTTTTAAAAAGTGCAGCAATCCTCACAGTGTGGAAACAGGCCATTTGGTCCAACAAGTCATTCTAACCCCTGAAGAGCATCCCATCTAGGCCCATCTCCCTACTCTAATCCTGTAACCCTGCATTTCTCATGGCTAATGCACCTAACCTACACATCCCTGAATACTGTGGGTAATTTAGCATGGCCAATCTACCTAACTTGCACATCTTTGGACTGTGGGAGGAAACCAGAGCCCCCACTGGAAACGCACGCAGACACAGGGAGAACATATAAATTCCACACAGACAGTCACCTGATGCTGGAATCGAATGCAGGTCCCTGGTGCTGTGAGGCAGCAGTGCTAACCACTAAGCCACCGTGCCACCCCAAGGATCTATGCACCTGAACCCCCAAGTCTCCTTGGACATTTACTGTATTTATTGTACTATCAAGAAGGTACCATGATCTTTCCTTTTTTGGAGCACAGTGAATACATTCACATTTCTTAGAACCCCTACAGTGTGGAAGCAGACCATTCAATCCATCGATTCTACACTGACCCTCCAAAGACCATCTCTCCCATACCCACACCCCTACCCTACTCCTGTAACCCTGCATTTCCCATGGCTAATCCACCTAACCTGCACATCTTTGGACTATGAGAGGAAACCCACACAGACATGGGGAGAATATATACACTCCACACAGATAGTTGCCCGAGGCTAGGATCAAATCCAAGTCTCTGGCACTGTGACACAGCAGTGCTAACCACTGAGCCACAATGCTGCATAGTCTTCATTTCTAATATAGTCACTTTCACACTTTAATCTACAGTCAAAAATACAGAAACATAAATGGCCTGAGATATTAAGAACTGCAGATGCTAGAGTCAGAGATAACAAACTGTGGAGCTGGAGGAGCACAGCAAGCCAGGTAACATCAGACGAGCAGGAAAGTTGACGTTTTGGAAACTTCAGCTTTCCTGCTCCTCTGATACTGCCTGGCCTGCTGGCTCCTCCAGCTCCACACTGTGTTAACATAAATGGCCTGTTGTGTCATTTCTTATGCAGTTTTCCACTCTTCATCCCATTTGTTATGCATCCGGCCTCGACAGCAACATCTCGTGGAATTGTATGGTTGGAAATGCATAAGTGTTCACTGGTGCCAGGACTTTGTTGTATTTGCACCGCTGTCACCATTTTATTGTCCAGCTACACACCGCTTCAGACTCTGCAAGCCAGAAAATGCGCATCACACTGTGATCTTACACACTGTTGGAAATGGCCTAGAGTATAAAGTTAACCAGCAGGTATCTCAAAATCCTTGTGCATAGGGTGGCGGAGAGGAAGGCAATATTGTATCCTGCTGACTGGCAAATAAAGACATGCCACCAGATTCATCCAGACTAGGCAGAGATAGTGTATCAGGTCAGTGCAGTGCCTCAAGTCAAATGCAATGCACGACAATGCAGGAAGAAGGCTTATACTATTCTGTGCTCCACCAGGATAAATTCTATTATCTTCTCTCTGCTACCTCAGACCGACAGGGCCACCACTCTATCTGTGCCACTGCACATGAAACTCATCAGGGTTCATTTAGAAGAACTTTCACTATTACACACTTCATGTTCATTCAATGGCTCTCATCCTTCCACACCAATACCCCTTTAAACCCATTGCACTTCCTACTCATTTACTCGGGAGATGTCGCCACCTACCCTGCTCCTAAAATACCATTCATTGCTCCCCCATCCAGTTCCATCATACACAATCCCTCCTTTTGTCTCATTGATGGAAAATTATCTCATAACAGGGGAAAGAAGGCCAAGATTGGCAGGGTTGATGGTGATGGACATAAGGTTCCTCACACTATTCGAGAAAAAAAGATCATGCGCTTGACAGGAGGAGTGTGGCTTCTCATGTGAGAATGTGGAGACCTCTCGGAGCATTCAACTCAGTAAGTCTCATTATGCTGTTCAGTACAATTTCCCCATTAATACCAATGCAAACTCATTCTTATCCTGCACAAGCTTATATCACCCTTATGCAATTAGTTCCCTCCCTTCTCTTCAGGCACTAAGAGCAGCCAGTAAAGCTGCCCCTTCAAAGAGAGAAGGACTGCAGACCCTCAGCCCTACCTCCCCCTGTGAGGAAGAAATCACTCAACCCCCAGGGATACATCAACAAGGCACCCTGCAGCCTCCAGCAACTCAGACATTCATCTCACTGGATTCTCTGCCTAGATCAGACTTGGGAGCACATGCTGGTGACTACATCACTGACATGTCTCTGTAGTGTATCAGGAAAAAAGCATTGCAGGTTTCTGACATTCAGAGGACTGGTGGACATCAGGTACCTGCTCAGACCTAGAGGGTAGATAACGTCATGGTCTTGACCACTTGATTCAAATGCACAAGCAGCCACAGGAACATCAGGCACATGTGACTAATACATTTGGTCAGCTGGCTGGAAGGATAGAGGGGTCCACCAATGGTATTGGTACTGTGCCAGTTTAAGTATGTGCATATCCAGCTGTCTTTATGGAAAGGTTGACTACACTCCATCTGAGCCACAACATGATCCCCTGATTGTTCAGGTTCTCTATTGTGCTGCTGTCTATGTGACCTCAATTACCTTCCATCCTCCCCTATTTCATATGAACACGGCAATTATGGACAGAAATTGATTGTTTGGCTTCTTGAAACTGCTCTGCAATTCAGTAAGATCAAGGTTGATACTTTGTTTTCCAAATCCATATTCCCATCTATCCCAAAAATCCTTAACAGTTTTTATGTAACTACAGATTGTGGGTCACTTCTTGGATTTTGTTTTCCATAATGTTAGAATACACTTATTTGGGGTTTTCTGAAAAATCCCTTTAAAAGTCTGCCATTGTTTCTCTACTGATTTATTTCCAAACCTAATATCTCAGTTCACTTCCTCAAGATCAGCTTTCATGTTTATTGCAGTTTAAAATATTAGTCTCACACCTTGCTTCTTCCTATCAAATTGGATGTAAGATTCAATCGTATTATAATCATTGCTACCTAGATTGCTTTTACTCTGAGGTAGTTAATTAATCCTGTTATTTTATATAATACAAATCTAGTAAAGCCTCCTTTCTGATCCGTGCAGAACATGCTGCTTTTAAAAGCTACCTTGAAAGCATTGTATGGGCTCCTCATCGAGGCTACTCTTGCCAATCTGATTTTCCCACTTTACATGTACATTAAAATCACACTTGATCATTCAGTGCGGAGCTGGAGGAACACAGCAGGCCAGGCAGCATCGGAGGATCAGGAAAGCTGATGGCGGGTGGTCGGGACCCTTCTTCAGGAGGTGATGTCAGAAGAAGGGTCCTGACCCAAAACGTCAGCTTTCCTGCTTCTCTGATGTTGCCTGGTCTGCTGTGTTCCTCCAGCTCCATACTGTGTTATCTCTGACTCCAGCATCAGCAGTTCTGACTATCTCACGCTTGATTATTGTTATTTTTTCTTACATGCTTCTTCCCAAGGCTGTTCATGGGCCTGTAGATCATTCCCATGTGTAACATTTTCCCTGACTGGTTCTCATTTCCACCCAATCCATTTCTGCATCACGAACCAAGGTCATCTCTAAATGTTTTATTAAAACCATCTTTAATTAGGAGCACTTTTCATCCCCCTTTATATACATTCCTATTGTTCTGGAGTCTGATAAGCTCCTCAATATTCAGAACACGATCACTGCCATTCTGCAGCACATCTTCATAATGGCTAACACGTCATTTATTCACTTCAATATGTGGTAGAAATTCATTTGCTTTGTTATGAATGCTACTTGCATGCAGATACAGAAACTTTGGTTTTGTTTCATTGTAATCTTTATGGTATCCAGTCTTGACTGCTGGTATATACAGGTACAGTTCTAAAATGGGTGCAGGAGCAGAGGGATCTGCGCACAGATCATTGAAGGTGGCAGTCCAGGTGAAGAGAGCCATTAATAAAGCATTACTGGTTTTATTATAGAATGTAGAGGGGCATGGAGTACAAGAACAGGGAGGTGATATTGAACTTATTAGACCTCAACTGTGTATAGCTGTGGGTGACACATTTAAGAAAATATGCAAATACATTGGAAAGAATACAGAAATAATTTACAAGCATGGTTCCAGGGATGAGAAACTTCAGTTATGACAATATATTGAAGAAGTTGGAACTGTTCTCCATGAAGAGAAGAAGGCTGAGAGGAGATTTGATAGACATTCTCAAAATCGTGACTGGTCTGCATAGAGTAGATAGGGAGGAGCTGTTCTCTTTCATAAAAGAGAGAGAACAAGAAGACATAGTTTTAAAATGAACTGCAAATGAAGCAAGAGTGTTTCGCACAGTGAGTAGTTAGGGTATGGAATGAACTATCTAAAAAAGTGATGGAGGTAGGTTCAATTGAGGCACTCAAGAGGGTATGGAATAATTATTTGGATAGAAATGGTGTGCAGGTAAATGGGGAAAAGGCAAGAGACTGGCACTAGTTAACAGAACCACTGCAGGCATGATGGGCTGAATGGCCTCCTTCTGTGATTCTGTAATGTTCTTAGGTTATTTTCTCCACCCCTTCCTGCTATTTTCTGTTCTTTATTTTCCACATTAGTATTTTGATTTCCTGCCTTGATTCTAGCTATTGATTTGTTACATCGATGATGCCTCACTCCCCTTGTTTAGCTTAAAGCTCTTGCCACTTTTCTGGTTATGCAGTTTGTGAGAGCATTGGCCCCATCATGATTTAAGTGGAGACCATCTCAATGATACAGGTGTCACCGTCCCTAGTACTAGTGCCAGTGTACAAAGCACAAGAACCCACTTCTCCCATACCCTGTCTTTGACTCATGCATTCACTTCTTTAATTTCATTCATTCTATGCTCAGTCCTTCTTTATAAACATCAGTGTCACCAATTTAACCCATAACCCATGCCATTGTGAATTACTATATACTTGTTGGCTATATACTCTCCTCATGTAGAGGCCAGAGCGATTATGACTTGTGGAAATACCCTTTTCCAGTGCTGCCAATTCCCTCTCATGCTGTTTGAGATCCCAACCTTCTATCTTGAATTGAACTCTTTTACAGTAATCATTCCTTCAGTGACACAGTCCAATGAATCCCATCCCCAGACTTGAGCAGAGATAGTAGGAACTGCAGATGCTGGAGAATCCGAGACAACAAGGTGCAGGGCTGGATGAACACAGCAGGCCAAGCAGCATCATAGGAGCAGAGAGGCTGACATTTCGGGCCTAGACCCTTCATCAGAAAAGGGGGAGGGGAAGGGGGTTCCGAAATAAATAGGGAGAGAGTGGGAGGCGGATAGAAGAGGGACAGAGGAGAGGATAGGTGGAGAGGAAACAAACAGGTCGAAGAGGCGGGGGTGGAGCCAGTAAAGGTGAGTGGAGGTAGGGAGTTAGGAAGGGGATAGGTCAGTCCAGGGAGGACGGACAGGTCAGGGGGGCTGGATGAGGTCTTGAGCATCCCACTTTCCTTCTGATAAGCCCCCGACTATGCATGCCCAAACCCCTAGATATTGACGTTAATGCACCTAGGAAATTAACCTGTGAGGAAATCCATGACAGACCATGGCTTAGCCCCTGGACCGATGTCTCCACAGTGCCCTAACTGACCTACCAGTAATTTCCAGACTGGCTGCATCTAATATGCTGGTCTGGCACAATCCCCAGACAGCAAAGAGATAGATCCACAGACTCTGGTCAGATCAAGCTCCTGACTGACTATGGTTAACCTCTTGGGCTATAATCAGATGAGCCCCTTGACTGAGTGTGGCAGCACCCACTGATGGACCACACTCCTCCTTGACACTACTCAGTATTGGTCGCTTTGACTTTCAGAAATGGTAATTTGGTCGAAGCACGTACAACATGTTGCCGCATAAGCTGCTGGAACATGTTCTAGTCATGGCATTGAGGTAGCATGATGTCATGCAGCAATATGTCCACCCACTTGACTGTTCAGTACTCCTCAGCATGTCCAACTGCCTGTCTCTCCCTCTATACTAAAATAAGCAACTCAGGCTAGCAGCCTCTAAATATGTGCAAAGTGAATGAACGCTAAGAAATTAAGCTGAGAGCCAAAAACTGCATTGTGTGCAGATACATGATATGCGTGTGTCTCCCTGGGCTCAAAGTGGCCTGGCAACAGCTTGCAAGGCATTGATGTCCCTGAACTCCCAAGAGAAATTCTAAAGGACGGTAGCAGTGTCTAAATTAGTCCAAGACAGGTATAATGATTGGTGAGGCTGGTCGTTTGAGGATGACTAAAGTGCGAAGGATGATAGAGTCCATGGTGCAAGAACAATGTGGTGAAGACAGAGTTGGATGAAAGCCCAGAGAAGCAAGTGGTGAGCTCCTACCACCAGACAGAAAGGTGAGACAAATTGGAAGCTGCGAGAAATTATGTCAATTGGGCTAGTAATGAGACACAAAAGCATGAGATTAAAAAAAAAAGTTGCTGCTAACTTAATCATTAAAGAGCAAGTAAGAAAATGTTTTTACAACATTGTAATTCCCATTTTTTTCATCTTTGCCATGTTTTTCTACATTTCTTGCCATTGCCCATGCATTCATTAATAACTCTGTTCATAGATTGTTTAACAGCCCTTTCCACATTAGAGAAAAACAGTCTGGCAGTTTCCCACTATCCAAATGGAAAAGGAGACAATAAATTAAATTTAAAAATGTAATTTCTAAGGAGTTTTAATGAATGTTGATAAAAAAATACATTCCTGAAAACACTCTACATGCAAGACTTACTTCAACAGCATTAATTCAATACTTACACAGTTTGCAGTGAGTCAACAGCCATATTATAAAGCACTTTAACAAAATAAGGGTGAAAATTAATATTGGTATATTTTACTGTGGAGCTTTTTGAGAACCACTTTGCTCTATTTCATTTGAACAGATATCTGACAGAATACTTCACAAATGACACAGGCTGGCATTAGCATTTAATGGGATTTCTTATTATACTAAGATTAAAATGAATGCTGTGACAATCAAAGGTCACCTAGCCAATTCCTTCTGAAAATTATGTACAAATTGCCCATTTCCTGATTTGCCCCAAATTAATCACTTCCTCAATGAAAGATTCTATAAACTAAATGCTGTTCCCCCCACCACCCTGAAAAAGGTAACCAAATAAAAGCAAAAAGTTTCCAAATACAATTAAAATAACCAAAGAACAACATTGTATTTTCTGGAAATCTGAAAATAAAAGCAGTAAAAGTTAGAAATGCTCAGCAGCCCAGACAGCATCTGTGTAAAAGGGAAGAGAGTTAATGTTTCAGATCAGTGATCTTTCATTAAAACTGGGGAGGAGATACAAATGTAAAACTATTTAAACAAGGTCTATGAAAGGATACAGGCCTAATAACAAAATTGATCATTGGTGCAAGGTAAAGGCATAAGGAAAGCCACAATCAATGTGTGTGAACAATGTGTGAAGGGTTACAGCATACTTATTACAACACCTGCTTTCTGACCAAATAGAACCAGTAGCAACAAACTGAACCCAGAATTCAAACTGAAAGATGAGGGTGCTGTTCCTTGATATTACATTGACACTTTGGTTTCCCAATCTCACACCCCTCAACATTCTGCATGCCTAGCTCAGCACCTCCTTAAAAACTGGTCAATCTCTAACTTCTTTGATAATGGTTTGATGAAAGCAAGATGACATTTCTATACATGCTGAATATACCACTTGCCAAAACAAATTAATATTCTGCAATTAAATAAGTGACTATCAAACACTGAGTTGCAGTGTGATACTTTTAAATAAAGCAATCTGAGTACTTAAAAGCCACCGAAGATGTTTGGAGTTATCTGCCATGCTTTGAACTACCACAAGGTGGCAGACATGTAAAGGTGGTTTGATATGTTCTGTGTGCATAAGTCTTTGAAGTTGATTTTATATTTATGCTTCTTGTCATTGCTGTGATGTTATAATCTACCTTTGGGAGTGCTGGTGCTCCATCACAGTGCCAAAGCAATATCTCCCACAATGACAGACTTTGTGCCAGCTAAATGAATCAGTCATTTAAATTACAATAAAGAATGGGTCAATAATGTACAGCAAATGGGAGGAACAAAAAATTATAGCATCAAAACGTGATGTGAATATGGTCAGTAGGAGAAAGCAGCAAGGGTCGCTGAGGAGAGAGGTAAGTTTTATCTATACAATTCTGTATTTTCATCATCCCCCGCAAGGTCACACAACAAATAGCAACTAACTGCTTGACACATGTCAATTACAGAGGAGGGAATGTTGTGAAATTCATATATATTTAAACAGAAGGGGGATGAAAAGACAATTGCCTGTAGACTAGTCATTATCTCAGACCTGCTCCTATTCTGACATAATAACTTGGTTGAAATTGTGGTGTAAACCCTGTTTACTCTTTATTCTGGGTTTCTATTGTACTGCGTGGAAATTAATAACAGTTAAAATTATCACTAGCTTCAATGTTTCTGCTACAGTTTCTTTCTAGATAGAAGTTGCTGTGTCAGCCAACATGTTGGCCAAACCTGTAGCAAGGCACTAATGCATCTATCAGTACAGAGAGAACTTCATAGGAACAGAGGACCAAGAGTAGACCATTCAGCCAATGAAGCCTGTTCCACTATTCAGTAAGATCATGGCTGATCTGTGGCCTAATTCCATATACCTAACTTTGAGCCATATCCTTTAGTATCTTTGTTTAAAAAAAATCTATTTCAGATTTCCGCTAATGGAAAGCTGAAAGTATGATAAAATAATAATGGAGCCTAAGATCGTTGTGTGGGCATTCAGAGGAAAAAAGTTCTGCTCCTTGACTACCATCACCATTTTATCCTTCTCATCTGTCTACCCCCACTGAAAGGCAGCACAAGAGATTGGGAGAGACTGCCTGGCATACAACTGAACCAGCTGGGCTACCCTGCAATGAAGAAAAGTGTGGTACCCTATACTGATTAGAGCCCCATCCAGATGTTACCACCTCTGCATTTCACATCCCCCCTGTCATAGACCACCCCAGCTTACCACTCTCTTTGGTGGAGCCTGCAGTCTAGCTGGGGTGAGAACCTTTTTACTTTGTGTTATATCTGACTCCTAAAATAATCACCAAATGGTCACTAATCCAAGTGACAACTCTGGGACAAGAAATCTGATGCATTATTTGATAGGCCAGTGATTCACTGAAGCAAGAATTCCTTCTTAATGGACGATGAAGGCCCAACTCAAGGCATTTTATGGCCTGAATGCAAGTAACTAGCTGCTGAATAAGCTGGTTTAAGCAGTGATGGGCTTCACGTGACTTCAATCTGGGCGTGATGAGAAGTGGGGAAAAATATTTTCAGCAAGCCTTGACATCGTATGAAATCCAGTTGTACTCTTCAATAATATTTTGCTCTTTATGTGACATCAGGGCACAGTTTTAAAATTACACCCTTTTAGGACAGAGATGAGGTGAAATATTTTCTCTCAGAAAGTTAATGCAACTTTGGAAATTTTTGCCTCAGAAGATGATGCAGTTGGACCATTGAATATTATTAAGATAGATATTGATAGATTTTTGTTAGACAAGAGAATCAAAGATAATTGGACGTAGATGAAAATATTGATTTGAAATGCAAACAGATAGGTCAGATAGATCTTAATGAATGGAAGAGCAAATTCAAGGTCTGAAAGGCCTACTTCTGCACGTAATTTGTATCTCTGTGTGTAACAGATGCAAAAAGCATGGTGAGCATTTAGAAAATTTACAAGTGTCATGAAATTTCCAATTAAAGTGTGAATTTAAGAAACAGCAACTGAAGATTCTAGTGATAAGTAGAATTGGTGATTCTCATTGTCTTCAGATCTACTCACGACATTGCACTTACCACTGGCTCTGAACCTTTACAGGTAAAAATTACTTGGTACATTGAACGTCATTAGGTTAAACACATGATATTACCACCATGACAAAATCACATGTCCTAGTGAGAAGACACACAGATTGCTGAGTCAGAAGGGAGGGAGACAGATGATGAGAAATGATAAGCTGGTTAGCCTGAGCTTGTTCATTAGTAAAATTTTAGAGTCCATTATTAAGGATATGTTTGCTGAGCGGAGGTGATGGCCTAGTTGTATTATTGCTGGACTGTTAATCCAGAAACCCAGGTAACATTCTGGGGACCCGGGTTCAAATCCTGCCACAGCAGACGGTGGAATTTGAATTCAATAAAATATCTGGAATCTAATGATGACCGTGAATCCATTGCTGATTGTTGGAAAAACCCATCTGGTTCACTAATGTCCTTTAGGGAAGGAAACTGCCATCCTTGCCTGGTCTGGCCTACATGTGACTCCAGACACTCAGCAATGTGGTTGACTCTTAACTGCCCTCTGGGAAATTGGGATGGGCAATAAATGCTGCCTAGCCAGCAACGCCCTCATCCCCTGAATGAATTGAAAAAAAAAACTGCACTTAGAAGTGCATGGTAAAATAGAACTCAGCCACCACAGCTTTATCGAGGGGAGGTCATGCTTAACAAATCTTTTAGAATTTCTTCAGGAAGTAATGAAAAAGTTAGACAAAGGAGATCCAGTGGACATGATCTATTTGGATTTCCAGAAAGCCTTTGACAAGATGCTGCACAGGATGATGCTAAATAGAATAAGAGTCCTTGCTGTTAGGGGCAAGGTATTGGCATATATGTATATTGGCTGACTGGCAGAAGGCAGACAGTGGGGATAAAGGGGTCTTTTTCAGGATGGCAGCCTGTAACTAGTGGAGTTCTGCAGGGTTCAGTTTTGGGACCACAACTATCACATTATACACTAATGATCTGGATGAAGAAACTGAGGGCTTTGACGCCAAGATTGTACATGACACAAAGATAGTTGCAGTTGTGGGTAGTGGGGAGACTGCGCAAGGATTTGGACAGCCTGGGAAAGTGGGCAAAGAAGTGACAGATGGAATATAATGTGGAAAAGTGTGAGGTTATGCACTTTGGTAGGAAGAATAGAGGTGCCGTCTATTTTCTAAATGGGGACAGGCTTCGAAAATCTGGACCACAAAGAAACTTAGGAGTCCGAGTTACATATTCTCTGAAGGTTAACATGTAAGTTCAGTTGGCAGTTAGGAACGCAAATTCAACATTAGGATTCAGCTGGTTTTCCTGAATCGGGTTTGGGGAAGCTAGGATTTTCCCAGCTCTGTGCCCCTGATGTGGGACCTAAAATTTGGGCATAGGGTCATTGATTACTGACTCATCTGCTTCTGGAAACATTTTCTTCTTAATTTACTCATGAAAGCCATTCAAGACTTTGAAAAACTCTTATAAAATTTTGTCTTAACTTCTGCTCTCAGACTACCAAGCTTAATTTTAGCTGTCTCTACAAATAACAGAAGTTCCTTGTCCATGGCACCATGTTAGTAAATCTTCTCTGCTCTGCCTCAAAGGGCCAGAATTGATTATGACACTTGACCTGATGTCTAACCATTGTTTTGTAGAATTTAAACATTTAAATTAATTTAAGAAAAGAATATCAGAATCTTTTAAAATTAAAGCAAGAGCATACATGTAACAAGCAATAGGAAAAGTCAGACTATGGCATATAAGTTTTTTAACTGAATTAAAATGTTTGGAGGGATGCAGAGGTTAGAATCTTGTGCACTGACTCTGTACTTGCTGTCAGTGCATCACCCTTAATCCTATCCCCGGGAGCTCCAGATAATTAAGAGGCCAGTTATGAGCTGTGGGTAGGTGCTTGAGAAAGTAAGCCCAATTAGAGGGTCAGTAGCTCGGCAAAGTCAATAGCACCACTAGCAAGGATGGGCGCTGTTACCATCAGAGGCAAAAACAAGAACACCACTGTTTTGAGACACGCTCTGAAGAGATATTTTACTTAATTAAATAAACAAGTGTTACATCCTCTCTTCAGTTGTGTCATGCATCTGCCAGGCTTGGCCCTCTGTGGGTATCTGTCATCAAGAAGATACCAGCAGCATTGTGAATCAGCCTGCAAGTGGCCAGTGAATTATGCCAAGTGGCACCACACCGCTGTCAAATAGGTGACAATCACCTGGAGGTAGAAACGTACTGCATCACTGACCTAACTCTTCCATCTTTGACATTCCTCCTGGTTTCTACCATCAGGCCTGGCCTACCCCCGGGTCCTGATGATCAATGTTTCCTCTTATGTGGGACAATCTCACAATAGCAAATAAACTCTGGCTTCATTCTTGCAGGTTGGTGTAAGGCTGCAGGAAGAACTGAAGAAATTGGCTAGAGTAATGTACCAGCGATCTGAGAGATAGAGGTTGACATTGTTAATTGGTTGATTCTTGCTGTGGCAGCACCGTTTAATGGAATAGAAGGTAAACATCATGGACGTCTTCATTGGTACTTGCACGACAGTTTTCCTGGGGGTGTGACAGTTCAAATCTTCTTTTAGCTCCTCACACAGATTGTACATCAACTGGTTTTGTAATCTAAATTTATGGTAACGGAGATTGTCAGACCAATCTATGAAACTAATTTGCTAACTTTATATCCATGCTGTCCTCTTAAGTCTTCTGTGCCCCTCATTCACTGCCTTCAGCCATTTTAGAATTGAAATCAGTCTGAGCTAATTTTATACGCTGTTTCTGTGATTAACAGAGAATGAAAACCCTGGTGTTACTACTGCCACAGGCACTTACAACTTAGCTTCTAAGATCTACAAGTTGGCAGGTGAAGTAGGCTGACTAGTATAAAATGTGACATCGCTGATCACCGTCTTTTTGGCACATCAGCAATAGCAATGATACAAATCAAAGCTGGAAAATACAAAGAATAGTACAAATATACAGCATGATGCAGTAATGCTACAGCATCATATCAACATTGACGAACAGATCTCTACGTACACTTTTTTATTCATTTGTTAAATGTGGGAATTACTAGCAAGGCCTGCATTTGTTACCCATCACTAATTGCCTTTGAGAAGGTAGCAGTGAGTGATCTACTTAATCTGCTGCAGTGTATGTAATGAAGATATTCCATCACTGCAGCTGGGGAAGGATTTCAAGAATTTTGACCCATGCAAGATGAAATGTTAGTGATGCATCATCAAGCTAGGATTATATATCATTTGGAGGAAAACTTGCAAGTAATGGTGTTATCATGTGCCTTGCCCTTCTAGGATAATGGGTTTGGGAAATGTTTTCATAAGGACATGGCCATTTTGCTGCTGTGCATCTTGTATACATGACACACCATAAGTTGATGGATGGTGTGCAAATTAAGTAGGCTGCTACTCTTGATGCTGTGAAGCTTCTTGAGTTTAAGAGCTGCAATCCTCTTGGTCAGTGAGCTTTGCTCCAGCACACTCCCAGCTTGTGTCTCATATACGGTAGAAAGGTTTTGGAAGTCAAGAGATGAGCCTTTCTCTACAGGATTCCCAACCTCTGAGCTGCTCTTGTAGCGACATTTGTTTCATTGGTCCAGTTTGACTTCTGATCAACAGTCATCTGTCAAGATGTTAATACTGAGAGAATTCAATAATGATAATGCAAATAAATATGAAGGGGAATGGTTAGACTCTTGGTGAAGGTGGGACTGCCTGGATATGAGTGTTACTTGTCACTATCAATCCAAAACTGTATGTTATGTAGGTCTTATCACATGAATGTAACACAGCTGTTTCATTATTAGAGGGAATGCAAATGAAACTAAATGCTATGCAGAATTCAGTGAACTGCGGTATAATAGGATTCATGTAAATCACGATTATGTAACTGATCACATGACTCTGAACTCACTAAGAGAGAAGACACCAGTTTAGATTGAGCATGTACAGAGAGAGGTCTTAGGTACTATATAAGAGAACTGTATTTGATAACCTACTGTACACAGATGGAAATAAAGGAATGTTGCAGTACATAAGGAGTTGAAGAGCCTTACCCAGAGAAAAGAAGTGAGCAGCTCAGGGATAGTATATGAATACACTCATAACCTGCAATACTCCAGACCAGTGTCTCAAAGAACAGATGGAAGTATTGGATTAAAGCATAAGATAAAGCATGAACATTCTCACTTCTGAACTTATAATGCAGCTAAAGACATTTGGACTTAAGACACTGTCATAGGGAAGTGTAGCAGTGATGACCTGGGCTGAGTTGATTGTCCTCTAACAGACAGGATCTTTGGTCTACATATAAATCCAACTAATGGAGAGTTTTCCTCTTGATTACCCTTTGCTTAACTTTCATTAGTGCACTTTGGTACCATAGTTAGGCAAATTCTTCCTTGATGTCAAGGATGCTTTCACACTATTTGTATATTTTTAGTCAACCTGTTCAGATACATTATGACACATGCCTGGGAGAGGTGGTATTTAAACCTGCACCTTCTGACCCAGAGGTAGAGAACTACCACTGCATCATAAGAATACTCACTCTCCCTCTATAATCATGATGCTCTTTTGTGCATCAGAATGATATCCTTCATTAGGTCTGGAGCATAGTAACCCTGGTGGAATTGAAATGGAGCATCATTGAGCAGATTATTTGAGACTGTTCAAATGGTGCTGATGATGCCTTCCAGCACTTTTCTGATGACTGAAAATAGAGAGATAGGACTGTTTTAATCGCCGTTAGTTGTTCCTGTGTTTTGTGCACACCAAGTACATGGTTAATTTTCTATTTAGATGGATAGATGCCAGTGTTGTAGCTGTACTGAAACAACTTGGCAAAAGACACAGTGAGTTCTGGAGCACAGGTCTTTAGCACTACAGCCTATTGCCTTTACTGTGTTCTGTGCACTCAATCATTTCTTGATAACAAGTGGAGTGAATTGAGTTGATTGAAGACTGCCACCGACAAGGCTGGAGCTCTTAGGACAAGCCAAGATGAATCATCTACTTGTTCCTGAAGATTATTGCAAATGCATCTGCCTTGTCTTTGAACTTAGGACTTGGGCTCCACCATGATGTTTATGGAGCTTTTTCCTCCCATTACTTGTTTGGCTGCTCACCACCATTCAAGACTGGATGTGACAAGGTGGTGGAGTTTTGTTCTGACCTGTTGTCTCTGGGATCCCTTAGCAGTATCTGTAATGTACTGCTGCTTTTGTTCAGCACGCATATTTCCCTGTAATACATCTTCACAAGATTAGTACCTCATTTTTATGCTGAACCAGGCATTGTTTTTTACACATCACATTGAACCAGGGTTGGTTTGCTGATGTGATGAGAATGACTGAGCCTTGTGGTTACAAGTTGAAGGGGACTTTAATTTTGCTCCTGCTGATGGCTTGCAGTACATCATGGATCTCCAGTTTTTCAGATGCTGGATCATTTCTGAATCTATTCAATTTGACATGATGATACACATAACAATGGAGAATGTTTTCAGTGAGAAGACAGAAATTAATCTTCACAAGGACAATGCAGTAGCAAGTGTGGCTAATGCTATCATAGTTGGATGCAGTTTGGCAGCTATGCCCTTCAAGATTTGGCTAGCAGTGAGATTACTGAACCATGACTGATATCGAAGACACCCAGCTAGAGTACGTTCTACATCCTTACCAACTTCACATTTCTTCCAACTAGGCAGTAGATTCATAGAGTCATACATGGAAACAGACCCTTCAGTCCAACCAGTCCATGCCAAACATAATCCCAAACTAAACTAGTCCCACCTGCCTGCTCCTGGCCCATATCCTTCCAAGCCGTTCCTATTCATGTACTTATGTAAGTGTCTTTTAAATGTTGTAACTGTGCCCATATCTACCACTTCATCAGAAAGTTCATTCCACATGCGAACTACCCTCTGTATAAACAATTGCCCCTTATGTCTTGTTTAAATCTCTTTCCTCTTATCTCAAAAATATGCCCCTCATCTCAAAAATGGGGGTGGGGGGGTTTCCTTGCCCACATTCGGCACCTCCCCACCCCGTGTGGGTCTGCCCCAGTGATGGGCCATCATACTCTGAGGGCTGATAAGGGATAAAATTGGGACATTAATTGTGACATATAAGTCTTTGTGTATGCAGGGTCAGGCTGTTGCTATCTATCCTATGAGACATTTCTCCCACTTTTGGCATTCATTCTTAACTGCTTTTCATCCAGCTCCATATTTCAACACCCTCCCCACTTCCTTTGATACCATGAGAGTTCAAACTTGTGAAAGGGGGAAGATTTACAAGGACCTGAGAGGTAACTTTTTCACACAGAGGGCGGTGCATGTATGGAATGAGCTGCCAGAGGAAGTAGTGGAGGCGGATACAATTACAACATTTAAAAGGCATCTGGATGAGCGCATGAATAGAGGGATATGGGCCAAATGCTGGCAAATGGGACTAGGTTAGATTGAGATGTCTGGTTGGTGCAAACTAATTAGACTGAAGGTTCTGTTTCTGTGCTGTATGACTCTATGATTCTGTAATCAATGCTGAATTACATGTATACAGGTGGAATGCTCACAACCCCCTTGCTGTGATCGATCCTGAGAATTCACAGTGCTCTGAGTACAGGAAATTCTTTTCATCTCAGTCAGAAATAATCAATTTGAGACTATTCATGAGACTATTCCCCTTCCCACCCCACCCCACTCCAGCCAGAGGAAATTCTGAATCCTGGAAATCCTGGGCTAAATCTTATGTTTCTTTTGCAAAGTTTAAGTTGGCATTGGGTTTTGTGGAGTGTTTGTCGCCGCGCAGTTTATCGAGTTCTCTTGATGTATATTACCAAACTAACTTCATTAATTGCCTACCATGCCTCCATTTTACCTCTCAGAACTGATTTTTGCTGCATCTTATCATCTACTGTTCCTAGAACAACTCACTACTCAGCAGCTATTTGATGACTGCTCTGCACCCTCTCCCATTGCAGACCCAGCCAAGCCTGTTAGTCCACAGCTGCCCTGCACAGTTCTTGACATTTGCCCCAGACAAAGCAGACAGAGGGAATCTGAGCCTGCTTCAAGGGTGATATCCTGGAGGTCCTGTTGCTGCTGCACTCGGACCTTATTCGCCCCTAGAACCTTCGGTGGAGGCTACAATTTCACCCTGATACAAGGTTGCCACCTGGGTTTAAAGCAGTCCCAGCTTTCTGGGAAAATGCAGAGCACTGCAGGAAGTAGGTCAGTGACCTCCTCCACCCTTCCAGTGTAAGTTCCACCCTCTTCTGTCTGCTCCCTCACATTTACTCCATCTCTGCCACTGCACCCACATCCCACCAAGGCTTATGCTCTACCACTCTCACTATCACATACAACATCGACCCTCAATTGCTGTCACTCACCTCAACCGCCAGTGTAACTAACCCTGTATGCCCCCGATGCTGCCTAATTGCAGACAGGACAACTCCCATGTGCACCAACCATAACAGATGCACCACCCACTTTTATCTCCCTTAATACCTGTCTCTTCCACATTCCAGGAGATTAACAACCTACAATAGGGCAGAAAGCATCAAGAATGGTGATGGGCAATCCAACATTCAGTTCCTCATCCTTTATGTGGAGAGGATCCTGGCTGTACTCACCCTGAGAAGGGCCTGGATTGGAATTGAAGGCTGCCCTTGACTTACTGTTTCAGGAACTCCTGAGCAAAGGTTATCCCATTTGATTCACCGAGGCCTGTTGACAACCATGACCAGCTTCCTGCCTTTGTGCCTGTGCTAATCAGAAAAGTAAGACAGAAATTGTATGAGCCTGGTATCCTTTCTGAAGGGGCAAAACACAAAAAGTCAAGGCAAGGCAATTCAAGGAAGAGATGCTGTAGCAACGTAATCATAGTTTCCAGTGCAGTATAGAAGTACAGATATGTCCTATAAATGAATTGGAGATGTGCCTTAAGGGTTTTTTTAGAGACTTGCACATGTCTGTGGGCACATGTGTATGTGGTTGGCATCATTCAGATCAAGCATTGAGCTGAGTCTGCAGGTGCTCACATTGGTTTCCTTGTCAAGTATTGCACTTATTGCCTAGTTCTACCACATAGCTCACCATGGCCCATGTTGATCAGACCATGTCAGATTCCACTCAATGTCTTCATGTTTACTGTATCAAACTTTTCAAAATGTTGTACATTCCAATGAGATCACCTTTCATTGTTTGAAACTTTAGACAGTACAGGCCTAACTCATTCAGTCTCTCGTTGTAGGATGATGCCGTCATCCCGGGAAGCAATCCAGTGGACCATCATTGTACTGCATTCTATGTACTAAATCCATTATGATATTGAGTGCTGATGTGGCCACACCAAAGCCCTATATATTTGTAGCAAGATGTCATTATTCTTGTATTCCAATGGTCTTGCAAAAATGCCAATATGGCATTTGCCTTCCTAAATGCTTCCTCACTAGCTTTCTGTGTACACTGAAGACTCTCTGAGCATCTTTATTTATAAGGTTTACATCTGACAGAAAATATTCTGCATTTCTATACTTATTCCCAAAAATAATCTGCTGTTCCACTCCATCTTGCTTCCTACTCACCTAATTTCTCTATATAATTTGTAACCTCTGTATCTTCCGCGGTGAAGTAACTCCACAGTGGCCAGTACCCTGTCACGAAGTCACCCTTTATTCACATATGAACAGTCCTTGACTATATTACTGCTTCATAAAGAGTTAAGTACCAGAGTGTCAGTATCTCTTGTCAGTATCTCATTCTTTTTATATGTCAGCCAGGGCTCTCTGATTAGACCAGATTAACAGCCCCTAATCAGGGAATTCATAGTCTATGAGGCCCAGCTGTCTGACCTCATTACAATCACAATGCTCGGAGATTATAATTCCTACCAAGCATTTACTGCTCTGTATGTACTATGCTGTGTCCAAACTCCAGGTTAATGCCTATTGGGTCTTATTGTTATTCTATTTCTTTTCATTTCAGAGGGCAGTTAAGAAACCAACTATACTGCCTTAAACCTGGTGACAAATATAGTTCAGACTGGATGAAATGACAGATTTTCTTCCCTCCAGGACATTAATGAGCCAGAATTTTTTTTTAAATAACAATTAATAGTTGCTTAGTTCCCATTACTGATATTAGTCCTGAATCCTAGATTTATCCGATTGCTGCCATGGTGGGATTTGATCTTTTACCTCTGCCTTAGGTGTCTGCAGTACTGGTCTCGTTGAATCATAGAATCATACAGTACAAAGAAGGCCCTTCAGCCCATCAAATCTGTACCAACAATTACAACTAAGTCTTCGCCTCTATTCAAATAACATAAAACTGTTAACATGCCTTCTAGATTATAATATGATTCCATGTTGATAAAATTCACAATTACCAAGGGTAAGGTAAGCTGGATTGCATTCTATCACTATCAATAAAGCACTGAGTAGTTAGAGATGGATTATCTAGGACATATGGTTGGAAAAGATTGAATAGCTCAAATGAGTATGTCACAGGAGAGATTTGTGAGCAAGGATGATGATCCTGAGATCAATGAGTTAGTTGTCATGGAGTCAGTGGAGGGTGGTGAGGTGATGGATGATGGTTGCTCAGTATTTAATGCAATACAGTATGTACTCAGTTAAAGGTTGGACTAGTACAGTTTCTATAAGATGGACTTATGGTGAGGCCGCTTCTGGAGGACAGTGTACAGTTCCAGTCGTCCTGCTATAGGAAGGATATTATTACATTGGAAAGGGCTCAGAAAAGATTTACCAGGATATTGCAGGGAATGGAGGGTTGAGTTATAAAGTTAGGCTGGGACTTTTTTCACTGTAGCGTAGGAGGTTGAGGAGTGATCTTATAGAAGTTTATAAAATCATGAGGGTCATAGATAAGATGAGTATCAAGGGTCTTTACCCTATGGTGGGGGAGATCAAAACTAGGGGGCATAATTTTAAGGTGAAAGGGGAAAGATTTAAAAAGGACACAAGGGGCATTCTTTTTTAACACAGGGAGTGGTCCATATGTGGAATGAACTGCAATGGAAGTGGTGGATACAGGTTAGGTTACAACACTTAAAAGTCATTTGGCTAAGTACCTGAAAAGGAAAGATTTGGAGAGATATGGGCCAAATGTAGGTAAGTGGGACTAATTTGGTTTGGGAGTTTGGTCAGCGCGGACAAGTTGGACTGAAGGGTCTGTTTCTATGCTGTATGACTCTTTTACTCTATGGCATCATGCAACTCCTCAGATACTGAAGCAGTCTATCCAACTGCAGCAAAGCCTGGCCAATATTCAGGCTAGGGCTAATAAATTGCAAGTAACATTCATGCCACACAAGTGTCAGTCAATGATAATTTCCAAAAACAGAGAATGCAATCATTGAGATTCAATGCCATTGCAATTGTTGAATCCCAATAATTAACAGGTTGGGTGTGTCATTGATCAAACACTGACCTGGACCAGCCATGTAAATATTGTGGTTACAAAAGCAGGCCAAAGGTTGTGAATTCTGCAGTGAATAGCTCACCTGCTGATTCATCAAAGCCTGTCCACCACCTACAAGGCACCTGTCAGGAGTGTGACAGAATGCTGGATGAATCTCCCTTGGCTGGATAAGTATGAGTCTAACTACATTCAAGAAACTTGACACCCTGCAGGAAAAACAAAACAAAGACTGCTTGACAGACGCCCCATTCAATACCTACAACATTTACCTCATTCACCACTGGTGGACAATGACAGAAATGTGGACCATTTACAAGATGCACTACAACAACTCACCATGGCTCCTTTGACAGCGCCTTCCAAATCTGTGATCTTTACCACCTGAAGGGCAAGAGCAACAGATACACGGGAGCACAACTACCTGCAAACTCTTCTCCAAGCCACCCACCATCCTGAAATATATTGCCATTCCTTCACTGCCACTTGGTCAAAATCTTGGAATTTCCTCCCTAACTGCATTATAATTCTACCTGCAACACATGGACTGCGGTGATTCAAGAAGACAGCTCACCAGCAGCTTCTTAAGAACAATTAGGTATGGCCAATAAATATTGGCTCAGCCAATGACCTCCACATCCCACAAATGAATAGAAAATCTTTCTCCTCTCCTTCACTGTATAATGGGTCAAAATCTTGGCAATACCTCCATAACAGCAGTGTTTGTGTGCTTATGTCTCACAGGATGCAGTGGTTCAAGAAGACCACTAGCTTCTCAAGGATAATTAATGAACAATAAATTATATTCAAACCAGTGATGCCCGCAACCCATGAATGAATTTTAAAAATGTACAACTTTATTAAATAGTTCATAGATAAAATTACAAGTTATAGGTTGTCCCTTGTAATTTATCATGTACCGAGTTCTTGTTCTCAACTGACTTTTATGAAGGAGGTACTGAGGTACTTTTCTCGAGGAAGAGGATCAAATCTAAGTCGACTTCACCAAGCTATCAAACTCCTCTAAGGAAGTGGTCTTAAGGAAAGCAAATATAGATTTGACAACAGTTTAATTCTTGATTTTAGAATGGTGTCTGACATGTCACAAATATGAAGGCTCATGAAAGAAAGTTGCTTGCAGAATTTGAGAAGGAGGCAAGCATAGAAAAAATAAGAAGAATAAGGTGCAAGGTAGAATGCTTAAAACATCAATCCACTAGCAAAGCTGAAAACTCACCCAACCCTAATCAGACTCGGCATCACAGCTTGCAGGGTTGAAAAATTGTTTGATTAATATTGCTCTGAACATACATATTGACTATCGAACTTCTTACATCATTGCTTCAGCTGATGCTTCAATTTAAAATATTCTTAATTTATAAAACTAACTAAAATTTATAATTGCTTCAGTTTCATATCTATGATCCAAATCTTTTACAAACATTTATGGCCTGAACTATGGGTTATAGAACATGCAATTTTCACAAGTGAAATTTAGCAACCATTAATGTAATTATACTAATGTATGAAAAGTAATAATAGAGATCATTTAGCAGATGTAATGGTTTCTTTATGCTTAGTTTTATCCCAAGTCCATAATCAAATACTGTGAAGTTTTTAAGAGTAACTCTTTTATCACCTGAAAATGCACAATTGGTTAAATTACTCCATCAGTGAAGTAAATCCAGTGATTCTATGATTGCCAATGATTCGAAATACACAAAGACTTCAATCAAGCAGCACAATATTACCATCAAACCCCTTGGTTGGTATCTTGTACTGACACAGCAAGCTGGTATACTCCAATCTTTAAGAGAGAAAGTAAAACTTCAGGCTGTCAAGAGCTTTTACAACTGCACTGAAGTCACATTGTTTGTTTTCCAACTTTACATAAATTGATGTAAAAATGCAGCATTAATGGATTAACCGTGTGCATTACTGCTCATATTCTTCAACTTGACACCACAACCTATTGAGAAAAAATTCAATACAAAAGATGGGAGGTAATGCTTCAGTTATATAGGGCTTACCTAAGATAAAATCTGGAGTCCTTTGAACAGTATTGGTCTCCCTATTTAAAGAAGGATGTGAACATTATTGGTTGTAGGCAGGAAAATGGAGTTGATGTCACAATCTGATTAGCCATGATCTTATTGAATGGTGGAGCAGGCTCAAAGGGCTAAACGGGCCTACTCTTGGTGCTAATTTATAAGTTTATATATTTATTAGAGTTCTTTAATAATGTAACAAGTAAGAGTGGGTAAAGGGGAAGCAGCAGATTTGGTGTATTTGAATTTTTAGTTATCCATACGTCCAATAGGATACAACATAAAAGGTCATGTGGCGGTCTCGTGCTTTGAATTCAGTGTCCTCACCACTAATGGCCGAGCTGGGAATGATTTTGCAAGAATATTCAAGGTTGAGATAGATAGATTTTTAAATAGTAATGGAATCAAGAGAAATGGAGAAAAGGCAGGAAAGTGGAGCTGAAGGTTATTACATCAGCATGATCTTACTGAATGGCAGCGTGTTCTCAATGGGCTGACTGGCCTACTTCTGTCCCTATGTCTTACGTCATTACTTTGCAAGAGCTCATGGTGTGGTTTGAAATATTACCATGGATTATTATCACATAAAACCTCAGAATATGCGGGGTCTGTTAACTGTACAGCTGGTTTGTAATGCAGACAACAGTGTGAGTTCACTTCCTACACCAGCTGAGGTTATCATGAAGGACTCTCTTTCTCAACCTCTCCCCTCACCTGAGGCATGGTGATCTCAGGTTAAACCACCACTGGTTGTTTCTTTCTAATGAGAAAGCAGCCCTCAGGTCCAGTAAGACTATGGTGACTTTATTACCATGGATAGAAGATGGTTAAAGTTTTTGGACTTGTTAATTTTACTTATTGTTTAGTTTGGATGTTTTTGCTCTCTGTAATTGCAGCATTGGTGAAATGAACATGATCACTTCCTTAGTCATACTACTTATGAGTTACTTCTTGCTCAGCATGATCTCCACTATTGGTACTGAGTATGCTTCTTGGAAGGATAAAAAAAATTAAACGTTATGCTTGATCTTGCATCTTCTCAGCATTCAACATCAGACTCACAGATTTCATTGCTGTTTGATCATCAAGACATATTGTACTCTGCGTTACTTAAATTAAAGATTTGTCACTTCACTCCAGTGGCATATATGGTTCATTGGCTACATATTTGCTTGTGCCATCTCACAAACCTTGCTGATTCTTGCAAGCTGAATTCTCTTCAGTGTTGATAGCAGTGGAAGATATTTCTGCTAATTCAGTACATTCATGGGTTTCCATCTTGTTCACAGTGTTAAACAAATTTCTTATGCCATTTCAATGGATTTTGTCTTTTCTTCTTGTTCTCCCATGTGTCCAGGGAGTTTTAAGAAATCTCTGACCAGTTGATCTTCAACTGTTTGTTTCACAACTGCCTGTTCAGTTACTAAACATTCTTTGATCTATTATTCCACAGATGGCTGCTCCTTGTCTACTGGTTTTGTGAATTTTACTCATTCAACTTCTTCCACCACTTGAAGAGGATTCAAGTAAAAACATGCCTTCATTCTTAAGGTTAACAATTATGAAGTACATGTGAGTTTGCTAATATCTGACACACTTTATACTGCAGAGTTGCTTGTGGTATACAATTGATCTTAAGTGATATACCTATGAACCATGTAGTTGCATTGCTCTAGGGTGTAAATAGTGATTTGTCAACAATGGCGCACTATTTGATAATATAGCAATACCTGTTCCTGCAGCAAGATTAAAATTAATGACATGCCCATTGACATAATTATCTGCTTGCCAAAAATCTAGGTATGGATCACTTACTTCTGCCAGAATCAGCATTGGCTTTTCTTTATTATAGCCTGCCATACCTCACGAAATCCTTTGTGTAAGCTACTATTTGACTTCTTGATTCTCTGCTCTTATGTCCTACATTTTCTGAAAGTGATATATTGTTTTACAGATAAAGCATTTTTTCTTCATACCTGGGCACCACTTATGCCTGTGAGTTTTCCTTGCGCCACGTTGAGTATTGTTCTAATTATTGTACTAGTTTCTCAAATGTGTCTTTAGGGAATTTGTACTTTAAAATATAAATGGATTTTACTGATCTCCTGTGATAATGTTGCTCTTCTCCTCCTAGAATTGATCTGAGTTACTTCTAGATTTCTGATTCACTCGCCATATAATTGACTGTCTCTAGAATCAGGTTTTCTTTTGACAGTAATAAATCTGACAAAGACTCATTAGGAATTATAACAGCAATTCTTTCTCTTATGAATTCTGACTTTAAGCCACCATAGTTGCATTTTCCACTAATTTGTAGATTGCTAAATAAATTATCTGTGGATACATTTGAATGCTGACATCTTTTGTAAAACTTGCACTTTCAAGAATTACATTTGTTCTGAGGTTAAAGTAATTTCAAAGGCTTTCAGAACTTACCAAACATACCTGCTGCTTCTTTCATAGCTTGACGACTGTAATATCAATAGTTTTACTTCCAATTACATTCAAAGATACACTTACTTATTCAGTTCAATTTAGTATGTAATTTGGAAGCAATCCTGCAGCTTAAATATTGTTTTCTCCATAATGTCTAACTCTGTATTCTATTTGGCCTATCTCTGAAATAATTTTTTCCTGGTAATATTTTTTCCATTGTCACGTCTTCCTCCTGTAATTATTTATTTTCTTTGCATCAAAGTTTGACATTCTATAATATAGCAATCTTCTTATTAAAAACTGCTGTATTGGAAGCGTTTCCCATACTTTTGCATTCAAAATGGAGAATTCCCACCCTCTCCAAGTAAAACTAGATGGTCCCTGCCTTCCTTTCAGCTTCATTAAAAAGAATCCTACTAATTGCGCTCTTAATGAATGATTCCAGTTTCCTTAAAGATTTTACTGAATGAATTCTGCCGTCTATGTAAGATGAATTCCTTTCCTTTAAGAGTGTTCATTGATGATTCCCACTATCTCCGTTTCTAAATAATGAACCTTATTGTTTTCACAATTTTTTTCTGGATATGTTCCCTGTGTGCATTTTAAATAAATACTTCCTGCTTTTACAGTAGTTAAAGTAATGGATCTCCTGCCATTTTTATGGCCTCAGTAGTCTCCTAACTTTATTCTTCCATTAGACTTTGTATGCTTAGGCTTCTAAATTGCCTCTTTATTACGTTGATTCTGGTTCACCATGATCCAAATTCTGCAACTTCAATTTAATGACTCAATGGTTAGCACTGCTACCTCACAGTGTCAGGGAGCCAGGTTCAGGGAGCCAAGTGTGGAGTTTGCACTTTCTCCTCTTGTCTACGTAGGTTTCCTCCCACAGTCCAAAGATATGCTGGTTAGGTGGATTGGCAATGCTGAATTGCCCATCGTGTCCAGGGATGTGCAGGCTAGGTGGATTAGCCATGGGAAATGCAGGGTTATTGGGATAGGGTAAGGGGGTGGGTCTGGGTGGGACCTCTTTGGAGGGTTGGTGTGGACTCACTGAGCTGAATGGCCTGCTTCTACACTGCAGGGACTCTATGAAATTGCTTCAGTGACCCTTGATTTTCATTACTTCAGCTGTACCTCATTGTGCCTACCCTCAATGGCAGTGATCTTTGATCTGAGCTAGAAGTACTTCATTTATCTCTAGCCTATGACCTCACTTTATAAAAATATTTTCTCTTAGCCACCAGGTACTTTATATTGACTCATGGAGCCTCTTATGTGACTTCACTCTCCAATTGAACTTTAACTAGAGACCACTCAACCATTAATACCTTATCCAATCTGTAACCACCTTGATATGGGTACCCCCATGAAGTTCCTCACTCACTCTTGGCAGGTCTGAAATCTTTTATGCTGCTGACTGTCAAATCTGCATTGTTGGATCTTGCCACAAGTTTCTCTTCCGTAAGGCTGTCAAATGTTCAGCTCTAACAGCTGCTGACTGTCTACATAGGTAGACATCTTAAGGCTGTGTCTGCAGAAATCCTCAGACCTCCTTCAGTGCAAGTATGAAGGTGGCTGCTAAATAAAGTCTATACCACTTGCGACCATGTTATAAGATGAATCCTACTACGGCTCATCATGATGTATGTGCTATCTGGTTGACTTACTGCCAGTAGTCTTTCTTTCCTGGTATAATACACAGCGCCTGTTTGATATTGAATAGAAGACAAAACCCACTTTGTACTCTAATACAAATTTTTATTTTACTGCATGACCAAGTACAAGTTAAATTAATATATTTTAAACAGTTACAAAGGCTATGAGGAAGACTCCCTCTTTATCAGTAATGTGGGTGTACCAATTCCACAAGAGCTGTTCAAGAATGCACCATTTTTTAAGGGCAATTAAGGATGGGCATTAAATGCCAGTTTAGTCAGCTCCCTCCAGGTCCCATGAATGAAAAAAGGACTCAGATGGTAGGTCTTATTCCTTTCATACCCTAAGCGGTTCCCCAAACAAGTCCATATGACAATCTCATTGTAGGTGACATGTAAGGCACTACTCAGAATGAGCCCTTTCAGGCCCTTACATCTTATATAACAGACACGTCCATTGTTATTATTCAGACTCCATTCTTCTGTCATAATGGATTTTTTTTTACATTTAAGTTTATTCCCTTTTCAAGGAAGTTTGTATTTGCATTTGGTTGCAAGTTTCTCATCAGTCTCTAAGAGCCAATGAGGACATTGACAGTAGGTAATGATGCTCATTGGAAGAGCCAGTGCAGACACAACGGGCCGAAAGACCTCCTTCTGTATGGTAACACTTCTGTAATTCTGTCCTTTCTCTTGCAGAGTTACCACTTAATGGTCAACAATTGTTTTAAAGAAGGGTAGAAATCCAATATTCGATAACAGTTAAATGAAAAGTAATTCAACAATACCTTAACTCCGCAATAACTGCAATGTCATCACTATCCTGATTGCACTCGCAGTTATGTATTCATACGTAAGTAGATGGGTAGTTGACACATTCAACATAATTCTTCTTTTAAATTCAAAATACAAATGTCCTGTTTCTTGGTCAGTGAACATTATACTTTTTTTATCCTGAACAATCCGACTATATTTAATCATCTAGAATTTGAACAACTCCATTAAAGTATTAATGCTGCACCTTATTGTTTATTGGGAATTTCTAAAAGATGGACTCAAATAAGATCATGTACAACTTGACCTTTATTGTTTCAGTGAGGATGTTCACTCATCTTACTTTACTCGCGAGCAAAGTGATTCATTTCTTTTTCTGAGATAGTAGGAACTGCAGATGCTGGAGAATCTGAGATAACAAGGTGTAGAGCTGGATGAACACAGCAGGCCAAGCAGCATCAGAGGAGCAGTAAGGCTGACATTTGGGGCCTAGACCCTTCTTCAGAAATGGGGGCGGGGAAGGGGGTTCTGAAATAAGTAGGGATAGAGGGGGAGGCGGATAGAAGATGGATAAAGGAGAAGATAGGTGGAGAGGAGACAGACCGGTAAAAGAGGCGGGGATGGAGCCAGTAAAGGTGAGTGTAGGTGGGGAGGTAGGGAAGAGATAGGTCAGTGCAGGGAGGACGGACAGGTCAAGGGGGCGGGATGAAATTAGTAGGTAGGAGATGGGGGTGGGGCTTGAGGTGGGAGGAGGGGATAGCTGGGAGGAAGGACAGGCTAGGGAGGCGGGGATGAGCTGGCCTGGTTTTGGAATGCGGTAGGGGGAGGGGAGATTTTGAAGCTTGTGAAGTCCACATTGATACCATTGGGCTGCAGGGTTCCCAAGCGGAATATGAATTGCTGTTCCTGAAACCTTCAGGTAGCATCGTTGTGGCACTGCAGGAGGCCCAGGATGGACATGTCGTCTGCAGAATGGGAGGGGGAGTTGAAATGGTTCGCGACTGGGAGGTGCAGTTGTTTATTGCGAACCGAGCGTAGGTGTTCTGCAAAGCGGTCCCCAAGCCTCTGCTTGGTTTCCCCGATGTAGAGGAGGCCACAACGGGTACAGCGGATGCAGTATACCACATTAGCAGATGTGCAGGTGAACATCTGCTTGATGTGGAAAGTCTTGGCCTGGGATGGGGGTGAGGGGGGAGGTGTAGGGGCAGGTGTAGCACTTCCTGCGGTTGCAGGGAAAACTGCCGGGTGAGGTGGGGCTGGAGGGGAGTGTGGAGTGGACAAGGGAGTCACGGAGAGAGTGGTCCCTCTGGGAAGCAGATAAGGGTGGGGAGGGAAAAATGTCTTTGGTGGTGGGGTCGGATTGCAGAGGGCGGAAGTGTCAAACCCCACCCCCATCTCCTATCTACTAACCTCATCCCGCCCCTTTGACCTCTCCGTCCTCCCTGGACTGACCTATTTCCTCCCTACCTTCCCACCTACACTCACCTTTACTGTCTCCATCCCCGCCTCTTTGACCGGTCTGTCTCCTCTCCACCTATCTTCTCCTCTATCCATCTTCTATCCGCCTCCCCGTCTCTCCCTATTTATTTCAGAACCTCCTTCCTCTCCCCATTTCTGAAGAAGGGTCTAGGCCCGAAACGTCAGCCTTCCTGCTCTTCTGATGCTGCGTGGCCTGCTGTGTTCATCCAGCTCTACACCTTGTTATCTCATTTCTTTTTCTTCATCCTTGGCAATTCTCTCTCAAGAATAATAACAGTAACTTACGTTTTTAAAGTATCTACAGTATAATAAAACCAGGCACTTCACAGCAACATAATAAAACAAAATAAGACACCGAACCACTAAAGAAGATGTTCATTCAGATAACTAAGAAATTGATCAAAGAAGTAGATTTTAAGGAATATCTTAACAAGAGGTAGGACAAGAATGGAGAAAGATAAGGATGGTATTCCAGAACTTAGTTCTGAGGAAACTAATTAATGGTGGAACACTTAAAGTCAGACAGAGGCAAAATTAGATAAGTATGGGTATTATGAAAGATCTGGGGCCAAGGAGATTGCAAAGATAGTGAAAGATGCAGTTATCGAGGGAACTGAAAAAATCAAGATGCTGCTTAATTGGAAGTCAGTGAACATGTAGGTGATAGGCTAGTTGTTTTGGTAAAACTTAAAACATGAACAGCAGAATTTTGGATGACTTCCAGTTTGCAAACACCATTAAGTGAGTGATTGCCCAGGAATGCATTTGAAGAGAGTTTAGTGGAAACAAAGACACGAATGAAGGTTTCAGTAGCACATAAGCTGAGTCAATAGCAAAATTTAGCAATGTTAAGGGGAAAAAGGAAGTCTTAAAGGCCAGATCTCATCTCACGTTCTAAAGATGAGAATCAATTAACAATCCAATACTCAATTCATATGTATTATTATTCCACAGCAAACTTGGAAAATACGTACTTTCAAGCTATTCAACAATGGATCACAGAAAACCTAAATCTAACATTATCTCATTTCCACATGCCCACATGTATTATGAATGATTCCTGGATAACAATCAACATATGGAAAACGGCCTATGTTTTTTCCACCCTTAATGCACTGGCATTGAGGACAAATGTCTCATCCTGGCACAGTAACAAGTGTTCCAGAACAGTATCTGTGCCAGTCTGCTCCTCAATGGATTAAATTGTTGATTCTGTCAGAGGGGAGAAGTCATTTTTTTCACATCATTTTACAATATTCAGAGCAATAAAATTCTTCTTCTCGAGAATCAAACTTCAAGATCCTGAGGACCACAATTTGGAAATAAGACCAGACATAAGCTCAAAGCTGAATGAAGTATATAAAATTATGAGGAGGATGGATTAGATGGATAGAAAGCAGCAGAGTTGAAGGTACAATAATGAGGGGCATAAGTTTAAAGTGAAAGGCAGGAGGTTCAGAGAGGATTTGAGGAAAAATCGTTTTACCCAGAAGGTGGTGGGGACCTGGAATACATTACCTGGGAGAGATAGTAGAGTTGGGAAAGCTCACAACCTTTAAAAGGTACGTGGATGAACATTTGAAATGTCATAACTTCAAAACTATGGGTCATGCGCTAGAAAATGGGTTTAGTGTAGATGGTTTGGTGCAGACTTGATAGGCTGAAGGGCCTGTCATCTGCTGTGTGACTCTCTGTGACTCATGCTACCATGTTCTTTCCTATTTTGATACTGTTTCATTAACATAAACCACTGGCATCAAAAAGTACAAATTTTACACCACCCTCTCAATAGTGGTACAGTGGGGAACATGTTATAGACTTGTCATTGTATATTTTTTTGATTACCAGATGTCATTACCATTTGGTTCCACTTCAAAATGGGAAACAGGATCCCAAAGTGCAAAATGGACCAAAGCCATTTGACAATCTTGCATACGAAATAATTGGAGATTTAATTTAGTATTACTGCTATTTTTTTCATCCCTAATTTCAAGGTCAGTTAGACCTCAATTTAAGAGATTATGTTAATTTTTCAAATCATGGCTATCCTGTTAATCACATATATTTTAATACTATCTCTAATTTCTTGAACATGAGATGCTTTTCCAAGACCTACGAAGAACTTTCTCCTGTGCATATTTGCACTAGCAGTGTATTTTAGATTATTTCAAGTGACAACAACTTAGCTTTAAATATTTACTTCTGTATCAATGAATAATAGAAAGATAGAATCCTAATTAGAACAGAAAATCTGTATCAATGCTCACAAAAAGGATCCTCAAATATCAGAAATACAGCCCTCATTGTCTTGTGAACAATTTACGCAATCTTATCCAAGGTTTATAAAACAGATATTCTATTAATTTCATCATGTGATACAACAAATAAAGCTGTTTCCTTATTCGTCTTTCAACCACAGTGCCACCCTAAACTGTGTAATTATATGTTATACATGTGGTTACTGGCCAATTTAATTGCCTTGAACAGATTAAATATATTAACTAAAATCCTTCCCAGCATAACAAGATCAAGGTCAAATTCAATTCACATTTCCTTAGAACTTGTGTTTTCTCCTAATAAATTTAACATCTTTTGACATTTTATTTGCCTTTATCTGCATGGCCATTAAAAATTAAATGTCAGCTAGCTTGCTTTCAATATGTATTTGCTGTGGTGTTTCTTTTTTATCTGATAAGTTAATGAAATGCAGATAAAAATCATTAGTCTCTGGTGTGCATGGTTGCTTTCTTTCATCAGATAAGCTTGGTTAGCTTTCTGCAGTAAGATCTATATTTATTATAGATTAGCCTTTTCATGGGCTTGCAAAATCAAAGTTTAATAACTTTGCAAATGCTCTTTAAGATATGCATCAATCAGCTTGGTTGTTCTAAATTTACCAGAAGGGTAAATGGCAATCGATATAACGATCCTGTAACACTAGAAAACAATTCAGCCTTACAACAAATCAGAACGAATGTAGGCAATAACTTGAGTGGTTGTGCCTGCAATCTAGTTTTTAGGCTTCAAAGTCTCTTGAGAGTCTCAGGATTTATGCTATCACTTCAGATCTTGGAAACTGGACATTCTACAGACTCAACGACTTCAAATTGTTGGGTTGAATGAAGTAGTGCAATAAGGAAACAAATATCTGTAATAAACTCAAATAGTTTTTGTCCAGTCCTGAAATATCTCCATGCTTATGACCTGGAGCAATTGATGCATTGAGTTCCATCACTGTAAAGCTTACAGGTGATCATGGTTGTGAAGACATATAAAAGGGCAAAGAGTTATAAACTTGCACACATATACATGCTTATTGAATACAAGGTTTAAACTGATGACTGGCAGAAATAATATAACTGAATCTATGTGAATGTTTGAGTTGAGTTGTCCCATGTATACAGCTGTGAATAGTAATATTTTATCCTTTTGGTGCAGCATCGTAAGCCTAAGAACATTCCCCAATTTGGCAGAACTCTCACACATGAAATATCAACTTCCTGCACTCTCCTATCAGGATTATGATCTATCTCTACAAAGAGCTGCACTGATAATTCCTAGAATTTTTCTTGTTTTCCCTCACTAGGGGATATTTGGTGCAAATGATGTGGTAGTCATGCTTCATTTATGACAACAAAACTGTGCAATCCCCAATGCTAATAATTTAGTTAAATATACTACAAGTACTGTGCCGTCCTGCAACTCCCACAGAACCAACACCATTGAGTATTCCATCTCATATTGCTTGTTAAAAAGTAGCAACGAGGCAGCCTGATTTAGACCAGAAAATATCTCCTGCTTTCTCAAAATAACATATATAATATAATTAGTGTAATGTTACTATTTTCAATTCTAATGTTCTTACATTTTTCTGGACCAAGAAAGCAGTTTTTGCGTATTATTATAATTTTTCATGATATTCACAAACACCCTGCACTGCCAAATTACAGTGAGATTTACATTTGTACTTTTCCTTAAAGTATGTTTTCCCATTTAATATCTGGTATTTGAATTAACTGATACAGACTTTGCCATTCTCAAATTTGCTCCCTTATTTGCAAATATACAGCCATTGTTTCCTGTCAAGAGTGTGGCTGAGATATTCTACAAAACTAATTGGTAGAATGTTACTAATTCTTTTACTGCTGTTTAGTTTTTCCCCACGACAACTGTGTATCCACAACTCCATTAATGAACTTTCCAATATCTATGCCAGTTAAATGGCTTGTTAGATGCTTGAGGAGCATTAAAGGTTCATTATTGAAGTTACATCATGATTGAATGTTACATTTTCTTTACCAGTGATGAAATAATATTTCAAGTAAGTTGCCTGCAGCTTCTTACGCCAAACCAAAAACATCTATTCAGTCTATTTCCATAAAAACATCAAAGCTATAATTCTGCTAATTTGTAATCTAAAATATATCAGCCAGTGAGGACAGAGGAAACATCAATAATATTCTTCATATTTTATGGTACTTACGTATGGATGTGTAAGATTCTAGGTAACATCTTACTGTATAACCAAAGTTGAGAGTCTGGTGTGAGCAGTTTTAATACTTTATTAAAAAAACAGAAGGATGTTCTGGATTCTATCACATCTTAGGTTGATGCATCAATCACAGGAAACATGAGAAAACAACTTGTCCATATCATTAACATCAACTGTTCTATTGGACAGAACCTGTAACACCCCTCAGGTTCTTCACAGATGTCTTAAACATAAACTGCCCACTTACATCAGCAAGCTCCCACTTTTATATTCTTTAGTGATCCATCTATGACAACCGATCCTTTTTTGTCTTTTCTGCTGTTTTTGTGTGGAACTAGAAAAAGTGGGTACTTCTCTCTGTGTCTGATAGTAACAGCATTTAGGGGTTTTTCTTTAGTAATTGTTTCATTATCCCTTGAGTAGCTTGCTTATTGCTAATTACGTTATTTCTTTTTGTTTCATAAGTAGAGATATAAATATCACTGTTATCATGAATCTATTCTATTTCACACTTTGATTTAAGATCAATGACAGACAAAACTGTACTTCCCTCTTATCTCGTTAAGGTCCCAGTTAGGCAATTTCGAGGAAAATCTTATTTTTATTATGTTGACAATCTGTCCGTGGTAAGGTGTGAGGTCTTCTCAACTTCCCTTTCTCCTCGTGCACTTTCTGCTTGGCTATTTTTAAACCCTTAAAGTCTGCTGGTAAAAGCCCCAATAAAGTACTATTACTTTAAATGAAATGACAAAATATATTTATATTCATTTCCTCATAGAAAACAAAATTCCTACATCCTGGCAGTGTGGCCAATGCAGAAATTTAAAAGATTGCTGAAATCCTGGCAGACATCATTACCCAGATGAATGGGATTGATTTAATATCGTCTACCTGGAGAATTTCAATAGTAAGCACAGAGAGTGGGTTCAGACTACTCCAGTAAACACAGAGAAAGAGGGAACGGGTTCAGACTAGCCCAGTAAAAACAGAGAAATAAGGTGTGGATGCAGACTGCACTGAGGACATGCGATTGGAAGTTAATAAAAGTGCAAATCCATCAAACAATATTAATTGTAATAAGAAAATCAGTTATGCGCACGATTACAGAGAGGAGTTAGTTATAATTGGCATGAACTACAGTCAGTTGGAAGGAATCGCATATCATGATGATACAAAATACAACTATTGATGTGATTTAATAGCAGGGTCTCACATGCACAGAAAAAATGGACTGAAACACTGACTTAGAATGGCCACAGGGATCACCTGACCACCACAGGTTGGCCAAATTTATTTAATTCATATATAAGATGTCATTGACTGAGCTAGCATGTATTGTCTATCCCAAAGAGTCAACTACTTTGCTGTTGGTCTGCAGTCACTTGTAAGTCAGAACAGGTGTAGATCGGAGATTTCCTTCTCTCTGCAGCATTACCGAACAGATGATTTTTACAATAGTGGTGACATTGTTAGGCTAGCTTTTAACCAGCTGGGATTCAAACCCATATCCCAAGAATATTAGTTTGGAACTCTGGATTTCTCATCCATTATTGTTACTGCCATTCTATTTCTTAAATTGTCATGGCAGCTGATATAATGTTTTTATCTAAATACGTTGCAGCACCCACTGGCTTGTATTAATATTGTTGGTCGTTGTAATACATTGTAGATGCAGAATCTCAGACAAATGACCCAGCTGCATAACAGCTTAGGCCAGTTGTTACTTATATAGTCACTGGGAGTGGAGCACCTATAACAGCTGCCCATTGTAGGTTTGGTTGTGTGACATAATATGGATCATTATTTCCTTTGTCAAGTACATCCTCAATTAGCACTAATTTTCCTGTGATCTGTATGTTGTGGGATGAGCTACCAGTAGTTGCTGGCTGTGTGCCTCTTGTGTTGCTTGGTCAACCTATTCTCCCACTGTTTTTCTTGCTACTAAAAGCAAATATACAAAAATATTCCCAAAGGCAATATTGATTGTGTACTCTTTAAATTAAGGTGACTTTGGAAAAATATAAGGTTAAAGGATCAGGCATATTATATCAATATTGAAAAATAATGTGAATCTGAAGTCCACCTAGCTCATGATTAATATTTTTCACACTAGTTATATATCAAGTAAATAAGAAAATTTCCAGCAGTCTTACATGTCACTGATTTCAATCATCGTACTGGTTATGTAGAAAACTTACTTTTCAACTTTTTGTGGACACAATCAATCTACAACTGCTACAAGCATTGTGAATAGCCTGTTGCACACCATGCCCAAATTTCATTTCCACAATGCTTTCACATTACTGATGAATTTCACTTCTTTTAGCTTTATTTCCACTGAAGCAAAGAACACTAAAAGAAGATTTAGTACAGGTTTTAAAATTATGAAGGGCGTTGATAGGGCGAATACAGAAAGTCTATTTCTTCCAGTTGGGAAGTCAGTTATGAGGGTCATCAATTTAAAATTGTCATTGAGAAAGTGAGGAGAGAGGTTATGAGAAATTTCTAAAGGCAGAGCTGTTGGAGCATGGAATGTTTTGCCAGAGGGAGTAATTGAGGCAGACACCATTGCATCTTTTAAGAAAAAGAAGTGGATTTTACATTTGAAGCAAAGAAGGATACAGAGCTATGGGGTGAGATCAGGACAGTAGGATTAATTTTATTGGTCATGATTGCTATTCATAAAAATGGAACACTAGACTTTCGATGATAAAAATTGCAGAATAATACAGTTCCAAATAATGAATCAGTGGTTCATCCAAATACATAACAGCCTGAGTTTTTAAAGCTTCATAGAGCAATATTAGGGATTGAAAGAAAAAGTGTGAATATCTTTGATCATCAGTCTTATTTTTGTTCATTTTCAAGGGAACATTTTGTATTTGCCCCATCCTGTTATCTGAAAGTTCTTTATTCATTGTCATATCAGAATTTTCATTTCTTCTGTTGATCACTTCATGTGAAGACATTGATCCTAAATTTGTCTAATTTAAGAATGATTTATCTTGTCCTGTTTGGTGGGAAGCCATTTCATAAGTTTTTTGAAACTATTTTAGTTCCTGGTGGTGGTTTGTTAGTGTTCACTCAGGGAGTCTGGGACACTGTGGCAACCTTCACTTCTACGTGCGAAAATGGATCAGTTGCTCTGGATAGCAATGGTAGTTGCACCAACTTTCTTTCCATCACATCGTTGACCAGAAATCTCTATCATTCTTACCACCCACTATTGACATATGTGGAAGGATCACTTGATCACTTGAACACATATACTTTGACCATCAAACGTGGGATGCAACTTGAACTTAGACATTCTGACGTAAAGATAGGCATGCTGTCCGCTATACCACAAGACTCCATTGCATTTTCTATGTAAGAGGTCTGTGGTTCATCATAAGACTGAAAAATCCAGATTTCCCCAATCTCTCCTCATAATTCTTGTTTCTGCCATTATGAATCATCCTAATGGGCATCAGGACCTGAACATTTTCCTTACGTCTTAATCACCAAAGAAAGCATGATATTAAATGTATGATCTGATCACAGTAAGGCACACTTTGAGAATAAATGCCTCCGTCTTGTATACTAGTATTTTTGCCTGTAGTGGATCAGATAAATCATAAAAGCAGGCCAGTCCATTTTGGCATTAATGCACCACTTGCCTTGCCTAATCGAACTCTATCAGCACAACTCAACTTCATATGTTTATCTATCTTCCTCTTAAATGCAAACAATTTCAATCACTCTCTGCAGTGATTAGTTTCATATTCACCACAATCTAGGTAGAGACATTTATTCTAAATTTTCTATTCAATTGCTGGACAGGGGTCAATTAACTCAAGTTGGCTGATGGCTAATTGATGTTGCAGAGCAGCACCAACAGTGTGGGTTCCATTCCTGTATTGGCTGAGGTTACCATAATGGACACCTTCCCATACCGTCCCCTGACCTAAGGGGTGGTGACCCTTAGGTTAACCCACCACTAAGCTATTTCTCTCTGATAAGACAGCAGCCCTATTGTCTGGTAGGACTATGGTTACTTTGCATATATTAGTGGCCTCTAGATTGAAAACATTCATTACACTATCAAAGTTTTCATAATTTTGAAGATCTCTATTTAATGAACCACCAGTCTTCTCTTTTCAATATTAGTTTGAGCTGCAATGTTAGTTTAATTTGATTTACTAGTTTGAGAATGTATGTTTGAAGTCCTTTATGGTTTGAGGTACAGTATTATTTGAAAGAGTTATATTAGTGCATAAGATTGAAGAATTACATTAGTGAAGATGTTGCATTAGTTTGAGGCATTGTATTATCAAGACACATTATTAGTTTGACGTGCTGTGTCATGTGTTGCAGTTGTTTGTGGGGTTTTATTGGTTTAATGCATCTCTCACCAGTGGTTGATTTCTTCTTAATCCCCCTTTCTTACTATTTTGATATAAATTAAATCATATTCCTGGAAATTTATTTGTTTTGAAGCTATGTCATTTATATCAATAACATTAACTGTTGTAAAATGTGTAAATTGTTCATGCTGTGCTTTGAGAAAACTTTTTCGGAAATAATCGTTTAATACATTGACTATTTGGTTCTATGCTACTCTGCTGATGCTAAGAGAAAAGACATTACATACAGATGCATGCTTTTCAAAGAAACTGCTTTTAAAATGTTTCTACAATTTTAGTGGAACAAGGGGCATGGTCATTGAGGACTAGGTCAGCATTTATTGCCTATCACTAAATGCTCTGAAGAAGATGGTGGTAAGCTGACGTTTTGGACCACTGCAGTGCTTAGGGTGTAGGTACAACCACAGTACTGTTCGGAAGGAAATTCCAGGATTTTGACCCAGTGAAAGTGTCAGGAACACATTAGAAATGTGGAATAGAATAGCAATTTATTGTTTATTTTTAACAGAAAAAATATAGTGAAAAGTTTTATAAGTCGCCATACCACAGCAACTAAATTAATGACAGAAGTCATAAATAAGAAGAAAATAAAATACAATTTCATCACAGTTCAATTTAGGGCTCCTGCTTTCAGGATACTTTGAAAAACCAGGATGAAACCGTCATGCAGGTCCGGGCCAAGACCCCTATGCTGGGCCGGGACTGCTCTGCCATGCCAAGACAAGATCTCCACGATGGGACTAGGCCTCCACACTGGGCTGCTGGAAGACCCGGAAGCTTCCTCTGAAGACCTCCATGCCAAGAGGAAAACCTTCGTGCTGGGACTAGACCTCCATGCTGGGCTGCTGGAACACTCGAAGGTTGCCAAAGAAGACCCCCTTGCTGAGATAAGGCTTCCACTCCAGGATAAGACAGCCATTCCAGGCCGAGACTGCCCCACCTGGCCAAGACCGCCAAACTGGGAGACTGCCCTGCCAGGCTTCAGGCCCATAGCACCATTCTAGGCCACTGGAAGCCATCTCGTCACTGGGCCTGGGCTGGGAGAAGACGCCTTCCACCAAAGTCGTAAAAAGATGGCAAGTTACCATTATAAATGGAAATTTAAAAAAAAAATTGAAGGAAAAAAAAAGCAGACAATGTAGACGACCTCCAAGATATAATTCCAGGTCAGAACAGTGTGTGGCTAGGGGTTGATGTTCCCATGTATCTGCTGTCCTGTCTTTCTACTATTGCTATTATATTATTCCTAAAAGTCCCCATTCCTCTTCAGGATCTAGACAGTTCATTCTTCCTCATCCTACTTCACTTTAGTAGTTAAACTATTTAGCATCATACTCATTTTGTGGTAAAAATTATTTTATTTATTGATTGAAAGGACTGTAATCCTGAGTTTAACTTGACTGCCAATACTTTTTAAGAGACCTACAACAACAGCTGTTAACATGGGGAAATATAAAACTTCAGTTTGCAAGTATTGTGAAATATTGCTTTATGTTAAAGAATGAATTTAGTGACTGAAAATCCTTATTAAATTTGAAACAAAACTCAAGTTCCATTCAAATGACCTGATGTCACAGATTCAAAGATGGCTGAACATTACATTAATGTACGTTCTAAATCCATTAAAATGAAGACAACTACCTCAAAGGAGAATAAATAGGGACCATCTCTTAGCCCATTAGCAAAGCATCCAGCAATCACCTAGATACTCAACTTTCTGGGACGAATAACTGGCTTAATGTTTGGGACAATGGACTCTGGCTAGGAAAGACATATGCACAGACCAAATTAAGCATGACCATATTTGGGTATTTGGGAAGTTGAACAGGGACAATCATGTAATAAGCCAGTTGGCCCTTTCTGTGCTTAAAATAATTTTCTTTAACAACAGCAATGAGCACATGAGAAACTAAAGAAGTAAGACCCACAGTAGGTTCTCGCTCTTTCTCTCCATCCAACTTGGAACTTTTGAGCTCAGTCTGCTGCTTTGACTATCCAGTGCCACTGATGGAGAGAAAAGAATCAACCTGGCAGCGGCTGCTATCTCCAGAAAAAAAAAAATAAATCGACTGTGAACATCTTCATAAACTCAAGGTTGAACCAAAAAGGTCAACCAAATTTAGTCCAAAGCTGGCCAATCCCCAGAACTTCAAATTCACACATCCCCTTTTGACTTTCTTGGACATTAAATTGCTTCACCTATCTTCCCACTCTGCCATCCATTTACTGTTTGAACTTTGAGGGTCTGTGTGTGTATAGGTTGGGGCTATATTTTATTATTGTACTTATATAATTAAAACCACTCTCCTTTCAAAAAGAAAACATATTTCTTTTTTGTGGTTACAGGACATAACCATTTAGCCACTCATTGAATTAGTATGCATTTTGTTTTTGAAAAAAGAGAACCTGCTGCGGTCAAATAAGGAGTGTGAAAGAAGGAAACCATCCTACCCCTTTAGCTGTTTATAAAACAATTTACAAAACTATCAGAATGGAATTGCACTGTCTGGATGTAGCCCACTAGGGAGAAATTACTGAAGAAAATGTGAACTAGATATCATCCAGACTAATAATTCAGGCAGGTGAGCAGCAAGCTATCGAACTCATTCCTTTGGACAATGAATCCAGGTCAAGAAGGAAGTCCATGGGCCATATTAACTGACTACTTTAAACAATATTCATCATCTGATGATCCCCTAGTTTGTTGTGATTTTGTTTGGTAATTTTGTGAATGCGGGTCAAGGAATAAAAATCCAATAATTTGTGTTTAAAGAAACTGATTGTTTTTCTGGGTTAAGGTTGAAAGAAACAAGAAAACGTGTGAAATGGCAAGAAACCATGAAATTCCTTTGTGTCTCTCTCTCCAGCCATTCTGCAATTGTGTGCCCTGCTTGTATTCTAACGAGTCGTTCACCAGAGGCAGTGTCTTCAACCTGAAGCAAACAGCTGCTGACTTCAGGTGTCAAAGATCATCCATCAACACATTAAATCATCTTGAGGGCCCTCTTGTAGTGTTCCAACCCCTGGACCAAGAGGCATGGGTTCAAGTCCCATGTGCTCCTGAGGCATGTATAACATCACTGAACAGGTTAATTAGAAAAAAATAGGTTAAATCATCTTGCTGCAGAATCCAGAAGTTCACTGAAAATTGGCTGAAGCAATCCAGTGCATCAGTCCACAGATCTGTATTTGATTGATTTCTTTAGGATAATCTTAAGCAATTTAACCTAGCCTCCATCTTTATCATTTTCTCTTTATGTCTGTAACTCTATTGAATGAATGTGAGAGTTGGAACATTATATATTTAGCAACAAAGTGTGTGATTTATATATTTTGATATCATTTATTTTGCGAGTTTGGATTCTGAATAGTGGCATGTGGGTTTTGGTTCTGTATGAAAGTTTAATGATTAGCTTGGCACTATTTCTAGTTCCAAGACTTTTTGAAACCAATGTGAAACAGAGAGCCCCTGGAGCGCTAACTGGAATTTGTTTGCATTGGGAGAGTTTTATGAGTGAACAGAATATATGTTAAAGAGCATTAGCCTGTTTTTAGTTAGAAGGACCAGGCATTGATTTTCTTTTGTCTATGGGAAATGCCAATAGCTTGGAAACCTTTTGGTTTCAGTTCACAGAACTCCTGGTTAATGTTAGATGCAAGAACACGGTTCGCCTGAAGCAAGTAGTTCATATGGAATCATTATAAATAGGTTACCTCAACGCAACAGTTTAATTTGAAAGTTCCAGACTAGAATTGTTTGGTTAGGACCCTGACAGAGTCATTCAAAACTGAGAAATTCTAAGCTTAATTGTCTGAATACTCAAGGAAGAGGCTATCAGACTGACGAGGCCGAGAATTGAAAGCAACAGTTAAGTCAAAAACAGAAATTGCTGGAAAATCTCAGCAGGTCTGGCAGCATCTGTGGAGAGAAAGCAGAGTTAATGTTTTGGGTCCAGTGAGCCTCATTCAGAACCTGACAGTTCTGAAGGGTCACTGGACCCATAAAATTACCTCTGCTTTTTCTCCACAGATGCTGCCAGAACTGCTGAGTTTTTTTCCAGGAATTTCTGTTTTGTTTCTGATTTCTAACATCTGCAATTCTTTGTTTTTTTTAAGTTAAGTCAAACTTCTAGATGTCCTCAAGAAGGAATTCTCTCTGGTGTTCCAGTACTGTAAAGGAATACTGTTGGGATAGATGGGTTATTCTATTTATACTGTGCTACAAAGATTGAAATTGTGCTTTAAATTGTGTTTCATGCAAATAGCTAATTTGTTTTATCATCTTTTATTTTACATAAAACAAAAACTTGTTTTAATTATAAAACCAGATAGGCAGCATTTCATGCTTGTGTTTCATTGAAATACCACATTGTTAAATACAAGCCAAATATAATCTATCAAGTCAGATTTCAGTCTGGGATCTGACCTGTCCAATAATAACATCAGCTGGGGATTATGATAATGATAAGTATTGAGGATAATAAATACCATATCCTTTTGAAACTTCCAAGAAAACCGCTCCATGTGTCATTTACATACAACATTTAAATAGTTAAACACTCACTGTTTTTATTAAAATAATTTGTTTACTAATCCAACCTGTTGCGGTCAAACAAGAGATCAAAAGGAGAGCCCTGTTACCACTCCTCACCTGGCTGTAACTCTAGGTGATTGCAAATCAATTTTTATCTGGTATGTTTATTAGTATGCATGTAAAGGACAGCCTAATGTTATGCGCTAAATTGTTGAACAACTTTAATTTCCAATCAACTTGTTCAAATTAAAATGCTGGAGAAACTCAGCAGGTCTGGCAGCATCTGTGGAGAGAAAAACAAAGTTAGAATTTCGAGTCTGGCATGACTCTTCTTCAGAATTGGTTTCAAAATGTTACTGGTTCTCTCTCCACAGATGCTGCGAAATCTGCTGAGTTTCTCCAGCATTCTCTGTTTGTTTTAATGCATATATATCCTTCCTCAAATAGGAGACAAATATTGTACACAGTATTCAAGATGTGCTGTCACCAATGCTCTGTATAATTGTAAGATAACATCCTTGCTTTTATGCTTAATTGTTCTCGGATTAAAGGGTAGTATCGCGTTAGCCTTGAATAATAAAGCCAAGAGTCTTTTGTTTTTAAATAGCATTCTCTATATTATGCCAAGTTTAATAACACATGCACATATACACCCAGCTCTCTCTGCTCCTCACACTCTTCAGAATGGTAGTCTTTATTTTAACCTGTCTCCCCATGCTCCTTGGACCAAAATGCATCACCTCCCACTTCTCCATACTGAACCACATTTGCCAACTATCCATCCACTTTGCCAATTTGTCAGCATCTTTTCGAAGTTTCACACTTTCTCATCAGTTTATAATTCTTCCAACTTTTGTGCTGTCTGCAAAAAAATTGAAATTGTCCCCTGCATGTCAAGATTTAGATCATAAATATACATCAGGGAAGGCAAGGGTCTCAATGCCAATCCCAGGGAACTCCCCAGTAAACTTTCTTCCAGCTTGAAAAATACACATTAACCATTACTGTGTTTCCTATCACTTAAACAATATTGTATCCATGTTCCTAGTGTCCCTTTTATTCCATGACCTATGACTTTCTTCACAAGTGTGTTGTGTGGCATTGAATCAAATACCTTTTGGAAATCCATGCCTTTTCCTCAGCAAATCTCTCTGTTCTTCAAAAAACTCCAGTAAGTTATATACAATCTTCTCTTAAATTCATGTTGACTGTTCTTAATTAATCCACATATTTCCAGGCAACTATTTGTTTTATTCCAAGTACTCATTTCTAGAAGTTTCCCCCTCACCAGTGTAAAATTGACTGATTTGTAACTGTTGGATCTGTTTGTACAAGCGTGTGTTGAGTTTATAATTTTCCAGTCCTCCACTATCACCACTGAATCTAGGGTTGATTGAAAGATCATTGTCAATGCCTCCACAATTTTCAGTCTCACTTCCTTCGATACATCTCATGTTGTCCTGATGCCTATCAACATTAAGTACCAACAGCTTATCCAATCATCCTCATCAAGTTTAAATGCTTCTAGTAATCGAATTTCATTCTTTGTCACCATGGCCTGGGCAGATTTCCAGCATCTGCAGTATTTTGATTGGAATTTGTTTAAGTTGTTTCCTTATGTATTTGAAGTTTGCCCTTCTGATATTGAATGAGACTGATAGTTCAGAATTTTGAATTTAAGAACAATCTTATGATGATTCATTTATTCATACGTGTTTTGTCTGAAGGCAGGTTCCTTGTCGATGTTATTTAAGTCACTCATCATTAAGTGAAGATGAGCACTATCTTCTGTTTCCTTAAATATACTTGGTTCATGATCCAATATATTAAATTTACTGTCATATACAGTACTCAAAACAAGGGATCCAAAATATATATTGAAGTGCTGTTTTGCTTATTGATTATAATTTTGCTTATTGATACATATCCCTTTTAATTATTTAGAACAAAGTATCTTCCTTCTCGTGTCTATGGTGTACCACAGTATCAGCTGCGATCATTCCAGATTGAAGATTTCAAACCAGAACTCAGGGCAGCTTTCCACACTCACTTGATTAAGTCTAAGTACCCCTTACATATGGGCTACACCACTTCCTTTCCTATCCATATTTATTGAAAACTCTCAACCTCTACATAGTCATGATTTTTCTCTGAGGTCAAGAATGATTCTGCTACTCTTCATATACAAAAATCTTACACTGCCAGAAGAACCTCCAATTCAAGCATTTTATTTTCTTCAATGCAGATCTTAAGGCAATCTTAAGGTGAGGTATTAATTGACTCTCTCATGAATTTAAAGGATCCAAAGCACTGAGCAAAGCGATGCTGGTGCATTTTCCCCAAAATCCATTGCAACATTTACCCCTTATTTAACACCAACAAAAAAAAGATACGCATAGAATTCATCTCATTTTTCTGAGAAATCTTGTTCCGTGCAGATTGGCTGCTGAGTTTATCAGGAATAAGTGGCTACAAACAATTGGTTAATTTTGAAGTGTAAGCTGCTGAGGTCCCGACTACATTAAAATATGTTGTCAATAACTTATTACATTAATTTTATTGTAAGTAGATCACTCTCTGATCCAGGTTTAAAACAGGTTTACTATAATTTGTTTGCTTTTGTAGATTATGCCTTCAGTAAAGCCAATGATTAATTTTTCTCTTTTTGAAAACAAAACAGCCTCGTCAACCTGTACATTGAAGATGTGTACTTCATCCAAAGATATGTATATTCCTGCACACCATTAAAATTTGTACATTAAAAATCTTCCTACCAGGATGGATCGTTTCTCTGTTTGAAATTAGATGCCATTTAATGCAATCAGTTTGTCTAAATCCTCTTGAAGTCTGTTGCTATCGTCATCGTTTCATTTGCATCCTTTGAAATCATGCCTCACATATCCAAATGCAGTCATCAATATGTAACAGAAAGAACAGTAATCCTAACAGCAACTCAAGGAGACATCACTGTGCATATATTTCCAGTGTGAAAAACAAACAACCATTCACCACTATGCAGTTTGTTTTGTGTAAATGCAAAATGTCGCTTCCCTTTTTGATCTCTGGGTTTCAATTTTGCTAACAAGGCCTGAAAGTGTAGTTACCTATGAAAGCAGTATTTATTTATACACCCAGTGTCAGTTTTGAAGGATCCTGGAGTAACAGCCTTGTAAAATGAAAGAAAACCAAACAACATTTTTAATTTGACTAGTTGTGCAATCCCACACACACTTCTATATGCTGCCCCTCAAAATGCTAGCTGATTATTTAGCAATATTCAGAGATTCCAATAATAAGAAAATCTCTACTTCCAAAATTGTATAAAATATAAAATTTAAATTTGATTACATTATTATAATGCATAAGGTTAAATTTAATCAATGTTAAAACCAACATATTTGTGCAAGTTTAACTGTTTTATTGGGAAGGTGGATTATGCAAGTCAATCCGAATAGATATTGTTGTATCATATTGGGACAGTCACATTATTCATTTGAATGCTAAACATTAACTTAAAAAGATTACCTAATTAGAGATTTAAAAGCTGAATATTTTACAGAAAATTCAAAAAATCAGAATGTGGCTCCACCATAACAAATAAATAACGAATTCAAGCATGTATAAAATAACGTTTTCATCAAATAAGTGGAGCTGCAGGTCAAAAATCTTAAAATTCCATTCAAAAATCATGAACAAAGTGATGACTTTTTTTTTGCAAAAGTTAAATCATTTAATCAAGTGAAATGTGACAGGTGAAAATAAACAAACAGTTCAGTTGTCATCAGCTTCGAGGTTAATGTTGTTTCCGAATTTTGCATAGAGTTGGATTTTAAGATCCGATAACACCTGTTGAATTGTCTCCACACGGGTCTGCAAAGCATGGATCTCATCTTGGAAACTTTGCTGAAAAATAAAGTTTAAAGTCATATCAAGGTACAAGCAATCAAGAAAATTAAAATGATCATTAATTAAAAATTATACTAATTAATTTTGGCCTCAAAACTTGAGATTATTTTAATGGTTTAAATAAAGCCAGAGTTCCCAATGGCATATTTGTTTGAGTCACTTTGCATCCACAATGGGGAAAATGTCATCACAGTCATGTCTTTCATGACACAGTTTGAAAGTGAGATGGACAGAGGGATAAAAGGCAATGTAAGTCACTTGCAAAATCAAGAAGTAGCAATCCAAAAGTGAAGAAGCCAATGCATTAGATTACCATTGCGAAGATAAAAGTTGGTAGAGTTCACAAAACCTTTGGAGGTAAAATATGATTAAAATATTTAGACTTGTATGCACTCTCTCTCATCTATTTCCATTTTAAATGTCTGCATTCCTGATGCCTCAGTTAAAAGTGAACATTGCAAAAGATGTGAAGGCAGAGTTGACTCTCCAGTAATTGCTGTGAATTAGAGAGACTGTGGAAGGGAGAGAAGAATTTGGTGAATTGCGATCACTATGAAAGCACTGATGGAGCTGCTGGCTGACAAGTCCTGGGTACTGATGGACTTCATCCAAATGTCTTAAAAGGGGTGGCTAATCAGGTAATAGTTGCATTGGTGATGGTTTTCCAATTCAATCTTTTTTAACCAATTTATTGGAGTTCATTGTAGGAGTAACATGCACTGTGAATAAAGGGGTATCTGTAGTTGAACCCTATTTTTCAGAAGGCTTTGAACAAAGTATGGCATAAGGAGGAGTTCATGGTGTAGGGGGCAGTGTGTTTTAACATGGATAGAAGATGGGCTGGCTGGCCAAAAAAAAATGACAGCATGATTAACAGGTTGTTTTCTGTCTGGCAGAATGTGACACGTGGAGTCCCAGGATCTGCTGGTACCTCAACCTTTTATCATTTAGATCAAAGAGTTAGATGAGAGAGTGAATGCATAGTAGTTAACTTTGCAGAAAACAAAGATAGGCAATAAATTATGTTATGAGGAGGTTGTAGACTGATGTAGATAGGTTGAGTGAGTGGGCAAAAAATTTGAAAATGGAGTATAATGAAGGAAACTGTGAAGTTGTTCACTTTGGTCAGTAGAAATTAAAAAGAAGTATTACTTAAATGGAGATGAGATAGTAGGAACTGCAGATGCTGGAGAATCCAAGACAACAAGGTCCAGAGCTGGATGAACACAGCAGGCCAAGCAGCACCATAGGAGTAGAAAGGCTGACGTTTCAGGAAGGGGCGAGGCCCGAAACGTCAGCCTTTCTGCTCCTATGATGCTGCTTGGCCTACTGTGTTCATCCAGCTCTGCACCTTGTTGTCTCTCATTACTTAAATGGAGCTTGAATGCAGCATTCTGAGGTGTAGGGTGATAAAATGTTAAGGTGTTTCAGTGTATGAGTCAAAGAAAGTTGTATGCAAGTACAACTAGTAACTAAGGCTAATGGAAATGCTATCCTTTATTACATGATGACTTGAACGCAAGAATAAGGATATTATGTTTCAATTATGCAGGGCATTGGAGGACTACATCTGAAGTACTGTGTTCCTTATTTAAAGATGGATGTAAAGGTGTAGGAAAGCTCACCAGATTGATATCTGAAATGAGCAGATTGCCTTAGGAAGACAGATTGGAAATACAGGGTTTGGAAGAGCAAGTTGTGACTTGATTGAAGTGTATAGATTCTGAGTGGTCTTCACTGGTGGATGTAGAAAGGATGTTTCCTCATGTGGGTGAGTCCAGAACTAGGGGTGACTATTTAAAAATTAGGGATCTGTCTGTTAGGAAGAGATGAGAATTCTTTTCTCTCAGCAGATTGTGCAACTTTAGATCTCTCTGCCTAGAAAGGCAATGGAAGCGTGGTCATCGAATATTTTTAAGATGGAGGCAAATTAATTCGTGTTTGGAAATGTAATCAAAAGGTTATCAGTGGTTTGTGGGAATGTGGGATTCAAAACAAACAGCCATGGTCTTATTAAATGACGGAGCAGGCTTGAGGGGCTGAATAGCTGAATACATAAGAACATAAGAACTCGGAGCAGGAGTAGGCCATCTGGCCCCTCGAGCCTGTCCCGCCATTTAATAAGATCATGGCTGATCTTTTTGAGACTCAGTTCCACTTAACCGCCCACACACCATAACCTTCAACTCCTTTACTGTTCAAAAATTTATCTAGCCTTGCCTTAAACACATTCAGCGAGGTAGCTTCAACCGCTTCACTGGGCAGAGAATTCCACAGATTCACAACCCTTTGGGTGAAGAAGTTCCTCCTGACCTCAGTCCTACATCTGCTTCCCTTTATTTTGAGGCTATGCCCCCTAGTCCTAGTTTCACTTGCTAGGGGAAACAGCCTCCCTGCCTCCACCTTATCTATTCCCTTCATAATCTTATATGTTTCTATAAGATCTCCCCTCATTCTTCTGAATTCCAAAGAGTATAATCCCAGTCGACTCAGTCTCTCCTCATAAGCCAACCCTCTCAACTCTAGAATCAACCGAGTGAATCTCCTCTGCATGCCCTCCAGTGGTAGTATATCCCTTCTCAAGTAAGGAGACCAAAACTGCACACAGTACTCCAGGTGTGGCCTCACCAGGATCCTATACAGCTGCAGCATAGCCTCCCTGTTTTTAAACTCCATCCCTCTAGCAATGGCAGACAAAATTCCATTTTGCCTTTTTAATTACCTGCTGCACCTGCAATCCTACTTTTAGCAATTCATGCACAAGGACACCCAAGTCCCTCTGCACAGCAGCGTGCTGCAATATTTTACCATTTAAAACATTGTCCATTTTCCTGTTATTCCTACCAAAATGGATGACCTCACACTTATCGACATTGTACTCCATCTGCCAGACCTTTGCCCACTCACTTTAACTATCTATATCCCTCTGCAGACTTTCAGTGTCTTCTGCACACTTTGCTCTACAACTCATCTTAGTATCATCTCCAAATTTTGACACACCACACTTAGTTCCCAACTTCAAATCATCTATGTAAATTGTAAACAATTGCGGTCCCAACACTGATCCCTGAGGCACAACACTAGCCACTGACCGCCAACCAGAAAAATACCCATTTACCCCTACTCTTTGCTTTCTAGTAGTCAACCAATCCTCTATCCATGCCAATACATTATCTGTGATACCGTGCAACTTTATCTTATGTAGCATCCTTTGGTGTGGCACCTTGTCAAATGCCTTCTGGAAATCCAGATACACTACATTCAGAGGTTCCCCATTGTCCACCATGCAAGTAATGTCCAAGTAATTTGCTATTTCTTCCTTACTCCCTAATTGTATGTTTGTGAAGTTCTAAAGGTTCTTTTTTTTTTAAAAAATCAGTGGAGCACTGGCAGACATTTCAGAAAATATTTCAAAATATGCAGCAAAGATACAATCCATAAAGAAGGGAACGCCATGAGAAGAATACACCATCTGTGGCTGTCTAAGGAAATTGAGGATAGCATCAAATTGAAAGGAAAGCATACAACTCTACAAGCATTAGCGCTAGGTCAGAAGACTGATGTCACATTGCACACTTTTTGAACTAAGCAAGAGCTTGAGGACAACCAATCCCTGGTGCATTTCCCTAAGGCAATGCCTTAACCAGTCAACCTGCTTGGCTTGAATTTAGATTTAATTGATGCCTGGAGCATTCTGCTCAGGAACACCACGACCAATCAGCATCCACTTGCCAACCAATCAGCATACTCTTCTCATGTAATACAACTTGCTGTTCTCTTTCAGACTTGTATTCTTGTGATTTTGTCCCATTGAGAGCAAGGCAGAAAGCTTCAACAGCATTTCTTTTCTTAGGCGAAGTGGTAGGTTAAACGATGAGGCAAAAAAATTTGTAGATGGAATTTAAATGTGGGAAAACGTGAACTTGCCTTCTTTGGCAGGAAATGTATGATTTCAAGTTTAGAATAAGAGATGATCTGATTGAAACATGCAAGATCCTGAGGGGATTTGACACAGCAGATGCAGAAAGGATGCTTCCATTTGTGAGGGAGTCTAGAACTGGGATCTTTCATTTAGAATTAAGATAATTTTTTTTTTTCTGAATGTCATTCATTTTTCAAATTATCTGCTCCAGTGTGGTAGAATTTAAGTCATTGAATATTTTCAGGGTTGAGTTAGAAAGGTTTTTGATCAACAAGAAAGTCAAGATTATGAAGGAATACAATTTGGCGGAGTTCAGAGCACAATAAGATCAGCTATGATCTAACGGAATAGCTCAGCAGTTTTGAGGAGGTGAATAGCCCACTCTAGCTCCTCATTCTTATGTTCAGGCCAATTATGAAATTGGTGAATCATATATTGTAACAATTGGCAATTTTCTTCTTTTTCAGCACAAATGCATCTCCTGGCACTTTATAGACATATAAACAGATAAACAGAACGAGTCTCAGAGGAAGATTGACATAGGAAAAGCACCCTCAGGTAGCAACAACCATAACAAGATTGAATTTTGCATTCAGTTTAAGGGAAAGGGGAGTGGGTCCGAGACTATTTCCTTTTAGAGGAGGAATTGTGATGCAATGAAAGCAGATTAGGTTAATGAGGTAAAGGATAGGTCAACAGGGATGCAGTGGCTGACATACAAGGGAATTTTCAGAACACACAGAAGAGATACATTCCAATGAGTAATAAAATTTCCAAGGAACGGGTCCACCATCCATGATTAACTAGAGATGTTAAAGATACTATCAACATAAAAGAAAAAGCATTTAACTGTGCAAAGCTAGGTGGCAGGTCAGAAGTTTTTTTTTGTTAATCGTCTGTCCAAAAATTTCCCAAAATATTAATGTGGAAGTAAAAATAAAAGTACAAGAGAAAGATAGAAAAATTAAAAAAAATAGTAAAAGAGCTCAATAATTATTTAAATGGAGAAAAAAAAAAAGAGTTAACAAAGTGAATATCAGTCTGACAAAAATTAATTATACAAAATAAAAAATGGCAGAAGAACCGAACAATTATTTTGCAGTGGTTTTCAATATAAAGGATTCAAGAAATGGAAGAGAGGGAGCAACTCAGGAAGTTCACCAATAAGTGATAGTAAGAAAATTGTTAAAGCTTCAGGCTGACAAGTGCCCTGGTCCTGGTGGATGTCCTCCTAAGGTCTTAAAAGATACTGGTGAGAAAATTGATGTGCTGGTTTTAATTTTTCAAAACTCTCTTGATTCAATGCCTGTCCTAGTAGAATGGAAGGTATAAAAGTAATTCCTTTATTCAAAAAGAGAGGCATTCAGGAAACAGGCCACTTAGTTTAACATCTATCATTGGGAAAACATAAGAAATTATTATAACTAAGAAGGTTATAGCAGAACACATAGTTGAGTTCAAGGTAACCAGGTTGAGTCAACATGATTTTGGGGCAGGCAAATCATGTCTGACCAATCCATTACAGTCCTTTGAGGAGGTAATGGATAAAGGGAAAATCAGTAGATGTACTGTACTTACAATTCCAGAAGGCATTTCATAAGGAAGGTGCTAAATTAAAAGATCTTGCGGAAAATAAAAGCTAATGGTGTAGAGGGTAGAAAATTGGCATGGACAGAAGATTCAGCTGGCTAACAAGAAGCAAAGAGTAGGCAGAAAATGGGTATTTTTCAGGTTGGTAAGATGTAACAAGTCATGTGGCAAGGGATTGGTGATGGAACTTCAACTATTTAAAATGTATATAAACAACTTAGATGATGGGACAGAGGATTGGTTGCCAAATTTGCTGTTATAAAGAGAAGGCGAAGAGGAAATACATGCAGTACAAAAAAAACGTAGATAGGTTAAACGAGTGGGCAATGATGTGGCAAGTGAGTATAGTCTGCGAGAATGTATAATTGTCCATCTTGGTAAGAATTATAATAAAACTGAATAATAAGTTTAATAGGAAGAGTAAATTACAAGTCTAATAGTAAGAATAATAAAACTGAAGCACATTATTTAAATAGTGAGAGATTACAGAACTCTGGGATGCAGAGAGATGCGAGTATCCAAATGCATGAAGCACAAAGGTTTAGTACGCAGCTCCAGCAAGCATTTAAGACCAATAGAATGTTAACATTTATTGGGATGGGAATTAAATACAAAATTATGGAGGTTATTTTGTACAGGGCACTGGAGAGATGGTATCTGGTATACAATGCACAGTGTTGGTCATCTTATTTAAGGAAGGATATAAATATGTTGGAGGCAATTCAGAGAAGGTTTATCAGACTAATAACTGGAATGAGTGGTTTGTATTTTGAGGAATAGTTGGATAAGGTAAACTTATTCTTTTAAACTCCAAAAGATACAAGACAGAACTTGATTTAAACATACAAGATCTTGTGTTGTTCTGACATGGTAAATGTGGAAAGGATGTTTCCTTTTATGGGAAAACCTAGAAATAGGGGTCCTCATTTAAAATACATCAGGCAAGATCTTTTGCAGAGTTTTGCGAGATGTTGGAACCCTTTTCCTGGAAAGATAATGGAAGCAGCATCCTTGAATATTTTTAAGGCAGCGGTGGATAGATTCTTACTAAGCAATGCAGTGAAAATTTAATTAGTGTAGGCTTGAGGTAGAGGTTACAATCAGATCAGCCATGATCTTAGTGAATGGCTGAGCAACTCAAGGGGCTAAATGACTTACTCCTGTTCCTAATTCATATGTTCCAGGTGACAAAAAGCTTGATCAAAGATGTTGGGTCTGAAGATGATTTCAAAAGGAAAAATATAAGAAGTGGAGAGGCAGAGGGAATGAATTGAAAAATGCAGGCCTTAGATACCTGTAAGCATAAGTTACTAGTGGAGAATGAAGGGAATGAATGAGGACTATAATAACAGGCTTGTCCAATGGATGAAACATTCAACAAGACTTTCTGAGGTGGTCACAGAGATAAAGAGGAGCAACCCGATAGATTTAATTCAAGGATAAGAGTTGAGGATGAGGCTTTGGAAGATGAGGAGTTAATGTAGGTCAACAGGCAATGGGTGGACTGAACCTGTAGCAGAGTTTTGTAAAAAATAATAGAGAATGGGTGGCCTACCAGGAAATTACTGCAGTTATCAAGTCTGGAATGAAGGACATTGACAAGGGTTTCATTAACAGATGGGCTGGGTAAGTACAAAGATGGGCACAAGAATTACGAGGGACAGTATATGGGTTTAGAATCTCAACTCTGGGTCAAATAGGATCAGAAGGTTGTAGACTGTCATTTGGACACAGTGACTGGGAAGGAAATAGAGCTAGCGGTAAGGTACAATTATGTGGCAGGAGTGTTTAACTGGAGGGAGGATGGTATAGCTAATCCAAAGCTCAAATAACAGATATACAAACAAACAGACAGACACAGTGCAAATAGTTGTGGAATGACGGACATTAGAAAAAGAGAAGTCCAGGTAGGTACTGTCAGCTTATGTAAGTTTGAATACCATGTCTTTGGAAGACACCACCAAGGAGAAGCATGTGAACGAGGAGTACAGGTCAAGGATTGATCTTTGGGTCACTCGAGAAAAGTCTATTCAAAGAAAAAGATTCTGCTAGAAATGATTTTACCATAATTGATTAGGCAAGAGTTAAAGAAAGCCAGGGTAATATAACTGAACAGGACGATGGTGTGGTCAACTATATACTGAGCGGTATAAAGGGTACAGGAGCAAAGAGTGTACAGCAGTGGAGAATGGAATTTCAACAGGATCACAAGATGAGGATTTAGAGAGAGACCCAGGGAAGATTCAACTTGTTGGGCAAAATAGAAGGGGGCAGTGGAACTGACTGAATGGATGGTTTATCTTGTTGATGTTAACAAATCTCTGATCCTTGCACTTTCTGCTAGAGTTGATTGTTGTCCAGACAAGAGGTTTAAGAAAACAGCTGGTATTAAAGACCATGAAGATCCGTCAAAGGATCTTGTAGTGGCAGAAATGGGCAATTAAGGCAGAGGAGAGCAAGGCAGCATAGAATTTATGTCAACCCATACTGGTAATGGCGACTATGCTGTATCCAGTAACCTATTTCACTATTTTCATCATTTTCCTCCTCCAATTCTGATCAATTCAATATCAAGTTATGGATGAAATGGAAATGAAGGTTTATTTTGATAAGTTTACAAAAATAAGGAACCCACCTTCTCCAAATCATACAGACCTCCAAGAGAAGAATGCCTACCTAACTTCCATGTATGACAAAAAACATGGAAATAACTGCTCTGGAAAGTTACCCACATTAAACGTCAGCATTGGGTTAGAAATCTGGTTATTCTACATTACACAAAGAGTTAGCTTAACAGCAACAAAGATATTTAGAGCCCTTTTTTTAAAAACAAACATTAGTCCATGCCACATCGTTACTTTCTGCTCCATTTATAATCTTTCTAATCTTGTCTTGCTGGAACTTATTTTTGTACAAAAGACAAGTTGACTAACCAGTGCAAACCTGAGTGTGTGCTGTTTTGTAGGAAAAAAAAATGGTAAACGCAAACCTTTTTCTCTAGTTTAGTTGGAAACAGAAGATTCTATGGTGCAACCGAATGCTTCTGATCGATCTATCTCCTTTAATTAATACCAACACAAAAAAAAACACTTAACTGGTCATTCATCTCATTGCTGTATGTTTTCCTACATAATTTATAATGCATCAGCTACTGTTAAGTAATTATATAGGAATCACGTGAGAAGTTTGGGAAAATGATAATGCAAATCCTTCTTCATTTTTAACCTAACACACAATTCAAATTAACAACTTGGCAGCACCTACATGTTCTATTCAAGACATTTGAAAAATTTTTCATGGCAACTCAAGGTTAACAAGAAATGTTTGACAAGCTTGAAATCAGTAACACGGCTTTACAACTTTAACTGTGTGATGGCAAGGGCTCGGCTTTTGCAATCTTACAAAGTATTGATTCATACTAACTACATGTAGTAGAAGTATAACCAGTCTAAGTGCAATTATTCACTGGTGAATTGCAACATTTGAAGCAAGCATCAAGCCAAGACATTTATTACCTTTGCTGCTTCTAGCATCTCCTGTGTCTCATCCTGGGAGTGGCTAATAAAAACCTCTCCGATTTGGTAAGGCACCAGCATTGTATCTTCATCAAGCATCATTATATCATCAGAGGCATCTTCTAAGTTCTGTAACTGTTTCTAAGTTGAATCACATACAAAAGGATCAGTCACATTTATCAAATAAATCATTCATAACTGTGAACAATGAAGTATTTATCTATTTGCTCTAACAACTAAATTTAAAAGGAACATTTCCAGAGTAGTTTTGATGCATTCATCTTTGGCTTGTTGGAACATAAGGTTCTTCAAAACCTTAAAATAAGATTCACAAAGTAAGTAAAGGTCATTTTTTTGTGAATCCTTACACACTTAATTCCAATGTAGAGTAACATACTATTAAAGCATTCAGTAAGGGTAGGTTACTCAAATGAATGGTTGTTTTATTGAATAGAATGTTTATTTGAAGCTAGAAAGCTAAAGATCACTGCAGTCAAATTCATGTATATACAACTTCATATTCATGCCATCAATAAAACCACTTACTTCCACCTCCACACACTGTTCAACTTTGTCCCTTCTTGAACACATATGCTACCGCGTTCCTTACCTGTGTTGCCTTTGTTACCTCCAAACTTGACTATCCTAATCCACACCTAGCTTCCCATCTTCTACTCTCTTTAAACTTAAGGTTATCCAAGATTCTGCAGCCATGTCCCACTTGTACCAAATCATGGACCATCACTTTTGCGCTCACTGATCTAGACTGGCTCCGAGTTAAGCAATGCCTCAGCTTTAAGATACCTTTTCTTCTACAGCCCTCCTTCTCCCCATCTTTGCAACTCTTCGAAATACCTTACTGCTGTAATTCTGACCTCTTGCACATTCCTAATTTTAAATCATTATATCTCAGCCTTTCTTTCCACCTTCAAAATCTCAAAAATTACTTCTTTGTCTGTGCCTTTTGGCCACCTTACATAATAAGGTATTTTGTGGACCAACGTAGAACTTTAAAAACTCCTCTGATGAGCTTTTGGGACAATATACCATAAAGGCACAACATGAATACAACTTGCTCTTCTTGTGGTAAACTACTCAGAGTTAATCTGTTTGAGGACAATCCTAGATTCAGTACACATATGCAGTTACAGCTTTTAATATATTAAAATAACAAATTCTCTACAAACCATATTCTTTGCATAATACTCTGCATTTACCTTTTTCAGTTCTATTTCTTCTTTAAGCTCTATAAGCCTATTATTATTTCTTGCAAACTTATTAATTTTCTGTTGGTCTTCAAAGGTAACATTAACATCTTCTACTGCCTATAAAACAAATATAAATAATATTTATGATCAAAATAAACACATTTTTCATGTATTTATGTATATACAAACTGATTCCAAATTTAAAACAATCAGAGATCTAAATCACACAATGTAATGTTTTCTCAGTAACATCTGTCAAGTAGGATCACAAAGCAAACAAATAGATGGGTAGATCTAATGTATATTAATAGCAAAGTGCTAGATTCCTGTTCTTTATATTGTATAAACTGTGCACAGTAAACACTACACTCAATGAAAGCATTTCACTAAAACTTTCTTTAATCAGAAAAAAAAACACAATTTCAAAAGCTGAAAACTAACATGTTTGTGTATCATAGCGAGTTGAATCAGACGAATGTCCAATGGCTCACTATAGACGAAGTGAGTCACTCTAGTGAAAAGTGGAAATTGACAGGTAACCAACAGCCCCTTGATTTTGTAGACAGACTTCGTCCGCACTAAGCACAGCATTGAAGACAAGAGCAAGTACAGCATAATTACAAACATTTATTTTACAAATTCAATTGAATTTTTCTTAATCTTTGATTATTTCAGACAAGAGAATAGTGCTTGCAAGCCACACAACGACAGAATGTTTCATGCAGGAGATTTTATCCTTCAGTATGGCTATTGAAGAAAGTAGATAATTATGAGTGTAGATAATGGAAATTTCACTGATTCCAGTTGATTTCTCTGTGAATGAGACAGTAAATCAGCTTTCTGAATATAATGCATACAATTAAATCTAAAACTTAAAAATTAAATCTAAATCATTGCAAAACTAGAGAACTATGTACAAAAAGTTAGCTACTGCAACTGGAAAGCATTAATTTAAAGCCAGAAAATCGGAAAAATAAATCACAGCTGTATTGGTTTACAAACTAACATTCTTACTGCTCAGCCAGGCATTGAGTGATAAGGTTCTGCGCTCTAAATCACCAACAAGAGCTTACACATTCTTGATCGGAGACTTGGAAATGAAAAATGATGTTCCGATTTTGAAGTTCATGAAACTGCCTACATAATACCCAGTAACATACTTCATTAACTGCAACAGTAACACTCTGCTGCACTTCACTATTCCCCAGCCCCACGCCCAAGAAAAACCACATGTCACACGCAAGCGGTCAGACATTGTTACAAAATGTACCCTCTTTGTAAATTAGCAATGGCATTACAGCTCTGGCATGCACCTTAAGTATATATTTCCTTTAACAAAGTCCACCCTGCTTAAAAGTTTTAAAATGAAACACATAATGAACATGATTAAGGTTAAGGTGCTAAACTGGAACAGGGCCAATTTTGGGGCCATTAGGTAGGATCTAGCAGGGGTTGATTGGGTGAGTCTGTTTGAAGGAAAAGGAATGACTGGCAAATGGGAGGCTTTTAAAAGGGTGACTTCAAGAGTCCAGGGACAGTATGTCCCTGTTAGGGTGAAGGGAAAAGCAGACAGGTTGAGGGATCAGTGGCTAATGAGGGATATTGAGGTTCTGATCAGGAAAGAAGAAGGCATACATTGCAGTTAAGCTATCAGCCTCAAGTGAATCACTAGGAGGAACACACTTATGAGGAAATCAGAAGAGCAAAAAGGGTAATGAGATGGATCTGGCAGATAAGGTTAAAGATAATCCCAAAAGGTTCTACAGCCATATTAAGAGTAAAAAGGTGGCTAGGGAGAGCATAGGTCCCCTTACAATCAGAATGGCCGTCTATATGTGGAGCCGCAGGAGATGGGGGAGCTTTTTAATGAATACTTCTCTTCAGTGTTTACTGAGGAGAGAATCATGGATACTAAGGAAGTAAGCGAAACAAGTAGGGATGTTTTGGACTGCATACACATTACAAAAGAGGAGGTGTTTGCAGCCTTAAAGTGCATTAAGGTGGATAAATCCCCTGGGCCTGATCAAGCCCATCTTCGGATATTGTGGGAGGCTAGGGAAGAAATTGCAGAGGCCCTTGCAGAGATTTTTGCTTCATTTTTAGCCACTGGTGAAGTTCCAGAAGACTGGAGGGTGGCTACTGTTGTTCCATTGTTTAAAAAGTAGCAAAGACAAGCCAGGAAACTACAGGCCAGTGAGCTTGACATCAGTGGTAGGCAAGCTATTGGAGGAGATACTGAGGAAAAGGATCAACCAACATTTAGATAGTCAAGGTCTGATCAGGGATAGTCAGCATGGATTTGCATGTGGGAAGTCAGGTCTGAAAAATCTTCTGGAGTTTTTCAAAAAGGTAACTAAGAGGACAGATGAGGGTCGGGCAGTGGATGTTGTCTATATGGACTTTAGTAAAGCCTTCAACAGGTCTCGGAAAGCAGGCTAGTCATGAAAGTTCGGTCGCATGGGATCCAGGGAGAGCTAACTAATTAGATTCAAAATTGGCTTGATGGTAGGAAGCAGAGAGTGATGGTTAAAGGTTGTTTCTCAGATTGGAGGCCTGTGACTAGTGGTGTGCCACAGGCGTCAGCGCTGGGACCTTTGTTACTTGTTATTTACATAAATGATCTGATGTGAATGTACATGGCATGATTAGTCAGTTTGCAGATGATACAAAATTAGGAGGTATCGTTGATAGCGAAGAAGGCTATCAAAAATTACAGACAGATCTTAATCAGATGGAGAAGTGGGCTAAGGATTGGCAAATGCAATTCAATACAGATAAGTATGAGGTGTTACACTTTGGAAAGTCAAACCAAGGGAGGACTTATACAGTAAATGGTAATTTCCTGAGGAGTGTTGTGAACAGAGGGACCTAGGAATACAAATACATAGTTTGTCGAAAGCAGTGTCACAGATGGACAGGGTGTTGAAGAAGGCATTCAGCATGCTGGTCTTCACTGGTCGAGGCACTGAGTATAGGAATTGGGACGTTATGTTACAGTCGTATAAGTTGTCGGTGAGGCCACACGTATTGTGTACAGGTTTGGTCACCCTGTTATAGGAAAGACATAGTTAAACTGGAAAGTGTTCAAAGAACATTTACGAGGATGTAGCCAGGACTAGTTGGCCTGAGTTAAAGGGAGAGGTTGGACAGGACAGGACTTTATTCCTTAAAATGGAGGAGAAAGAGGAGTGATCTTATTGAGATCTATAAAATCATGAAGGGCATAGATAGGATGATGAATGCATATAGTCTTTTTCCCCAGGGATGGGAAATTGAAAACTAGAGGGCGTAGGTTGAAGGTCAGATGGCAAAGATGTAAGAAGGACCTGAGGGGCAACTTCTTCACTCAGAGACAGTGGTGCATATATGGAACAGGCTGTCAGAGAACGTGGCACAGGCAGGTACAATAGCAAAGCTTAAAAATCATTTGGATAGATACATGGATGGGAAGGGTTTCGAGGGATATTGATCCAATTACCCGCATTTGAACAACTGAGTGGGCACCATGGTCAGCATGAACCAGTTGGGCCAAAGGGCCTGTTTCTATGCAGTATTACTTTATGACTCTATGATTTCTCTAAGATTATTGACTTGTATGCCTACTGTAAATAGAGGAGCAATTATATATTCCAAGTGAAAGAAAGTTTGAAGGTGCAAATCAATATACTGCATTGCAGACTTGTCAGTATTTACTGACAAAACAACAGTTCAGTCTCATATTTGTCATGTCTCAGTGCTGAAGAACAATCATACCTGACACATACCATTACCTCTGTTTCTCTCTTCACACATGTTGCCAAATCTGCTGACTTTGTCCAGTATTCTCTGTGTTTGTTTCAATTTCCAGCATCCACAGTATTTTGCCTTTATTCTAACAATAAGCTACCAATCAATACTACTATTTTGAGTTCTAACAGTACAGAGCCATCCAGCTTCTCTTGACTCTTCACTGAATTCCCCTATGGAGAATCTGTGAAGTTCAGGTGTCCAGCAATACACTTAAGTGCAGCACTCCTCACATGGAGTCTGCTTCATTCTCTCACTCACTGTTTGTATCTTTAAACTCCACTTCAGCAAGCTCCAAAACTACATGAGTAGAAAACTGTGCAAGAAGCCCCTTTCTGTTGCTAGGTATAACTGAACAGCAACACTTGAAACTGTTTATTCTATTAATACCAGCAATCAAACATGTAGGATCAAAAACAGAGGATTCCATCACAGGACCTAGAAACAACTGCCACAAGTGACTTATTACCTTTTCTATGCCTCATCTCTACTTATACTGATTTTAGGTTTTGATCTTTAGAACTAAAATCATCTCTCACTAAAAAAAATTGTTGGTGCAACGCAATTCATGGCACGAATGCTCAGTTAGACTTGCTACTGTACTCTTCAGCTCAGAAGATATTTTACCCAGAGTTTCAGGAAGTGCAAGTTGATAAAAGCAAAGAGAGGACAACAGGTAAACTGGCATCTGGTGAATGACAGGTCAAATACTGGATCTCCTTACCTAATGAGATTTAAAGCTCAAGTAAGAGGGATTAATTGAGAAAGGTTACAAATTAGGGTGGGTGAATGTAATGTCAAATCAGATACAGAAGGAGAAAAAGGAAAGATTAAATAGAAAAAAAAAGAATGGGAAAAAGTAACAAGGTAAAATTTGGTGTGAACAAATCACCATCTCACTCCCCACACTTCTAATTGCTCACTTCCTGGCCAGAGAGGTTGTTTGGCAAATCAACAGGAATTTAGCATGTTGTTAAAAATGATACTTTTCAATTAATTAATAAATTTTACTTTGTGTGGCAAAGTACAAGTGCAGCAGCTTAATTAGCACATGGTGAAGTTAAATGCAAAATGCCATTATTTTTGAGAGTCTGATATTGGGAGTTACACATGCCAATTGCAGAATCTGTGATGATTCACAACTGCTCTCATAATATGCTGAAAAAATTGGTGATTAATAATGGTGGAAGATGTCATCCACAGTGCTATTAAGCAGCACTTGCTTAGTACTAACCTGCTACCTGATGTTCAATTTGGGTTCAACCAAGACCACTAAATTCCTGACCTCAAAGTGGCCTTAGTTGAAGTATGGACTAAACAGCTGAATTGCAGAGATGCAAGTGACTGCCCATCACATAAAGGCTACATCTGACCAAGAGCGGCATCAAGGAACCCTAGCAAAAGTGGAGTTATAGGAGGCCTACAGCACAGGAAAAGGCCCTTCGGCGCATCGTGTCTGCACTGGTTAAAAACAACCACTTAACTATTCTAATCTCATTTTCCAGCAGTTGGTCGAGAGCATTATATGCCTCTTCATCTGAAGTACACATTGAAATGCTTCTTAAACGTTGAGCATTTTTGCCTCTACCACCATGCCGGGCATGGAGTCCCAGATTCTCATCATCCTCTGGGTGAATAACTATTTTTCCCTCATATCCCCTCTAAACCTCCTGCTCCTTAGCTTAAATCTGTTCTCATGGTTATTGATCTGTCCACCAAGAGGAAAAATTTTGTTCCTGTCTACCCTGTCTCAAACATGTTCCCACCCCTCCTCCCCACAGTGTCTTTTGCTCCAGTCTATCCAATCTCTCCAGCCCAGGCAACGAGCTAATGAGACTCAGGGAGAAAACTTTCTGTTGCGTGGAGTCATATCTGGCAAAAAGGAAGACAGCTGTGGCTGTTGGAGGGAGGTTCATCATGTCAGCTCCAGGACATCTCCGCAGGAGTTCCTCAGGGCAATGTCTCAAGCAAACCATTCTCAGCTGCTTCTTCAATGGCAATCCCTTCATCATAAGGTCAGAAGTGGGGACTGTTGCTGATGATTGCATCAGCACCATTCACAGCTTCTCAGATACTGAAGCAGTCCAAATGCAGCAAGACCTGGACAACGTATGGGTTTGCGCTGACAAGCAGACAATGGCATTCATGGCCATTCAAGTGACCGTTTTCAACAAGAAAGAAACTAATTATTACCCATAAATATTCAAAAGCATTAACATCACTGAATTTTCCACAATCAATATCCAGGGATTTAACAGAAACTGAACTAGCTATATGAATATTGTGGATGCTAATTCAAGTCAGAAGCTAGAAATCCTGCAGTGACTAACTCACCACCTGACTCCCCAAAGCCTATCCACCAGAAAGAAACCACAAGTCGATGTGTGATGGAATATCCCCATTCTCCTGGATAAATACAGCTCCATCAACACTCAAGAAGCTTGAGATCATCCACACTAAAACAACCCATGTGATTGACACTGTAATGAGGTCAGCCAATCCTGATTGGAAGTCTGGTCTAATCAGGAGTCCCTGGCTGACAGGTATAAACAGGAGTGTCAGACTTCCTGTTCACTCTAAGAGCTGGCTTTGTGGGAGCTGGATCAGTGTCAATGACTCTCCATGAGTAAATAAAGGGTGACTTGGTGATGGGATACTGGCCTATGTGAAGTTATTTCAGGCACCACATCCACAAATATTTACTCCTTCCATCACCAACATTCATTAGCAGTAGTGGGTACCATCCACAAGATGTGCTGGAGAAGTTCGCCATGGTCCTACAGGCAGCACCTTCCAAACCCACAATCACTTCCATCTAGAAAGACAAGGGAAGCAGATACATGAGAATACCAACACCTGCAAGTTCCCTTCCAAGCTATTCACCTTTCTAAAGTGGAAATACATTGCTCTTTCTTCGGTGTCACTGGATCCGATGGCAGATTCCTAATCGGGATCGTGGGTCTACCTTAAGCAAATGAACTGTAGTGGTTCAAGAAGGCAACTCACAATTATCTTCTCAAAGGCAACTAGGGATGGTCAATAAATACTGGCTAAGCTGGTGATGTTCACATACCATAAATGAATCAAAATAAATGATCACGATATTTCATACAATCATATTTTTCCAGAAAATTTCAGATAAACATAAGCACTCAGTATATCAGCTTTCCTGTCTAACTATATTACCAACTTGCTGTTTACCCAATTATATCCAGAGAAAATTGAGCTGACTGTGCTGTTTGAGACTCTTTAGCAGTTGGCATTATGAAGTTTCTTGCTTAAAATTCAACTTCACAAACACATTCAGTCATAAAAGGGAAAAACTTTAATAGGGCAGATTGCCCTCTGACATTTAATTTCTTATACTTTCGTGAGGATGAATGATTTTTCATAGCTGGTGCTTCGTTTTAGTATCCCATAATTTGGTTTTACAATCCTTTCAAAAACTCCCCTTCCATCATGTACACAAGGGTGCCACGAATATTTTATGGTTCCCACACAAGAAAAAAAAAAAGTCTCTGCCTGTTGGTAATGATTGGGAGAAAAGGTTACCAATTATTTTGAAAACCAGATGTCAAATGGAAACATGAACTTTGATCAAACCCTCATTTTACAGATTCAAACCCAATGATTGGTTGGAATTTGACATTTTTTGCACAGATCTTGAGGAAATCAAGTGAAAAGCTTCAGAACCATGTTGCTCTTTTTAACAATATCTAAATATGACACCACGATTATTAACAGACTTATTTGCTATATGAGGCTATAGCCAGGGAGAATGATAGTGTTGGTAACTAGGGGGATGGAATCTGAAGTGGCAAACAAAAGCAACGGCTTCAATTGTCCAATTTTTATTTGGATAAAATTTCCACTTACCCAGTACATGACATCGTATAAACAGTGTCATAATTTAACAACAGTGGAGGAGCTGAAAGAATGAGAGAGAAAACTAACTAACACTATGCCTTCAAATGAGATCATCCAGAGGCAACATGCAGATGAGAAATGGGAGGGAACCAAAGATAGATCCTGGAGGCAACATTGTGGAAGCACGCAAAGAAGCCATTTCAAATCATTATCTGGATACAATTAGATATCTAAGAATGAAACTTGATGAAACAAAACAGAATGGAGCTAAGAGTGACATCCTTCATAACAAGACAGCATTTGATTCAGTGTGGCATTAAACAGTCCGAGCAAAACCGACGTGAATGAGATTCAGGGGAAAAAACTCTTCACCACCTGGAGATATACTTAGCACAAAGCAAGACTATTGTGGTTGTTGGAGGCAAATCATTTCAATGCCAAGACATCACTAAAGGAGCTCCTCAGGGTAGCATCCTATGGCCAAATAGTTCAGCTGCTTCATCAAGCTTGTTCCTTCCATCATTAATACAGAAATGGGGACTTTCAATGATGTACAGAATGTATAACTTCAAAATTAATTTGTATTTAATGTGTTAAGAAGGGTGTGACATGGCTTACTTCCATTATTGAGTGTTCTTGTGGGTTGTTACCAAAATTTCTGGAGGTCTGTTTTGTTTACATGTATTTTAGATGAGGCTTTAATACCTTGAAGTAACCAGTTCAGAGCACTGCAACAACATAGAGTAAAAAAAAAGCATGGTTGCACAGCAAAAGGGGTCCATTGACATACAGGGAAAGGCAAAATAATCCAGAAGAGTCTGGGCACAGTGCATGCCAAAAGTGAAGAATTAGTGGATACTGGGTTTAGGGGACTTGTAGTTGCTCTGAAGTTAAAGTCAAAATGTGATTTGTTTGCAATTTGTTTCAGGTACCGTAGGAAGAAATACTATCTGAAGGAAAAATAAAAGCATCTAGCAGCTGCACAGAAATTCACTTAAAAGGGAAACAGTGGTAGCAGGTTCAGCCCGAGTCTGAGCAAGGAGTCTTAGAAAGGAGATGATGGTAACTCTTATCGAGGTTTGTATGTTTGTAAAGATTTCACTAATATAAAAAGGAAGAGAATGAATTTGAATCTTTTTCTGTATTTGTAATGAAATCTTTCAAACCTTTTATTTTGTCAGTACTGTACAATATAATCACACTTTTCTTGTTTAAGAAACATTTTATTCTGTGTTAAACATAAATTGACAACCTCTTGTAAATACATTTAGTAACTGACCTCCAAGGTTTAAAAGAAAATTACATTTGGATATAACAAACTAGGTTTCACTCCAGGATTTGACTTGCATTGTATTAATATGATCTACGATCTTAACAAAGTTCACATGCAGCAAGACTTGAACAATAGTTAGGCTTGGTTGGATAAATGGCAAGTGACATTTACACCATAAGGGCCAAGCAACGGCCATCTCCAAGAAGAGTGAGCTAACCACCTCTCCTAGACATTCAACAGCATTACTATTTCTGAATCTCTCCCCTACCAACATCCTGAAGGGCCACAATTAATAAGAAACTTAACTGAACCAACCATAAAATATATTATGGCTATAACGGCAGGTCAAAGGCTGTGACGTCTGCAGCAGGAACAAACCTCCTGAGGGCACCAGTGTCAGGAGCATGACTGAATACTTTCCACTGCCTGGATGGCTCCAACAATGCAAGAAGCTCAACATCATCCAGAATAAAGCTGCCAGCTTGTCTGGTTAAAACTGAATCAGAGATAGTAGGAACTGCAGATGCTGGAGAATCCGAGACAACAAGGTGCAGGGCTGGATGAACACAGCAGACCAAGCAGCATCATAGGAGCAGATTGGCCTGCTGTGTTCATCCAGCCCTGCACCTTGTTGTCTCAGCTTGTCTGGTGCCCAATCCACAACCGAGGCACAGCAGCAGTAATGTGTATCACATACAAAATGCTCTGAACGAACTCACCCGCCTCATTGACAGTCCCTTCCAAACCCACAACTTCTATTAGCTGGAAGGGCAAAGACAGCAGAAAGATGGGATGCCAGCACCTGCCGCTTTCTCATAGCTCAAAGTTAGAATCTCTTTGAATTGTCATTGCAGCCCCTGTAACAAAATGCGTCTCAGCGAGGTCACAAATTACACCCGATGTTGTGGCTTTGACAATGAGAAACTCCTTGTCATCCACACTCCCCTTGTCCTTCTGATTGACCTGAAGTTTTGACATGCTTGACTACATTGGCCTTCTCTAGTGCTTCTCCACTATAGTCCAGCTGATTGGAACATTATTTTTATGTTTACATGAGACATGAGCATTGCTGGCAGGGCCATTACTTATTGTCCTGTCCTAATCACCTGTGAGAAGGTGGTGATGAGCTTCCTTGAGCCACTGCAGTCATAGCTACAGCAGTAGGCCATTCAGCCCCTCGAGGTTGTGCCAGCATTAAATGAGATTATGGTTGATCTGTGGCCTAACTCCATATACATGCCTTTAGCCCTTATCCCTTAATACCTTTCAGTTAACAAAACAATTATATATATCTCACATTTAAATTAAACAAATGATCTAGCATCACCTGCCAATTATGGAAAAGTTCCAAACCTTTTCCACCCTTTGGGAGGCGATAATACATTTTCCGGTCCTGGTCCTGGTCCATCCACATGAACGTGACAGTAAAGAAAGCCCAATAAAGTCTCTACTTCCTCAGGAGGCTAAGGAAATTTGGCATGTCCATAAGGGCTCTTACCAATTTTTATAAAATGTACCATACAATGCATCCTATCAGGATGCATTACAGCGTGGTATGGCAAACGGCGCTTCACAGGACCACAAGAAATTAGAGAATCGTGAACACAGCCCAGTCCATCAAACAGACTAGTTCCATCCATTGACTCCGTCTGCCTTGGGAAAATAACCAAGATAATCAATGACCTCTCCCACTCCGCTTATTCTCTCTTCCACCCCGGTTATACTTTCTTCCACTCTCTTCCGTTGGGCTGAAGGTATAAAAGTTTGAACACACATGAACAGATTCAAGAACAGCTTCCTCCCTGCTGTTATCAGACTTTTGGATGGACCTCTCAAATGTTAATTCTGATCTCTCCCCCTCTCTCTCTCGGCATCTTTACTGTGGCTGTAACATTGAACTTTGCATTGTTCTGCTACCTGATGCACTTTATATAGTACGATTTGCCTGCATAGCACGGAAAAGAACACTTTTCATTGTATCTTGTGCATGTCACAACAATAAATCAAACTCAAAATGAAAACTCATTCAAGAATTTTGAATAGAAGGAACGGTAACATGGAATAATATCTTGTAAAGATGTTGGAGTCAAGGGTGGGGACAAGATGCTTAAAGGAGAGGAATATTAAAAGAGGAAAGGACATCACTAAGAAAAAAGGCCAGTTTACAGTGCTGGCCAACATGGGGACCAGGAGGGAAGTTAAAAATCAAGCATTTAATGGTAATTGGATTATGTTACAGATCTCATGGACAAGGTGAACTCAGTGAGGGCACTAAAGAAGATAAGAAAGCAACGAGAAAAAAAAAACACAAACATTCAGGGTCGTGTGTGTGTGTGGGGGGGTGGGGTGTGTGGTGGTGGGAAAAGATATTAATGGAGTTTTGGCCAGGTGGACTCATGGAAGGGAAGCTTGCAGAGCAGACAGCTGATGGTCACCAAGGTTGAGACAATTCAAAGTAGTCCATGAGCTCCTGGCACTTGTTGTTAGAGTTCAGGGCGGAGGGGATAGGCAGTGGCGTTTCAGACAGGATTTGTGCAGAGAAATTTACCTGCCGTATTGTCTGCATTGAAGATGATCATGGAATACTGAATAGGTTCAGCAGACATCAGCATTTAAAATGGTCTATTCGGATGTGGATATGAACAAATTCATTGTTCATCATTAAGAATTTAAAGATAATAAACTTGCAATGAATTGAATGCAATGATAATGGTAAAATACATAATATCTCAATTGCAAAAATTTCAATAAGGTAATAATCTCAATAAGGTACATAACAGCATACAAATAAGGAGGCATTGGCATTCAGCCCTTTGAGACAGTCCTATTATTTAGCAACATCATGATTATTCTCATTCTAACCTCATAGCCACATTCCCACTTACCTCTGATAACCTTCACCACGTTCCTAAGCAAGAATCTCACTGCTCCTGCTTTAAAAAAAAATCAACGACTCTCCTTTCATCACCTGTTAAGGGACAGAGTTCTAAAGATCCTCTGAGAAAAAAACAATAACCTCATCTCTGTCCTAAAACGGACTCTCCTTCTCAATTCTAGCTGCCAATATATGAACACAGAACAAGAGCAGGCCACTCAGCTTTTGAGCCTGCTCCACCATTCAATAACAGCATGGCTAATCTGATTTTAACCTCAAGTCTACATTCATGCATACCCCTGATAATTTATCAGGGATTTCCAAAGAGACAGAAACCTCCTTTCTTTTTCCTCATTTCTATCTTAAATGGGCATTTAAAATAAAACTATGACCCCTAGTTCTAGATGCTCCCACAGGAGAAAACATTGTTTCCCCTTCCACCAATTCACATCTCCTCAGGATCTGATACATTTCAATTATGTCACATTTGAATCATTTAAACACTAGAGGATATAGGCCTCGTCTGCCTAGCCTTTCTTCATAAGGCAATCCCGTCATTCCAGGTATTGGTGCAGTAGATATTTTCTGAATTGCTTCCAGAGCACTCACATCTTTCTGTAAGTACGGTGACCAGTACTGTACAAAGCACTCAAGATGCAATCTCAGGAATGCCCTGTATAACTAAGCATAACCTCCCCACTCTTGGATTCAATTTCCCTCACAATAAAATATAACATTCTGTTAGCTATCCTGATCACTTATTGTTCCTGCATACTAACTTTCCATAATTTATGCACTAGGGCACACAGATCTCTCTGCATTTAAGAACACTAAAACCTCTCACCATTGAGATAACATGATTCTTTTGTATTATTTCTGCAAAATTGTTTATTTTGGTACTTTCCCACATTATATTCCATTTGCCAGATCTTTGCCAATTCACTTAACTTATCTATATCCCTTTGTATGCTCATGTCCTTTTCAAAATTCACTTTTCTGATTTGATTTATTTATTGTTGCATGTGCGTCGTTACAAAATACAGTGAAAAGTGTTGTATAGTGTCACCACTCCCCAGCTCCATCTTAAACTACGGAAAAATAAACCAAAACATAGAATATAAAAGAAGTAGAAAAATGAAGAAATAAAGAAAAGGTATTCAACTTTACGGTCCATCTTGTTAAGTGTTCCGCTACGGGCCATGGCCCTGGTAGCAAAGTATGAGTCTCCTTTGTTGCGTTTCTGCTGCTGGAATGAAAGTTGCCACTCTTTGGCGCCAACTTGCCTCCACCGATGCCCTTGTCGCCATAAGTCCTCGACGGACCTTGCCAATGCAGACGCCATTGATGCCGCCGAGTACCACCAGCCCAAAATCAACTCCACCGCCATCAGGATTGTAGCCAGTAGGCCCCAACTCGCCTCTGCAGCCGCCGTCTCCACGAATGTGGGCTGGATGCATACACTGCCGGGAACCCAAACTCGCCTCCACCACAGCAGCAATGAGTCACCACTAGGCCCACCTTGTCAGAAACTCAAACTCACCTCCAAAGACACCACACAATTCCGTGCTGCTGAGCCGACTCGCCACCACCAATGGATGCTGTTACCATGATTGAGTTCATCCCAAGAGGTAAGTAAAATAAAAAGGGAAAACAAAAACGAGGGGAAAAAGGAAAAGGAAACAAAAAGAAAAGCAAACGGAGTATATGAGCCCTGGACTAAGAAGGCCTACTCCACTGAAGAATGCCTTTCCTGCCTTTGTGTCAACAGTAAATTTAGTTACCATACCTTTGATCTGTTCATTCAAATCATTAATATAACTTGTAAAGAGATGAGACCCAAGCACCAGCCCATTTGGTTCAGCACTTGTGACATCTTGCTACCCTGAAAAAGACTCATTTATTGTAACTTTCTGCTTCCTGTTAGCCAGCCAATCTTCTATCCATGCCATATATTACTGCCAACACCAAGAGCTTTTATTTTTCCTAATAACATTTGATGTGGCATCTTATTAAATGCCTTCAGGAAATGTAAGTACAATACCTCCACTGGTTCCCCTTTATCCAGAGCTGGTACTTCAGATATTGTCTAATCAACCTATACAGAGATGTTATTACATGCCTCTGGAGCAGGTAGGACTTGAACCCAGGCCCCTATCTCAGACTTAGGGATTCTACAATTGCAGCACAAGAACCCTAAGATAATTCTTAAAAGAACTCAAATAAATTGGTTAAACATGATTTCCCTTTGACAAACCCATGTTGGCTCTGCCTGATAAACTTGAACTTATCCTATGATAAAAGAGCTTTAATAATAGCTTCTATTATTACCAATATTTTGTAAAGGTTCATCATGATTTCCTTGCTTTTGTAATGATGCCTCTACTTTGAAAGCCCAGCTTGCTATTTATCTATAAAACCAACTTCTTAACCAACCTGCCCCTTTCAACAATGAATGAATGATTGATGATTTATTGTCCCTCGTACTCCACAATCAACAATACAGTAAAATACAGTGAAAAACATCAAATGTCACCACATCCCAGTGCCAACAAAAAGATAAAGCTGAAAGAAAGTCTATCTTCATTCCATTGCCTCCACCATAAGTCCTGAGCCGGCTGACCAACGACATCCGTGCCAGACCCACCAATGTCAGAGTTGCCATCAGTTCATTGCTAGGCCCACCTTGCCAATGGGCTGCTGATGCCAAGTCCCGTGATAGGACCACAGTTGCCCTGCAATCAGGAACCCCCAGCACCACTGCCTCCGCCGCCACGCCAATAACCAGAAGACCTGGGCTCCGCTGCTAGGCAAAACTGGAAGCACATATTCCTTCAGGTCTCTCTGTTCCTGAAGGCCCTTTTGAATGTTATAGTTTGGTTAACATTGCCTCTTCGTTCTGCTAAAGTGCATCACTCAACAGCTTTGAATGTCATCTGCAACTTGTCCAATAGGCTAAACAAGTTTGAGAAATTGAGAATGGACTCGAAGGCTTGTGGTGCTATGTTGAAGTTAAATACCACGTAGAGGTAAATTTCAATCACTTTTCTCCAATGTATTTGCTTTCACGTTTGAGTTCACAGTTAGATGACACCGCTGCTAATATTTGGCACAAATACGTATTGATTTCCCTGCACCAGTTGTTGGGCTTCAGCAAGACGAATGGACCTGACCGCAGAGCATTTGGGCTCAAAGGCTTAAGATAAACTCTTAGTTGTACATAGGTTGACATTTGACATACTACCCGTAGGAACACTTACACCTTGAGGCGACCAGACAGGTTGCCATATACAGAAATCAGATAATACCTTCAAATGTGTATACGTAACTTGTCCCAACATAAATACAAAGGGACCCATAGCAGGTACAGGGCATTCTTTCTCTATCTCTCCTCTCGTGCTTCTCTCTCTCTCTCTCTCTCTCTCACACACACACACACTTTCTGTATCATTTGCCCTCCCTTTCACACACTTTCACTCTCTCTCTCTCACACACACACTCACCGCTTTCTTCATGGTGGCTGCCATCTTTCCGGACTCTTCCACCCGCGTGTTCACCGATACCGGTCCAGACCCCTGTCCCGATCTCTACCACCACCCCGTGCATCACACACTCCGCTCCCCAAAAAAAAAACAAAACATTCCTCTCGTTAAAATACCGGCGGCGCTAAATTTCTCGGAGAAACTCAACCTTTACCCGGATTAAAAATGTGGTACCTTCCATTTAAAGGGATCATCGCTTTTAAAGGGCACGTCGCGGCTCTCTGCCAATATAAAATTGCAACTGTTCCCAGTTCATCTTTGAACATAGAACAGTTACAGTACAGTACAGTACAGCACAGCACAGGCCCAGCAGTAAGAAAACAAAAACAAAAAATGCTGGAAAAGCTCATCAAGTCTGTGGAGAGAAATCAGAATGAACGATTCGAGTCCAGGGACCCTTATTCAGAAGTCAACAGCAACAATTGGTCTTAGTGGACACTGTTCCAATTACATAACATCAATTCTAAAACATATAAAAAAAATTGGAGAAGCCAGAAGGTGTTTCCATATGTATGTACATACAGCAAGGGGAAAGAAATTAGTAATTAGATCCATAAGAAATAGTAGCAGAGGGTAGCTATTGAGCCTCTCCAGTCTGCTCCACCATTCAGTTGGATTACAGATGATCAGACACTCCTCATATCCATTTTCCTGCCCTTTGCCCATAGCCTTTGGTTGCCATACTGATAAGAATCAATCTATCTTGGCCTTAAGTATACACAAGGACTCTGCCCTCACAGTTCTCTGCAGCAAGATGTTACCAAAGATTCACAACCCTCAGAGTGAAAAAAAATCCTCCTCATCTTAGCTTTACTTGAAGACTCTTTATTTGGAGACAGGTCTTGTGCTTGCCCCAGAAATATAAGATGCCATCTGATCTCAAGACAAGAGGTAAGTAAAGGAAACCATAAAAGAAAGAAAAAACCAAGAAAAGTGTAGGTGATGGGGTGGCCCAGTGGTTAGCGCTGCTACCTCACAGCGCCAGGGACCTGGGTTTGATTCCAGCCTAAGGTGACTGTTTGGAGTTTGCACATTCTCCCTGTGTCTGCATGGGTTTCTTCCAGGTGCTCCAGTTTCCTCCCAAAGATGTTTAGGCTAAATTGCCATAGTGTTCAGGGATGTATAGGTTAGGTGTGTTAGCTGCAGGGTTGTAGGGAAAGAGTAGGGTGATGCTCTTTAGAGGGTTGGTATGGACTTGTTGGGCCAAAGGGCCTGTTCCCACACTGTAGGGATTCTGTGGGGAGGAAAACAAAAGCCTTACTCTGCCACCATCTTGATGACATTACATCACTTACTCTGACAATTTCCTTGAGAATCCTGTACATTTCAATAAGATCACCTCTCAATCTTCTAAACTGAGTGAGTAGAGTCCCAACCTGTTTAGCCTTTGCTCTTAAGACAATGCCTCCATTACTGGGAAATTTATCCTATTAAACCTTCACTGAACTGCCTCCAATGAAATAATATATTTTCTTAGATGAGAGGACCAAAAGTACGGATAAAATAATTTCAATAACAGAGGAGAAAACAAGAGATAAGCAAGCAGTTAAAACGTTATAATGCAGTAAATAATTAGGCTTTGACTCCTTTGTAAAAGTTATGTATTGAACTTCACCCCAGGCAGCTGTTAAGTGGTATATATGCAACAAGTCAGACAGGTTTGTTGAGGAAAAGTGGTTTTAACTGTGGTTTTTACCTTTCCAGAACATCATAAGTTGTTGGTGCAGAATTAAGCCATTCAGCCCGTCGAGTCCCGAGCACCATTCAATCATGGCTGATGTGTTTCTCAACTCCATCCTCCTGCCTTCTGCCCATAACACTTGATCCCCTTACTAATCAAGAACCTTTCCATCTCTGTCTTAAATTCACTCAATGACTTGGGCTCTGCAGCCTGATGTAGCAATGATTTCCAGATTAACCACCCTGTAACTGAGGAAATTCTTCCTTAACACAGTTCTAGACGGTCATCCCTTCACTCAGAGGCTATGCCCTCAGGTCCTAGTCTCTCCTACTTGTGGAAACATCTTCTCCACGTTGACTTCATCCAGGCTTCTCAGCATTCTGTAAATTTCAATCCAATTCCCACTCATCCTTCTAAACTACATTAAGTACAAATCTAGTGTCCGCAACTGCTCCTCATATTACAAGCCTTTCATCCCCAGGATCATTCTCATAAACCTCCTCTGAACCATTTCCAAGGCTAGCACATCCTTCCTTAGATATTGGGCCCAAAACTGTTCACAATTTTTGAAATACAGTCTGACCAGAGCCTTACACAGCCTCAGTAGTACACCCCTCTCTTGTGTTCTCGTCCTCTTGAAATGAATACTAACATTGCTTTTGCCTTCCTAATTGCGAACTGAACATGCATGTTAACCTTAAGAGAATCCTGAACTAGGTCTCACAAGACCTATAGATTCCCGGCTTCTGCCTTCCTTTCTTCTGAAACAGGGGTATTACATTAATTATTTTCCAATCCTGTAGCACCCTCCCTGACTCTAGTGATTCCTGAAAGAGCTCACTTATGTTTCTAAAATCTCCTCAGCTATCTCCTTCAGAACTCTGGGGTTTAGTCCATCTGGTCTGGATGATTTATCCACCTTCAGACCTTTCAGCTTTCCCAGCGCCTTCTCCTTAGTGATGGCCGCTACACTCACCTCTCCTTCTGACTCTCTTGAAATTCTGGTGTGCTGCTTGTGTCTTCCACTGTGAAAACTGATTCAAAGAACTTACACAATTCCTCTGCAACTTCTTTGTTCTATATTATGACTTCTTCAGCCTCATTTTCCATCCTTTCTTGCAAGCTTTTTCTATATCCTGATTTATTTTCATTTTGATTGGGATAAATAGATTAGATGCATCTGAAAGGGTTAATAATGAGGAATGCTGTTACTGGCTGTTATATGTTATATGGAATTGTGGAAAGAACAAATTAGGATCTTGAAAGAGTGAAACCTAAAATCTAGTCCACCCCAAAGTCTCTATAACAATGTTGTTCACTTCAACGTAAACGGCTAGTTGCTAATATGCAAAAGACTATATTTTGTTAACGACAAGAGACTCTTCTAGTTATGCCAAGAAGTAGATTTCCTTGTCCACACTGGACAAAATTGACCCTGTGGTTTCATACATTTCAACAGGATGGTGGCAGCAACTTTCATTATGAGCAGCAGTTCATACAGCATAATGAGCTGGCACGGCTATACCCCAAGCATCAATCAGAAACATAGTGAATTTCTTGTTTGTACTGACGATAGTTTTTTTTTGCAGCAATGTGGTGCAGAACAAACTTAAGGACAAAAACATTAAATTTAGAAATGTGTAATGAGTCAAGTTTAGATTAAATATCCATTTAATAATACTAATAATAAAACATTGGGACCAAGTCCATGGAATCCCTGTCTTGAGACCAAATTACAACGATATTCTTTCAAAAAGTCTAAGCCAATAGCAAGAAACAGTAGAATTACTGGTGAACAGATTAAATTTCTTTCATTGGCTGGGAGCAGCAGTGGTCAAAGTCATGTGCTGCTTTATCATAACTGCAATTTTTGTCTTCTTAGTTGGCAGCCCACTCACCTTTCATTACAAGATTCTCAGTGGTTGCAGTAATCTTTGTTTTTATTCCAGATCTTCACAACTAGAGTATTTTGACTTCCATTAAAAAAGAAAACAGATTTGAACTACCATGATAAATCAAAGGTTGTTTCCTGAATTAGAAGGGCTATTTTTTGATGATATGACTCATGATTTCAATGCACAGCTCAGAAACATTTGGGCAACAAACATCCAAAGAGAGCCATGCTTGCACAAGAAGTGTGATCCAGCTGACTATGTCTGTGCTTATATAATGTATTCACTGCCTGATTCACTGTACAGTAGCATGTCTGCACAACCTCACCATCATGAGGTACATGCCTCTAGCTTATAGGTGACTATCAGAGGATGAGGAGGAGGAAGGGATCAACTTAGCAGACACAATAAAGGTTAATTGTGCATTGCAATTCCTGTTTCCATTTTCTGGGAATGAGTTATTTAGTCCACAGCATCTTAATAAAATTACATTCTTCCAACACATTTGGTGAATAAAGCCCATTTGAAGATGAATATCAACCAAAGCCACTTAATAAAGGTTAGGGTTATAAGACTACAAGGAATAGGACCAGGAACAAAGTAGGCTATTCAGCCCTTCAAGTCTGCTGCACCATCCAATAGGATCAAAGCTAAACAACATCCCTCGCATCCACTTACCTGAATTCTCAGAATTTGTCTAAGACTTTCCTCTCTCAGTTTTTTGTATAGCCAATGGCACATGAAATTGTTCCATATTTCCTGAGTTCTCCCTCCAACTGCTTGATTAGTTCTGAGCACATAATTGCAACTTCTCACCAACCCCACTACAGTTCCCATATTGTGCCTTCCAATTGACCTAATGATTGTCACTGTCAGATCTAATCCGAGAAGAAAAGCTTTCTTGTTGTGACGTATAAAAAGCTGATGGTGGGCATGTGTGTGTATGAACTTTAGCATTGACTTCCAAGTAACTCAGCAGAAGTGCCAGCACCCCACAAATTGTAGTGAAACGACAATATGTATGGAAACATACATCTGACAGGTTTGTGGAATTTGGAGTAGTCTGTATAATGTCAGGGGGCCCTCTTATGCTTAGGACACATTCATATAAAGTACTGCTCTTTCGCTGTACTTCCCAGAGGGAAACCAAACTGGTAAATTAGCAGTAATACTTGGAAATGAAGGTACTGATTGTACTGGAGCACTATTTTGAAGTACACAATACAAATCGGACCAGTGTGCATCATTCACAAGTCTTACTGTTTTTTCCTTCTGCTTTACGATATCAATGCATATAACCCAGGAAAATACGTCATTACATCTCCTCTGAAATCCCAATCAAATTACTATCAAATTATTTCGGAATAGAGTAATTTAGACATCAATTTAGGGCATAAATAATTATTTCACAGTATACTAATAAAAGTAAAATAATATTCACGGAAACAGCATTTTCTACAAGACAAATAATATTATCTTCTGTGCTTGATAAATTATGAATAAAGCTGACTAAGGAGGCAAACAAACGTTGAGATAAGACAGCAAGGCGTAGAGCTGGGTGAACACAGCAGGCCAAGCAGCATCATAGGAGCAGGAAGGCTGACGTTTCGGGCCTAGACCCTTCTTCAGAAATGGCCTT
>NC_063350.1:41352478-41388879 GCF_021869965.1 Rhincodon typus | reverse complement strand
TCTGGACCCTTCTTCAGAGTCCAGACCCGAAACGTCAGCTTTCCTGCTCCTCTGATGCTGCTTGGCCTGCTGTGTTCATCCAGCTCTACACCATGTTAACATAAAAAGCATATGGTTATGGATAGATTGAATGAATGGGCAAAAATCTGGCAATGGAGTTTATATGCAAAAATGTGAATTTGTTCACTTTGGCAAAAGAACTAAACAGAAAAGAATATTACCTATATGGAGAATGACTGCAGAATTCCGAGGTATAGAGACATCAAAGTATTATAGTACATTAGGCACAAAAAGGTAGAATGCAGGTGCAACAAGTAAAAAAGGCTAACTGAACCCTATCCTCTATTACAAGATGAACTGAACATAAAAATAAGGATGTTATGCTTCAATTATACTGGGCTTTAGTGAGACCACATCTCAAGTACCCTGTAGTTTTGGTTTTCTTATTTAAAGAATGATGTAGATGTGTTGGAGGTAGCTCAGAGGTGGCTTACTAGATTGGTACTTGGAATAAATGGTTGGCATATAATAAAAGTTTGACAGATTGGACATGTTTTCACTGGAGTTGAGGAGAATGTGGGACAATTTTATTGAGGTATATTAGATCCTAAATGTTTTTGACAGAATGAATGTAGGAAAAATGTTTTCTCTTGTGGGTCAGCCCAGAACTAAGAGGCACTGTTTAAAAATTAAGGGTCACTCTTTAGGGACAGAGGTGAGGATTATTGTACTTTTTCAAAGGATTGTGCAACTTTGGAACTCGGCTTCAGAAGGTTGTGGAAGTGGGGTCATTAAATGTCATTGACCTAAAGCAGAGGTAGATAGATTCTTGTTAGGCATGGCAATCAAATTTTATCAGGGATAGATGGAAATGTGAAATTCAAAACAGAAACACATCACACGTGAAATACTAAAAACTGCCACTGCTGGAGTCAGAGATAACACAGTGTGGAGCTGGAGGAACACAGCAGGCCAGGCAGCATCAGAGGAACAGGAAAGCTGATGTTTTGGGTCAGGACCCTTCTTCAGAAGTTTGCCTGGCGTGCTATGTTCCTGCAGCTCCACACTGTGTTATCACATCAGGCATGATCTTATTGAATCATAGAGCAGGCTTGAAGGGTCAAATGGTTTACTTATGTTCCTAATTTGTAAGTTTGTGTTTCTCCATTAATCAGGCTGCAAAAAATTACGTCTGTTTTTCATGTCCTAGATTTTGAGATCTTCCCTCTGAGGCAAGATCACCTGAAGATGTTCCTTGCATAATACTGAACTGAGGAAAGGACTCATAGACAAGAGATTGTGGTTGATCTCTGGCTTCTACTGTAACTCATACTTGAGAATAGCAACCAAAACTTCTTATCAACTTGTTGAACAGTTTACCCTTCATAAGCTTGCAGCAGGAAACCAGAAGTATCACATGGAATAAAAACAGAAAAGTGCTGGAGAAAGTCAGCACATGTGGAAGCAACCATAGAGAAAGAAACAAAGTTAATGTTCTGAGTCCAATATAACGCTTCTTTAAAAATAAAGAGCAGTGGAAAAGTTTATGCTGTTGAAAGGGTGGAGACGGGGATGGAAGAAGAGCAAGTATAACCAAAAAGAAGGTCAGGGAAAGGTTAGAGAGTGATGGAAATTAGAGACCACAGGTGTCATAGAACAAAAGACAAATGTTTTAATGAAGATCTGTAGCTTGGGTTGTGGTTGGACTGGTTGGTTGGTTTGACGAGCTGACTGGCTTTCATGCAAATGTTTCGTCTCCCTTCTAGGTGATATCATCAGTGCTGTGTAGCCTCTGTTGAAGCGTTGTTGTTCTGTCTTGCTCTGAATTTATATGGTCCATTCTGTCATGAGGGACAGTCTTGTTTCTGGTTTTGTACCATAGTGGTATGTAGATGGAATCTATTTCAATATGTTTGTTAATTGCATCAGTGGTTGAAAACCAGGCCTCCAGGAATTCTCATGCTTGTCTTTGTCTTCTTTGTCCTAGTACTGTAACTATGTCCCAGTCACGTTGATGTCCTTCTATGTCGGAGCGTATTGAAATGACCAATTCTCGCTCGTTTCAATACACTCCGACATAGAAGGACATCAATGTGACTGAGACAAAGATACAGTACAAGGACAAATGCAATTAACAAACATGTTGAAATAGACCCCATCTACATACCATTACGGTTCAAAACCGAAAACAAGACTGCCCACCACAACAGACCGGGCCATATAAATTCAGAGCGGGACAGACCAACAGCGCTTCAATGAAGGCTACACAGCACTGACGATGTCACCTAGAAGGGAGAAGAAACATTTGCATGAAAACGAGTCAGCTCGGCAAACCAACCAACAACTCCAAAAGGAAAATGGATTGGCAATGGCTGTAGGGAAGTGACTAGGCATAGATCCAGACTGGGTGTTAATAGCAGAATGTAGATCAGCTCTGACTGACAGTGAAACAGAAGCTGGGAGATTGAAATAAGGAATATCCAAATGAATGACAGAGTTTGTGCTCTGAAGGTATTGAACTCAATGTGCTGTAAATTGTATAAACAGAAAATTAGTTGTTATTTCTTCAGCTAGCATTGGGCTTCGCTGCAGCAGCCTAGACAGAAATATAAGCTTGAGAGATATTTTAAAATAACAAGCAACAGGAATGTCAATATCCTGCTTGCAGGAGGCTTTCGACCTAGGGATCACCCAGTTTGCATTTGGTCTCCTCAATGTGGACGAGACCAAAGTAAGCACTGTAAACTAGGTTGAAAGAAATACAAGCTAATTGCTGCTTCACATGGAAGGAATATTTTGGTCCTTGGACAAAAACGAGGAGCGAATTTAAAAGGACAATTATTACACCTGCCTTGATTGCACTGAAAAGTGCTGTGGAAGAAATTCAATGTAATAGAGGAGTGAAACAGGATTTCGGGGAGGGGAAAGTACCTATGGATCGCCGATGGGGAGGGGAGCAGAAGATCTGTTTGGTGATAGCATCATGCAGGAGGCAGTGAAAATATCCTTCATGTGCGGAGAGTAGTGGGTGGAAAGTGCACACAAGGGAAACCGAGAATGGTTTGGGACAGAGAGGAAGGAGTGATGCAACAATCACAGGAAATGGGTCAGAAATGACTGGCAACCCTGTTAACCCTGGGGAGGAATCATTGACTGAGAAAAAGGCATGTTGGAAAAGCTTTTGTCAAAGGTAGCATGTTGGTAAAGCTTTTGTGGAAGGTAGCATCGTCAGAACAAATACGACAGAGATGAGTAAGGTGGGTTAATGATGTGGAGTTCTTGGAGGATAAATAAAAGTCAAGAAAAGGAAAGGAAGAGATAGACCAGGTGAAGATGAGAGAAGCATGGAAACTGAAGAGAAGTATGGAAACTGAAAGCAAAATTTAATTAAATTTTCCAGTTGCGGACAAGTATTTTTGACCTCATCCTTAACAATCTGCCAGGTACAGTTGCATCTGTCCATGACAGTATCAGTAAGAGTGACAATCGCACATTCCTTGTGGAGATGAAGTCCTGCCTTCACATTGAGAATAACTTCCAATGTGTTGTGTGGCACTATCACTGTGCTAAATGGAACAGACTTCACACAGATCTAGCAACTCAAGGCTGGGCATCCATGAGGCAATGTGGGCCATCAACAGCAGCAGAATAGTACTCCAGCACAATCTGTAACCTCATGGCCTGGCATATCCCCCACTCAACCAATCTCGGCCATCTTTGATCCATCTCGGCCTCCTCCAGGAGATCAACCCTGATTCAATGGAGAGTGCAGAGGGGCGTGACAGGAGCAGCACCAGGCATAGCTGATGAGGTATCAACCTGGTGAAGCCACCAAACAGGACTACTTGCATGCCTAACAGCGAAAGCAGCAAGTGATAGACAGAGCTAAGCGATCCCACAACCAACGGATCAGATCTAAGCTCTGCAGTCCTGCCACATCCAGTCATGAATAGTGGTGGAAAATTAAACAACTCACTGGAGGAGGAGGCTCCACAAGTATCCCCATCCTCAACGATGGGAGAGCCCAGCACACCAGTGCAAAAGATAAGGCTGAAGCTTTTGCAGCAATCTTCAGCCAGAAGTGCCGAGTGGATGATTCATCTCGGCCTCCTCCAGTGGTCCCCAGCATTACAGATACTAGTCTTCTGCCAATTTGATTCACTCCACGTGATATCAAGAAACTGGGTACTGCAAAGGCCAAGGGCCCAGACAACATTCCAACAATAGTACTGAAGATTTGTGCTCCAGAACTTGTCGCTCTCCTAGCCAAGCTGTTCCAGTACAGTTACAATGCTGGTATCTACCCAGCAATGTGGAAAATTGCCCAAGTATTTACTGTACTCAAAAAGCAGGACAAATCCAACCTGACCAATTACCACTCCAACAGTCCACTCTCAATCATCAGTAAAGTGATGGAAGGTGTCATAAATAGTGCTATCAAGCAGCACCTGCTCAGCAATAATCTGCTCAGTGACGCCCAGTTTGGTTCCGCAGGGCCACTCAGCTCCTGACCTCATTACAGCCTTTGTTCATACATGGACAAAAGAGCTGAATTCCAGAGGTGAGGTGAGAGTGACAGCCCTTGATATCAAGGCTACAGTTGACCGAGCGTGGCATCAAGGAACCCTAACAAAACGGGAATCAATGGGTATCAGGGGGCAAACTCTCTGGTGGTTGGAGTCATACCTGACACATAGGAAGATGGTCGTGGTTGTTCGAGGTCAATCATCTCAGCTCCAGGACATCTCTGCAGGAGTTCCTCAGGGTAATGTCCTCGGCCCAACCATGTTCAGCTGTTTCATTAATGACCTTCCCTCCAGCATAAGGTCAGAGGTGGGGGTTGTTCGCCGATGATTGCACAATGTTCAGCACCATTTGTGACTCCTCAGACACTGAAGCAGTCCATGTTCAAATGCAACAAGATCTGGACAATATCCAGGCTTGGGCTGACAAGTGGCAAGTAACATTCGTGCCACACAAATGCCAGGCAATGACTATCACCAATAAGAGACAATCTAACCACCACCCTTTGACATTCAATGGTGTTACCATCACTGAACCCCCCACTATTAACATCCTGGGGGTTATCATTGACCAGAAACTCAACTGGACTGACCACATAAACATAATGGCTACAAGGGCAGGTCAGAGGCTAGGAAAACTGTGACAAGTAACTCATCTTCTGACTCCTCAAAGCCTGTCCACCATCTACAAGGCACAAGTCAGGAGTGTGATGGAATACTCCCCACTTGTCTGGATGAGTGCAGCCCCAGAAACACTCAAGAAGCTTAACACCATCCAGGACAAAGCAGCCCGCTTGATTGGCACTACATCCACAAGCATCCACTCCTCCCCCACCAATGATCAGTAGCAGCAGTGTGTACTGTTTACAAGATGCACTGCAGAAGTTCTCGAAGATCCTTATATAGCAACTCCCAAACCCACAACCACTTCCATATAGAAAGACAAAGACAGCAGACATATGAGAACACCACCACCTTCAAGTTCCCCTCCAAGCCACTCACCATCCTGACTTGGAAATATATCGCCATTCCTTCACTGTCACTGGGTCCAAACTCTGGAATTCCCTCCCTAATGGCATTGTGGATCAACCCACAGGAGGTAGACTGCAGCAGTTCAAGAAGGCATCACCACCACCTTCTAAAGGGCTACTAGGGATGGGCAAGAAATGCTGGTCAGCCAGCAATGCCCACATCCCACAACGAATAGAGAAAAAAAAATCAGGAGGTGGCACCAACACAGTCATCAATGTGAGCACTGGCCTTCTAGCCAGTGAGTCTGCAGAATTAATAATGGAAAATAAGGGAAGTAGTGGATCAAATAAACAGATGCTTAGCATCTGTAGATAACAAAATGAATAGCCTAGAAATGAATGAGAATCAGGAGGTGAAAAACAACAATGAAGGTAAAGCAATTACATTCACCAGGGAAAGTGTACTAAGAAAATTATTCAAACAACGAAGCTCATATGTAACCAGATCCTGATGAATTTCATCCTGGGTTTAATAAAAATTAGCTGCTGAAATAGTAGATGCATTGGTTTTGATTTCACAAAATTTCCTAGAATTTGGAAAAGTCCTATCAGAGTAGAAAATAGCAAATTTGGTGCCTTTATTCAAAAGGGTGGGCAGACAGCAAAATCTGGAACTGTTTATCAAGCCGGATATAATGGGGAATTTAGAAAATCTCAATGGTTTCAAACAGAGTCAAAATGGAATTGTGAAAGAGAAATCAAGTATCACTAAATTATTGGAGTTATTTCTGAGGAAGTATCAGGCACTTTGGATAAGGGGGAACCTGTGGATATGTTCTGCCTTGGGATCCAGAGATATTTGATAAGGTACCAGATCAAAAGTTATTGTGAATAATAAGAATTCATGGTGTAAGGGGCAACATAATAACATGGGTAGATGATTGGTTAGCTCACAGGAAACAGTTTAAGCAAAGATGGATAATTTTCAGGTTGGCAGGATGTGACAATTGGTCTACCACAGTCATTAGTGATGGGGCTTCAAATATTCACAATTTATATGAATGACCTAGATGAAGAAACTGAATGTATGATAGCAAAAAGTGTTGATAATATAAAGGTAGAACAGTAATTTGTGAAGAGGTCATCAGGTACAGAATCTTACAGGGGTCTGAGCAAACTGGGATATGGCGTGACATGTGGCAGAATTGGACAAGTAGTTCAGTGAAACAACCCTTAATATCATGAGCATTGAGCTGACCTTTTATGCTTTTCCCAAGTAGTGTGGCTTCTAGGTCACGAACCAGGCTGCATCTCACAGCTGCTGACTTGGTATCTTAGCGCACACTCACTTAGCACCTACCAGCATGCATGCCATGCATTGCTATGGTCTGCTGTGTCAGTTAGTTTGGTCCCACAACCAGGCAGCTTGTCCTGCTAGTCAGTCCTCAGTCAAAGGGGATATCTCTTGGGATGTCAACATGCTGTGCTAATCTCACACTTGCACCATGTGCCAGCTGCTTATGTGGCTAGCACACTGCATGTGCAACAAGTAGGCAGGCATACGTCAAAAGGAAGTAGTCTTCACTACTATGGGGGCATCTATCAGTAAGGGAATCCCAGCACAGTAAATCAAAGCCAGCCTTCCATATCAGTAAAGGAGATGGGCTATAGTCAGGCATCCGGTTGGGATTCTATCAGATTTAGACTCTGTGCCTCTGGAGTGCAGAAAGTAGGTCATGGTCAGTCCTTTGGCCCCATAGTGTCCATTCTGGGCACTTTTCATCAGGGCTGCCCAGTGAGGTCAGTTGATTGGATGGGTCACATTCTGTCTGTTGGCTCCTTTCCCATCCATGGAAAATTAAGGGAAAGGGAGAATATTTTTTGGGGGGTGTGGTGGTTTCTGGGGGCGAAGGCAAAGGTTGGCTGTTGCTGCAGGATTGACCCTCAGCAGGTTAGTCTTCAAGACTGGTGTTTTTGCTCTGGCAAAGGGCAGAGTACAATTCTGAAGAGGTGGAGGGCAGTAGAATCCACACAGAGGTTTACAGTAAAGGATGGATAGGAAGGGGTAATGCAGAAGTGGGGAGGTGGGATGGATGGTGGGATTTCAAGAGCACCTTGGTTTCAAGGGGTGGCAGTGCATGTCCACATCAGGCATGGTTAGCTCATATGTTCAGTTACTGGGAGGGAGATATCGGCATCAGTAGGCACAGGCAAGTCGGTTGACTGGGAACTTGGACAGTCTGAAGCCCATTGGGTTTATGCCATGGGCTACTTGGAAGGTGATGTTGATGTTTGGAGGCTCCCTGGTACATTCAGGCTGTGGCTGGAAGTGATTGGCAATGATCATCACTATCACTTTCCATCATGATGCAAATTGAAAATGTACGATGGGGAAGACAATGGCTGTGACCACACTCAGGCCAGTTAGAGTAATTCAATTTGTGTGGGGGAATGCTGCAGTAAATTCTTTTACAGGGAAGAATATGGGTCACAGATCGATACAACGTACAGCACACAAGCCTTGCAGGCTGCCTATTCCCTGGCCATCTACAGCATTGACCTTCTCTGTTTATTGAACATACCTGGCACAGCCGCCTCATTGACAGCTCTACCCTTGCACACAGAAGGAGCTGAAAAGTAGGGTTATTGAATAAGGAGGGCCAAAGGTGCCAACATGAACTAATGCCATGCATATGCATTGTTCTCTTGTTTCCAGATGGTGCAAAATGCTCTCAGTGCAGACTGCCATCCATTGAGCCTTCTGTGTTGTGATGAAGTGATTTTGGATGGTGTAACATTGCCATTTAGCCCGACACAGAGAGACTAATAATGAGATGTTTGGTTGATGCACAAACATTATATATATACATTGAGAGAGGCATGTGCAAGTCTTTGTCGCTTTTGTCACCAAAGTTGCCTCAATAAATTTCCTTCTTTCCCTCTCCGCCAGTGCATCTTAGTTTATTCCCTTGTTCCATACCTGCAGTGGGAGGAGCCTTGAAGCAGTCGAGCCTGTTGGAGGTTGGGTGGAACAATCCTGTGGCATTTGTATCTGGATGGGACAGGCATGACAAGGATCTTCTATCTAAGCTGGGCCAATAATTTTAATGAATTGCAAAAGGGCTAATCCTGCTCATAATATATATGTTTTGTATGTTCATATAAAACAGGGTTCTTTGTTGAGCACAAATCATTCAGCATTGGAGAATGGTAAATCAACACGTATAGTGAATACACAATGAGTGGTGGGATTAGGAGAGGGATTAGGTTAGAGAGGAGTAGAGTGGAGGAAGGATCTGGAGGGACATTGGCATCCAGAAATCGTTGGAGCTCACATCCCTTAAAACTTGAAAGGAAGAGAAAACGTTTCTTGTTAAGCATTAGATGAGACAAAGAATGAAATGGACCGGAGGACCACGAGAGCGTTGAGGTAGATTGAGTTGGTGCTGCTGGAGAGAAAGGTTGTGTGTCTGGCATTGTATGTTGTTGAGCGTGGGTCTCAGGATGTCGTTGAAACAGCTGTCAGAAGAATATCTTGTGTCTTGGAAACATCTACAATCCTGGGTGAAATTGAAACACAAATGATGCAACTTCCATTGGAATCCACATGGGGTAAATTGGAGCCAGAGCAGTCAGTGAAGAGGGAGATATTGCTGTGATACCATCATATGGATGCAATTGTCTGCTTTAATTTTGAAGCATCACTTCCCTGCCTCCACACCCGCACCCCCCCGCCCACCCGCCCACCCACCCGCAGCCAACACCCACACATTCTTCTCTCCATTTTCCAATTGAAGCGCAAGCTATTATGAAAACCAACTAAACACAATTGAAACAACCAATGGTGAGCCTAAAATGCAACACAGTTTGAATTAAAATATCTATTTGAAACAAGCAGATGAGCATACTGAAATGTTGTAATGACTGTTGAATACTCCAGGACAAAAGTAAGTCTCAGCCCTCCATATCTAATTTAAAGATTTAGTCATATTTTACAGTGAAACCTAATTAGGCTTAAAGCTGTTTCCCACAGACATAGAGCAAATTTACATCTATTATACAAAAGAAAGAAATACAATTTACTGTAACTCCTGTTTCTATTATACAGCAGTTCCATTTTCTGTGTTTTTTTAAAAAACCATCAAAATATTTAAATATGTTAGGAAAAGGCATAAAAACTTTTTAACAAAGTCAAAATTTTCTTACTGTCGACGTAATGTTGGTGGCTACTTCAAAATAGTGTGTTGAGATTGAAGTGTTTAAGGATGTTCCTGGAAGATGTAAAGGGGCAATTTATGCATACAACTTTTTTTTAGTTCAGAAAATGTAAAAAAAAACGTATATACGTTGCCACAAATGTAGTTTAGTCCTATCGCATGTCAAGGGAACAAAAACATTGGAGTTCTGTTATTATCTGAATGGTCACTTAGACAAGGTGCTTAATGTTTGCTAATTCCTATGAAAACATGTCCGAATAACAAGTCTTCCAGGCAAAATGACTGGGAAAGGAAATCAGAATGGAATAAAGTAGACATTGACATAATTTGATATTTCAAAATCCAAATTCGCAAACCTTATTTTGGGATGTGTTTCCCTCTCATCGTTAAAGCACTTTACTCTCAAAGTTGTCTTTAGTATGTTAATTAAGGAAAATACACCTTCTGAAGACTACCACACAGATCAGAATGGAAGCTATGAGCTGGACTACACACTAAAGATAAAGTCTCAACACGTAGTATAAATGTTTGGAGTGAGTCTGCCTCAGAGTTTCTGTCCGTTGGGGTGGCAGCTCTGAAGTTTCAGCTGGAGTAATGGTCAGTACCCAGTATTGGAGTGAGGCCAAAGTCTGTGGTAGGGTGGATGACAGAAGAGCTTAGAAGACAAATGAATCGGTAGTGCAGGGCCAAAGGGACTTGTAACGGACAAGTAAAAAGACAAAAGATATACCTGGCAGAAGTGTGAATGGCAGAATGATGGATAACAGCTGTCAGAAAGTAAAAACAAAAAAAAGGAGAACATTCCAAATCTGCAAATAGGAAGTAAAACAAAATCTGAATTATTTTACAATCTGATATGGTTGACTTCAGTGTTGAGTCCGGAAGGCTGTAATTATAAGATAATGCTCTGTTCCTTGAGCTTCATTGAAATGCTGCAGGAAGCTGAGGACAGAGAGGTTAGAGTGGGAGCAATATGGAATATTAAAACGACAGGCAGCTGGGAGCTTAGGGTCAAATTTGCAAACTGAATTGCCCTTTGCTTTTTTTTAAAACTGTTCATACTGATTCTGTCTCATGGTTTTCTAAGCTATTTGCCTTCCTCCCATTTCTCAATCTCAAGGTGTACCCTCTTCCTTTTCTATTTTTATTTCTTTCTTCTAAAAGTCAAGTATCCTGGAATACTTAATTCCCAATATTCATCACTCAGCAACCACTCCTGCATAATGGCTATTAGACCCATGAATTTCTATCTGTGTTATTAATTCATCTATTTTGTCACAAATGTTTCAACATTCAATAAGTGCCGTTGGCTTTATTTTCTATTCCATTTTCCTTAATATCACCCTACTCACTAGTGACCCATTAACTTCATTAAGCTCTCTGTGCCTTCCTGACCCTTTCTGTTTATTTTACCCAGAATCACTGCACTGTTCTGCAATCTTGACCCTTTTGTTATTGCTTTTTATACACTTGCCTGAATTCTCCAGCCTTAATTATTTTAATCTCTGTGTACTGAAGTCGTTAGAATATTTGCCAGGACTGTGATCCCTACTTCATTTAATGGGGGCCATCCCAACAGAACATATCCACCTATTCCTACTGTTCCATTAGTTGAAATTCCTGCCTCACACATTGCTGTCTCTGCCATGCATCTGACTTGTTAACCATTAGCAAATTGCACATTGCTCATAACTTGGGAGGTTTTGCACTTCAATTTCAGTTCAGTTGCACAAGCTATTTGAGCAGAATATCATTCCTAGTTCCACCTATGTACTTCGTTCCTTTGTGGGCCATAGCAACTGGACCCTCTCCCTCCCAATCCTATTCCCTCACTAACTACTAGGAGATAGCCTTAAGACTGGCACTGGGCATGCAACATATTGTTCAGGACTAGCTGTCAAGGCTCAATACCTGTATACATTCTTCTCACTATATTATCCCCCATCACTATCAGATTGCTTTTCACTCTTGCATGTGAATGGCCTCCTGTCCTGTATCATAATGATTTGGCCAGTTTGATCTTCCACTCTGCAAATGTGAAGAATTTTCTGTTGGATAGAGACAAAGGCCAGAGTTCCTCCAACATTGCTGCCCACTGTATACCTGACCTGGGGCGGTACGGTGGCTCAGTGCTTAGCACTGCTAACTCAGAGCACCAGGGACCCAAGTTTGATTCCATCCTTGGGTGACTGTCTGCATGGAGTTTGCACATTCTCAGTGTGCCTGTGTGGGTTTCCTCCGGGTGCTCCAGTTTCCTCTCACAGTCCAAAGACATGTAGGTTATGTGGATTGACCATGCTAAATTGCCCATAGTGTCCAGCAATGTTGTGGACTAGCTGGGTTAGACATTGGAAATACAGGGTTATAGGACTGGGTAGTGGGTCTGGGTGGGATGCTCCTCAGAGAATTGGGGTGGACTCAATCGGCTGAATGGTCTGCTTCCACTTTATAGGCATTCTATGATTCTAAATTTTGGTCTGCCTGATTCCTGAATCAATGTATCCAGGTAATTCTTTTTCTCCCCCTGATATCTGACAATATTTGCACCTCCGAATCCAATTCATAATCTCTCAGTGAAATTCCTGTTGGTCTAGATGACTGGTGCAGTTGCGGGTACTGATTATTTCAAAATTAGTTTATTGTTAGTTGCTTCATTGGTCTTGGCAATTTCTGTTCCATTCCACTAGATGGCAACACAATACTTTACCATTCCAATATGAAAAATGAATAGTCTTGCAGAAGATATGGGGTGGGCAGATTTTGCATTTCACTGGTAATCACTCGTCTTGTCACATTGGTAAGGTGTCAGTTGTAGGTAGGTATCTGTGTTATTCAGTCTGCAATTAAATAATTATAGCTTGTCACTGGTATTTGGCAGGCCGTTATTTTATGCCTCAGCTGACTGATTGGAATATCCACACAGAGCAAAGTCCATTATAATATTCACCATTACAATTTTTCAAAATATTATTTATGTAGTAAATATATTGTAAAACGTGCTTGCATCTTCTGATCTGTAGAAGACTCAAAGAATTCTAAAACCATAGTGTACATTATGCTTATTTTACATGGTTGCTGGTCTTTGTCTTTAACTATTTCCGATACATTTATTTAAGCCATGTATTACAGCATTAATCTGAAGAGTTGAAATAGAACAAAACTCCCAATAGATTTCTGAAATGAAAAAAGAATAGGTATTCATTTATAAAAGGTGCTTCCATAATATTTTAGCATTCACCCTGGCTTAAGACTCTGTGTACTAGTATTATTTTACAAGGTAGGTGAAATTTATTTCCAGGGTGTGAACACCACCGACAAAGCTAATAGTTGCTGCCTGTCTCTAACTATCCTTGTGAAGGTGATGGTGAGCTGCTTTCTTGAACCAGTGCATCACATGTGATGGAAGTATTCCACCAGATGTGATGTGAGGTTCTATGATTTTGGCCGATAACAATGACAGATTCTGAAGTCAGCAATGTGGAGGGGAACTTGGAGATGTTTAGTCTTAATGCCCTTGTCTTTCTAAGTGGTAGGTAATTTGAGAGGTGCTGTTGAAGAAACTTTGAGATCCTGTAGCGCATTTTACAAATAGTATATGCTAGAGTAAAATTACACCTGTCATGGAGGGAGGGCATGTTTAAGGTGGTGGCTGGGGTAACAATGAAGCAGGCTGCTTTGTCCTAAATGGTGTTAAACACCTTGAGCAATGTTGGAGCTCATCCAAGTGAGTAGAGGGTATTCTATAACCTGTTTCATTCCTATTTCAAGCTGCACTTTGGAAAATATGTATAAAGAAGTTAACATATGCTCAATCACGCACAGTAATATCTGCATTTTATTAATCTGAAATAGTTACAACTGGTCCTTCTTGGCTAAGCTGGATAAACTAACCAAAGCCAGCTTAAATATATTATTCCATGCCTAATAGATTGGAAGTGACTTCCTGGCCTGCAGATTCTATCGTTCACTGATGTCCATATCCAAATATGTTTTGCCTGTTGTCCATATTATATAAAATGTCATTTCAATTTAGCTTAATTAAATTTCAAATCTGACATACATTGTAGAAGCTATTCATAAGAGAACGAGGTATAGCCAAACAAGGGGCCAAACAGTTCTGAGGGAGAGTCTCAGCTAAGATATTAATCCTTCTCAGTATTGTAGTTGGCAATTGACATGCTATATAATTTCATAATTTCTCATTTATATTTCAAACTGCTAGTCTTTAAATTTTTTCTTTTTATGTCAATATGAATTACCAAAGCGTAAGTGACCCACTTCATGGCTCACGGCACTATGTATCTGATCATGGATCAGTGTCAAGCACAATTGATACTCAAAATTCATAAGAAATTAATTTAGATAGCTGTTTGTGCTTTTTACCTTTCAGATAGTAAGGAGTGCAATCTGGCCAGGCAATGATGGAACACAAAGAATGATAATGAAGGTATAACACCATCATTTGATTTCATACTGCCAACTACCATTTCAGATAACATATAAGACACTGTGCATGTCTTAGAGGATAGATTAGAAATGTTATAGAATCAGGCATCAATGGAACAAGTTTGGGTCTCACCTATCAGGGTGAGAGAGAAGGGATGCAAGGATAGCACTTGGGTTATCTCACATTAGAGTAAAGTCTTCATGGCAAGGATTCTGTGGAGAACTTTGGTAAGGCAGCAAAAGGGAGAACACTAATGTATATGTGTGACAAAATGCTTAATTCATGAGGAAGCCTGCCAGAAAGCCTGAAGTCAATGTCAAAGAGCATGGAGGAGTTCAGAGCCAAATTGGCACAAAGTTTTGTGTGTAGATAGAATTGCACTAATTCCCACATGGTAATGGTGGCTAGCTCAGTAAATGAACTGCAGAGCCAACCATAATGCAGCATATGATGGCTGACGTCTTAGCTTCCATTGCAGCAGAAGTCAGAACCACCCAACATCTGAGAGCTATAGCGGATACTCAGACACTTGTCGTGTAAGGTCAGCTCACTGCCTTCGAAATACACACTGTTGCCATCGTGGCTGTGGATTACAGAATGCAAAAGACCTTGCCAGCCTCAAAACATTCCAGAAATCTGTTCAACATATTACTAGGACTGCTGAGAGGTCATTCGGAGGAGTGTCAGCATCTTCATGCAGCGTGAGCCTGCTGTGTTCTCTCAGGAAGAAACCATTCATTCTTGCACCTGTGCCACTGGCAACGGTCACAATTGAAAGCTTTTCATATCTTCCAGGATACTGAGTATTCACCTGCATGGTTCTTTGAGTATGGTCCACAGCTGGCTGTTGAGCGAGTGTCATCCTTTCTGTTCTAATATAAGGTAGGATTGACATAATACATCTGCAAAGTCATGTGGACATATTCAATGGGACCATGTATAATGCGGCAGTTTGCTGGCTGAGTTTGCTGCCCTGTTTGTTTGCATCTGGCAAAGCAGAAAGTTTATTCAGCTTTCTTTGAATAGAAGAGCTCAGTGATCTCTCTTCAGCTGTTGTTGGTAGTAAACTGCAAGAGATGCAAAACTCTCCATCTTCAGCCTGAACAGAGCCAGGTGCCAATAAAGTCCATTCCTCAGTCACCTTCCTTGTTCTGGGGTTACAGCTGTAGCTTCAGAGAGTGGCAGTCAGGATGGCCTTATAAAATCTCCCATTCAGAGATCCTCGCTGAGGTTTGAGGAGGAGAATCAGTCTCAGAACTCCCAAGGCAGTATGGCCTTTTATAGAAAACCCTTTTGTCCTTTCTCCTCTCTCTTCATCAGATTGCTTTGCTCTATGTTGCCTCTGTTCTTCTTCCAAATCATGCTCTATTCCAGAAACTGCCTATAAGTACACATTATCTGGATTTGTGCAGACATTTTGAAGTCAGCTAAATATCCTTCAGTATTTGCCATACCATTCCCTGTGAGCCTTTGCAACTTTAGACAGCTATAGATTGCATCATACACTGTTAAGATCACAACAACAGCCAGAAAAATGTCTAACTAGAAATTCATCTATATGGACTTGCTCATCTGTTTAGTAATGTTAGTAAAGCAATCCTTCCAGTTGTCAATTGTAGTTTCAGCTTTGAGACATCAGGGAAGGGTGAACTCAAATATGGTGCTCCAGGTGTCAAAGATGCATACTTCCAGCAGATGTTCACAGTGAATGTGTGAGCACCTGCCCCAGAATGGCATCTTTTGCAGTTGTTTTGCAAAAGTGCACACTTTCCACAAATGGGATTTTAGAACTCTCAACATCTCAAAACAAAGGCAGTAATGAGCCCAATTTCTTACCACTAGGCTTATTCCATATCACTCCCAAAACATTTTACTCACGATAAGTTAATACGCAATCCAAATAATTGCTGGATGTTACACTTTATGACACAGTTGCAGGATAATTAAATGATCCCACCATCCGGATGGCTGAGCAGAATCATCACTGGGCTCGGAGCCACATAGGCCAGGTACAATCCCAGTTTGACCCATATTCTCATTCCCAACCCATACATTAAAACCGGAGGGTTCTGGGGATCTGAAACAAACAAATTCAGCCATACAGCACAGAAGCAGACCCTTCAGCCCAACCAGTCCATGCTGACCATAATCCCAAACTAAACCAGTCCCACCTGCCTGCTCCTGGCCCATATCCCTCCAAAACTTTCCTATTCACGTACTTATCCAAGTGTCTTTTAAACATTGTAATTATACCCACATCAACTCCTTCCTCAGGAAGTTCATTTCACATGTGAACCATCCTCTGTGTTAAAAAAAAATTGGGGAAGGCAATGGCCTAATGGTATTATCACTGGTCTGTTACTCCAGAGACCCAAGTAATGTTCTGGGTGGACCTGGGTTCAAATCTAGTCATGGCACATGGCACATGGCACATGGCAGATGGTGGAATTTGAATTCAATAAAAATCTGGACTTCAAACAGATGGTTAGAAATCTAATTCTTTGAGTTTCACAGTTGGTGTTTAGACTGAAATCTTTGGGGCAGCTCTGTGGTTAGTACCACAGCCTTACAGCACCAGGGACCCAGGTTCAATTCCAGCCTCAGGCAACTGTCTGTGTGGAGTTTGCACATTCTCCCTGTGTCTGTGTGGGTTTCCTCTGGGTGCTCTGGTTTCCTCCCACAGTCCAAAGATGTGCAGATTAGGTGGATTGGCCATGCTAAATTGCTCATAGTGCCCAGAGATGTATGGGGTAGGGGGTGAGTCTGGGTGGGATGATCTTTGGGAAGTCTGTGTGGACTTGTTGGGCCAAATGGCCTGTTTCCACACAGTAAGGATTTTATAATAAAGAAACCTGATTGATGTAGTCACATTTATTGTTCCTCTTGATAGGTATATGAGAAAAGCATGAAGACTTCTGCATTGATCTACATTTTAAATGAAACCTAATTTTACTTGAATGACAATTATACCTATGATAACACATTTATAATGACCTTTCAGATGAGACATTAAACCAAGGCTCTGTCTGCCCTCTTCTGACCATAAAAAAATTTCAATGACACAAATTGGAAGAAGAGCAGGCTGTTATCCTTGGCGTCCTGGCCAATATCCATCCCTCAGTCAACATCACAAAAACAGATTTATCTGTGTACTACCACATTGCTGTTTGCTCGGTGAATTTTGGCTGCCATCTTTCCTCCAATGCAATACTTACAAATCTACTTCAAATGTACTTCATTATTTTTAAAAAAACTTTGAATCGGCCAGTGGTCATGAAACAACCTACTGAAAAGTAATAAAAACCGAAAGTTCTGAGGAAGAGTCACTGGACCCGAAACGTTAACTCTGTTTTTCCCTTCACAGATGCTGCCAGATCTGCTGAGCTTCTCCAGCAACTTTGTTTTTGTTTTGCTACTGAAAAGCAAGCCTTCCTATTGTTTCTCTCTTTTAATTCCTCAGCATACATTGGCCTGTAATGACCACTTTGCTGAAGACTTCTGTGAGATCTTCTCTATAAATAAAGAACATTGCTTAAAAAAGATCTTTATGGAAATATGATCAGTTATTTCAGAGCCTGCAAATCCATTTTTATGGATGGCAATGTTGCTTGAAAAATTGTAACTTCTACCAATAATTCCTCTACATGAATTGTTAAATACGTAATTTATTTCATATTGGACATATTTAAATTTTATCTTTCTGCACTGAACATTTATGAATGTTTACAAGGCTCCCACATAAGGCTTCATGTGTTATAAAGCATGGTTAATATGCCTTTACAAACAATAATTAACAGAACAGAACATCAGTGTATTGCATTTTATGGACAAGGCAAAACAAAAAGAACGAGTAAAACAAAATTGGGGAGGAGCGGAGGTGTAAGTAATGTAATAGCCCATAACAGGATATTCTCATACATGTCCACCCTATTTAAGAAGTGTTATGGGGCTGCAAGCTGACAAGGGCAAGGATATTTTACTGTTTTAATAGCAGTTTCTCCAAAAGAGTGGCTCTAACCTTTTACGCTGTATTTATATTACAAAACTACCAATATAGTCAGGCTACTTCTGGTGAAAACATTATAATATAAATGAGGTGGCATTAGTATTTTGAGGACCATAAAGTAACATGTCAAAACTTGTTTTTTTCACTTGCAATTGGCAGTTCAGCTTTGCCAAAAACAACCATATGATTGGTACTAGTGTTTCTAAACACTACATGTCCACCAGTGCAATGTTTAACGTGCTTAGCCATACAGGTCTTCTTACGTTCATGAAAGGATTTTTTTCCAATATAGAAAAATAACACATTGTACTTCACACAATTGACACTGAGTTATAAGGAACAAAATAATTGGGAGGTATGACCAAAAGCTTAGTTAAAGGGGTCAGTTCTGAGGTGAGTTTTAAAGAAACTTAGGATACGATATGAGCTATTCATTCTGTTGAGTCTGGCCCATCATTTACGGAGGTCACAGCTTTGCTGTATGTAGTTCAATTCAGTTTACACATCATTAATATATATCTCTTAATACACTTGGCCAATAAAAACTGATTGATTTCAAACTTCAAGATTTAAGTTGACCCAGTATCAAAGTCTTTAAGGGAGGGTGTTCCAGATTCTGCTCATCATAAGAAGAGAGGGAAGAGGATAGAGATAACATTGTGTGGAGCTGCAGAAACACGGCAGGTCAGGCAGCATCAGAAGAGTAGGAAAGTTGATATAAGAAAGTTGGTCAATTTTCTTACTCCTCTGATGCTGCCTGGCCTGCTGTGTTCCTCCAGCTCCAGCATCAGCAGTTCTAACTATCTCTGAGGGAAGAGGAAAGGCTTTCTTGGAAAATGAGCACTGCTATCATTTGTTGTCCATTCCTACTCACGCTTGAGAAGATGGTGGTAAGTCTTGAACTGCTGAAGTCCATTTGGTTTAGGTACAATCACAGTGCTGTTAGGAAGGGAGGTCCTGGATTTTGACACCCACTGCCAGTGAAGGACCACCAGCGTAGTTCAAAGTCTGGATGGTTCATGGCTTGGAGGGAACTTGCAGGTGGCAGGTAGCAGATTAGCAACTGTTGCCTTTGTCCTTCTAGGTGGTATAGGTCATGGATTGAAAGGTGCAGTAAAAAAAAAGAGCATTAGAATTGTTTTAGTGCATCTTACAAATAGTGTTCACTGTTGCCACTGTGAGCTGCAATGAAAGGTGTGAATGTTTCAGGTTGGGGTGGGGTGCCATTTAACTGGGCTACTTTGTTTGAGTTGATGTTGAACTTTTTGGTTTGTTGTTGGAGATGCACTCATCCAGTCAAGAAGCATGTATTCTAACATAAGCCTGACTGATGACATTTTGAAGGTGGAATGGCTTTGGTGAGTTTCCCACCTCAGAACTCCCAACCTCTGACCTAATTTTGTAGCCAAAGTATTTTTATGATTATTTCAGTTCAGCTTCTGCTCAATGGTAACCCCCACATGTTTAAAGAGGGTGATTCAGCAATGGTAATGCCATTAAATATCGAGGGGAGAAGACAAGATAGTTTCCAGTTCGAGACAGTCATTACATGACACTTGTTTCTTGCTGTTTAGCAGTCCAAGCTTGAATGTCATCAATACCTTGCTGCATTTGGGCATAGACTGCTTCAGTATCTATAAGGATACACGTGTGATACTGTGCTATGTAATCATCAGTGAACGTCCCCACTTCTGAACTTCTAATGGAAAGAAAGTAACATAGCAATTGTAGGTCAGTAAGAAGAAAGATGATAGAGAGCAGAGCCTATTGTGGAGTAAGATATTAGCGGAGGAATTTGGATGAGCAAGAGAAAGTGCTGAATCAAAGGTCAAGCAGAGGAGCATTACAGCAATCAAGGCTAGAGAAGAACTGATGATAATTGTGGCCTGATACAGAACATCAGATTGATATCTGGTATAGATGTATGTGCCTGCCCAGTAGAAAATTACTTAATGCAATAATAGCAATGGCAAGAGAGTGTCACGCTTCCTGTATGAAAAAGCTGAATGCAAGCATTTCTACTAATATTTTGTCATTTGAATTCATGACAGAGGCAGTGGGGGAAGGATAATTACATGCTCCAACGTTGCAATATGAGCATTGAAAGTTCTGTTATGTGCCACAAGTATAAAAAAATGAATTATTCAAGAAACTTCACAATACGGCATTAGTACTACAGGATATCGTTCATTGAATTATACATAATGGTGCAATTGAGAGGTTCAGCACGAACATAAAACTGCTGAAGCCTCACCTGAACCCCTTCCATTGAACCACTGTCTTATAATTTATAATTTGTGTCCAGTATTTTTTCACTGATTTAAACAATGGCTGATGCCAAGCACTGCTGAACATTTTAGCTCTTAAAATCCCAATTTCCTCTTATATCTCACAAATCACAGATTAAATATTATAACAATTACATTGAATGGCACTGTTCAATTGTCAGCAGTCTAGCAGTCTTTTATTGTGTAGTTAACATCATGCAATCTTTTCAAAGATGTTATTTACACTTCAGAACTATAAGAAATTCAATTGAAATAATTGAACAATATTCATGATTCTTGTAAAGCACTTCTAATCATGGTAAATAAAAAGAATGAAAACTTATTTCACAAGCATGTTTCTTTTCTCATTTTTGATTTAATTTTACTGAACAAAATTAAATATAACAGGAATTAATAGAATATCAGGATCAGATTTTGTCAAAAAGATTGAGTTAATCATTCATTCAGAATATGATAAACATTTAATTTTACAAAATAATTGAAGTACATTCTTGTGCCCAAAACATCCTGGGTCTTATTATTTGAGATATAGGAAGGTAGAAGTTTACCTTGGGTCATGATGCACAATGGATGGTTTGGTATTGGCTGTCTATTATATGCCTGCACAAGGACCAGCTGTAATGAAGTCAATGGAGTTGGAGTATTAGATGACTTGGGACATTTAATGGACAGCCAATGCACCGCTATCTATTTAATGCTTTTGTCTAAGTTTAATATCTACCTGAGAAGGTGTAGGGACTGAAAATACTATCTTTTTAAATGTACTGAAGGCAGGATCATTATCCAAACTGATGTAAAATTAAACAAAATAGTTCAGAGAGTGGTTGTCAACAGTTAGGAAGTAACTGCAAAAAAACCCATTATGAATCTTGTACAGAATTGCACTGTTTGCAGTTGTTTCTAAATGAACAGCTTTTCGTTGCACTTTGATTCTTGCATTCGTTGGATAAATTTGAAATCAAGTCCACAATGACTCCTAAATCTTTTAAACTTTTCTATTTTAAACCCATGATTGAGTTTGCATATCACCGTCTTCTTTCCCAAGTGCAACATCTAACATTTGTCTATTAAATCTAATCTCCTATTGCTCTTAAATTTTACCCAACTCAACCTGTCATTTTTGAAATTTACCTCTATTTTCCACTGCTTTCCAAGTTTGGTGTCATCTCAAACCTTCTCAAATTGCATTGTATTTCACTTCTAGGTCAATAATGTGATTACGCCAATCTCATTAGATTCCACAAATGAGTACATTTTTTAAAAATCCTTTGACTTGTTTCTTATCTTTCTCCAAAGTTATTTGGATCTTTCATATTTTGAGTTTACTGGTTACAAGCTCTCAAAACAATATTTTACAGTTGCATTGCAACTTTATTAAAGCTGGATGCTAGATGGATGCCGTCATTCAGCACATCATGATAGAGGTCAGCTACTTAGATACCCAGAATTGTAAAAAAATGCAGCAGATAGCAACAAAGGGGGAAAAATGGTTTAACCAAAAAGCAAAACTGATGGAACCTTACTCAAATGTATGCAGTATTCAGAACAAAATTAATTAATTAACAGCACAAATTTAACTTATTGGTTATGATCTAATAGCCATTATGGAGACAAGGTTACAAGGAGAACTAAATATTCATGGATATTTTTTGAAAGGACAGTCAGGAGGGAAAGGGTGGTTGCGTAGCTTTGTTAGTACAAAATGACATAAGTACTATCTCAAGAAATCACCTTGAATCAAAAGCTGAAGATTCTAAATTAGCAGAGGTAAGGAATAACAAGAGGAAGAAGACATTGATGGGAGTAAGCTATAGGCCACTTAATATTAGCTATACTGTAGGACATAGAATAAATCTGGAGATAAGAGGTCATGTAATAAAGGCAGAATATTAATCATGGATGACTTTAGTACTCATGTAGATAAGCAAAATAAAATTGGCAGAGGAAGCCACGAGGAACAATACCTAAGAGTGTATTTGGGACAGACAAAACGTTGTGAATTCTACCCGGAATCAGGCCTTGTTAAATCTGATAATGTGCAATGACGCAGTTTTAATATATTATTTCGAGTAAAAGATCCCTAAGAAACATTACATGGCAGATTTTAGCATTCAGTTGGAAAGTGAGAAATTTGGGTCAGGTATAATGTTCTTGTGTGTAGCATATTACGTTTACATTTTTAATATGTGAGCATCACTTGTTGGAAAGCCATTTTTTTTTTGAAAATGCTGCTTTTATGAAAAGCAAAGAAAGTACAAGTAAAGAAAAGAAATTGCATTTGCTTCTGGAACAAACAGCGGCTTCTGCCTTTCATGCAACAACAAATTCATAATCATTGAATGATCACTTCATCCAATCCAATCTAATTAAGGAAATTGTTCCTTGAAGGATCTTACATTGTTCACAAATAAAGCCCACATACTCAGACAGATAAAACTATTTAATCTGCCACTGTGGATGTGATAGCAACCATGTTCATTTTCATTGCTCATTTGCACTTTAAATAAGATGGAAGGCAACACAGATCACACTTTGCATTGTGAGTCATAGGTTCAGCCTGGCAATCCATGGGACTCCCCCAACCTTTCTGTTCCTTTCTTCTTTGTATTTCCTCTTCACCCCTATTAGTTCTGAGTTTCCACTTGCTCCCATCCAACACTTTCATTTATGTCTTCTTCTCCTTACATTATTCCCTAAGTCCTGGGCCTTCAGCTTAGCTATGCCACCCATCATGCTGCACTGTTGGCCATTGATGACCTCTCCTCTCCCTTCCTATCCCATGTCCTCTAATGCACTTATGTCTCCTACCCTTCTGTGTTGAGTTGTCCCCATCACAATTATCCACGCTGCATCCCAGCATTTTGTCTCTAGTCCCTATAATTAATATTTTAAATTCCCTACCACATCAGTGACCCCTAATAACTCATCATGACTTACAGAGAATAGGCCCCCAGGACTGACTGTGGCCTACTTTTCCTGACCAGTTTGGCAGGACAGTCCTAACTGATGAGTGATTGGACCCCTAACTGATCACTGTGTGATTCCCTAAAAGACTCACTATTAATCCCCAGGCTGGTTGATCTGGGCCTGCAGGATTGCCCACTCCCCATATTGAAAGGATGTGGAAGCCCTGACTCTGATTGCCAAGAAGCTAATTGACTCTGCCCAAGTACCTGATTCAATCCATTGAATCCTACCCTTGAAGCCCAGCTACAGAAGGTACAACTCAATCTCACAGAGGAGCATGAAAATTGCCTGACTCCTCAAATAAAGCATATACAAAAGAGACGTTTCTGTCTCACACTCCGAGTCTCTGCTTTCCTCCCTTTTTTTTGATCTTTTCTCTCTATTTGCTTCTTTCATTCTGTCTGCACCTTTCCCCCTCTGGCTCTCTAGTTTTTCCCAAGGACCAGTTTTTTTTTGCCTACTGAGTCAGGAGTTGGAAATATTCTGGAAAATGTCTAAATATTGAAACCCAACTCGGGAGAATCTTCCCCGAAAAGTCAGATTTTAGCTTTGGGGATCAGGGAGCATCCAAGCGCAGAGGCAGGTTACTTTAAAGGCTCACCTTAGTGCTCTGCAACTGCAACCCCAGTTACCATAAAAATTACAAGGCTCCCTAACACCAACTCTTCACAAACCCTCACCACTCACAGTCCCCATTCCTCAGCCATGTCAACACTTCATGCTCCCACCTTGTCCCCACATGGTTCTTTATTTCCTTCATGCCAAACTATGCCTCTCAACCCACCACACAATGATCCGCGTTGCCTCTATTTCCACCTAATGACAGCAGGGGTCACTTCATGCCCCCACCTATCTTAACAGCCCCTCATACTTGTATGTCAGTTTATGTCCCTTCAGCCGGTCTATGTCTCCTTAGAGGCTCTGTGTCACCTTTATCCTTCTACTGATTGCTATGGTCCTTCATAGGCTCCAGCCAACTTGATGCTAATTCATGATTCTCCCATTTATCCTGTTAGCTCTTTACAGATCAAGGAATGCAAATGGCTCAGCAGCTTGACATTGCCAGAGACCATAACCACTGTTATGCATATTCATGTACAGTCTTAACATCCCAAAAGAGTACCTGGCCTCTCCAAATATGCTCCAGCACTTCTTCCTCAATTCATAAAATCTGCAAGTCATATTTCAAAACTTCAATGGTGAAGATTGCTTCTCAGTGAAGACAGCTGCACTCTTGAATGTATTGTTGCCTCAGTAAATTATGGTTAATGTGTGAAAATTTAGTGAAAATTCAGAGCCAGATATCTGTTCTTTTCTTTCTCTTTATCTCTGTCTGACTTTGTGTCTTTTCCTCCTTCTATCTATTTTTCTGAGTTTGTTTGTCCTCTCTATCTGCCAGTTTTTTTTTAGCTCCTTTCCTAATTTGTGATTCTCTCTTCCCAACTTGTGTTATTCTCACTCAGGACTCAAAGAGTTTCCAGGCAATTTTGGTCGATACTGATGCAGTCAACTTCATGACTGGCAAGGAAGAAGGGTTTCAGAATAATGAAGAAATGAACAAAAGTGAGACAAGATGGTTTGGTTGCAAGTGACAACAGCCAGGATAGTGCACAGGCAAATGACAATTCTCCTGAGTCACTATCTTCAGTGAAACCAGTCACCCATTTTTTTAGGTTCTCTCTACAAATAGAAATATTGGGATACCTGTTATGGTAAAAACAGAAACTGCTTCATATAGAAAACAATTTTGGTTTGGCAGTAATACCCTATTAGTGGCAAATTCCAGTTGTGTTGCTACTGCATAACTGCAGCATGAAACAGCTGACTTTGCCCATTGCTCAATTTTTACCTTATCCTTCCAGGACTAACTCAAGCAGTCTATGCTCCTTTTAGGATTGTAAGTGGCAGCCCTGCGCTAGTTCTTCAGTTTCTATGATATACAGCAAGTAATAATCTGATCAGGCCAGCCATTATCTAACAGGATAGTTTTGATGTGCCCTATTGCAAAACTAAGCTTGCACCATTAGAAAGTGGCTCAGGGCCTTTTTATCTTGTTGCAAATATGGCCAATATGATAGTGCTTGGACCTGTAGGAATCCCAGCATGTATATTGCCAGTATAAGCAAAGTTTCCATGTGTGTCTGATTTACATGCTTACTTAGTGGGATTCATGTTACACTAATAACGAGGCATGGTTTACCATGAGACGTGATTTATTATCATTGAAACAAAAAATATACGCATACAATTCTATGAAAACCATTTTTCCCTCTAAGTTCCTGAGTAACTTTACTGTTCTTAAATGCCTATGCCCTCATAATGGTTTAAAATCTGCTTCAGAAGCGCAGGATGTTAAAGAAATTTACACGACCCCAATTACAGCTGGCTGAACTAAAATTGAGGCTGCCCTTCATGCTTCCAAGGTTCCTGCTTCTTGCTGCTGATGTTTGTTCTGCAGTGTATGTGAGGCATCCTCCTTATCTGAGCAGTCTTTTTAAAGTATCAAGCTCATTCTCGAGTGCAGTAGTTCACTACTATTTAGTAACAGCAGTTTGATGTAACAAAGTGATTACCATAATCCAGTTATTCCATGTAAATTGAGTTTCTGATCCAGGAAGGGTGTTATAAAAGACAATATGAGATATTATAATTTCTGTATTGATTGAGCCAATCCTAGGAGCCGGGCTGTATGAAAAACAGGCCGAGTAAAACTGATATATTGTTCTATCTGAACCCTTACCAGCACTGGCTCATCAACACCTATTCAGTAGCCAATGGCTTGCAAGCTTCCTGGCATGCTATCTCAGTTCCATTGTTTCATTTAACACCAACGTAAATACCTTTCATATCTTGTCTGGCCTGATCTAATTTCCAGCATACTATTCAGTTGGCCAGTTTTCCCAGCATTCTCAAACTCAAACAAAATCAGAAATTGCTGGAAAAGCTCAGTTGGGTCTGGCAGCATTTATGGAGAGAAATCAGAGTTAATGTTTCGAGTCATAGAGTCATAGAGCTGTAAAACATGGAAACATTTGGTCCAACTCATCCATGCCAACCAGATAACCTAAATAAATCTAATCCCATTTGCCAGCATTTGGCCCATATCCCTCCAAACCCTTCCTATTCATGTGCCCACCCAGATGCCTTTTAAATGTTGAATTGGAGCAGCCTCATCTGGCAGCTCATTCCATACACGTACCACCCTCTGCGTGAAAATGTTGCCCCTTAGGTCCATTTTAAATCTTTCACTCTCACCTTAAACCCAAGGCCTCTAGTTTTGGACTCCCCTACCTGGGGAAAAGACCTTGTCTATTTACCCTGTTTATGCCCCTCATGATTTTATAAACCTTTATTAGGTCCCTCAGCCTCTGATGCTCCAGGAAAAATAGTCCCTGCCTATTTAGCCTTTCCCTGTAGCTTAAACCTTCCAACCCTGGCAACATCCTTGTAAATCTTTTCTGAACCTTTTCAAGTTTCACAACATTATTCCTATAGCAGGGAGACCAGAATTGAAAGCAGTATTCTATGTCCTGTATTCAATGTCCTGTACAGCCGCATGTCCTATACATGACCTCCCAACTCCTACACTCAATGCACTGACAAATAACGGCAAGCATACCAAATGCCTTCTTCACTATCCTGTCTACCTGTGACTCCACTTTCAAGGAAATATGAACCTGCACTCTAAAGTCTCTTTGTTCAGCAATACTCCCCAGGATGTTACCATTAAGTGTATAAGTCCTGCCCTCATTTGCCTTTCCAAAATGCAGCACGTCACATTTATCTAAATTAAACCCCATCTGCCACTCCTTGGCCCTTTGGTCCATCTGATCCCATCTTGTTGTACTCTGAGGTAACTGTGCTGTCCACTGCACCTCCAATTTTGGTGTCATCTGCAAATTTACTAACCACACCTCTGATGTTCACATCCAAATCATTTCTATAAATGATGAAAAGCAGTAGACCCAGCACTGATCTTTGTGGCACACTGCGGGTCACAGGCCTACGGTCTGAAAAGCAACCTTCCACCACCACCCTCTGTCTTCTACCTTTGAGCCAGTTCTGTATCCAAATGGCTAGTTCTTCCTGTATTCCATATGATCTAACCTTACTGACCAGTCTAACATGAGGAACCTTGTCAATTGCCTTACTGAAGTCCATATAGATCACACCCACCATTCTGCCCTCATCAATCCTCTTCGCTACTTCCTCAAAAAACTCAATCAAGTTCATGAGACATAATTACCCACTCATAAAGCCATGTTGACTATCTCTAGTCCTTGCCTTTCCAAATACATCTAAATCCTGTCCGTCAGGATTCCCTCCAACAACCTGCCCACAACCAATGTCAGGCTCACTGGTTTATAGTTCCCTGGCTTTTCCTTACCACCTTTCTTAAATAGTGGCATCATGTTAGCCAACCTCCAGTCTTCCGGCACCTCCTCTGTGGCTACAATGATACAAATATCTCAGCAGGGGGCCCAGCAATCACTTCCCTAGCTTCTCACAGAGTTCAAGGGTACACCTCCTCAGGTCCTGGGGATTTACCCACCATTATGCATTTTAAGACACCCAGCACCTCCTCCTCTGCAATATGGACATTTTTGAAGATATCATTATTTATTTCCCCACGTTCCCTATCTTCCATATCCTTCTCCACAGTAAAGACTGATGCAAAATCCTCGTTTAGTATCTCCCCCATCTTCTGCAGTTCCACACAAAGGTGGTCTTACTGATCTTTAAGGGGCCTATTCTCTCCCTAGTTACTCTTTTGTCCTTAACGTATTTGTAGAATCCCTTTGAATTCTCCTTTAACCTATTGCCATGGCTACTTCATATCCCCTTTTTGCCCTCCTGATTTCCCTCTGAAGTGTACTCCTACTGCCTTTATACCCTTCTAGGGTTTCACTCAATTCCTGCTGTCTATACCTGACATGTGCTTCCCTCTCATTCTTGACCAAGACCTTAATTTCTCTAGTCATCCAGAATTCCCTTCACCTACCGGCCTTGCCCTTCACCTTATTAGGAACATACTGTCTCCGGGCTCTCGTTATCTCATTTTTGAAGGCTTCCCGATTTCCAGCCGTCCATTTAACCTTGAACATCCCCCCCGCCAATCAACTTTTGAAAGTTCTTACCTAATACCATTAAATTTGGCTTTACTCCAGTTTAGAACGTTAACTTTTAAAACCGGCCTATCCTTTTCCACCACTGTTTTGAAACTGATGTGGAGGTGCCAGTGTTGGACTGGGGTAGACAAGGTCAAAAATCACACAACACCTGAAGAAGGAATGAGACTCCAAAAGCTTGTGTCTTCAAATAAACCTTTTGGAGTATAACCTGGTGTCATGTGATTTTTGACCTGTTTTAAAACTAATAGATTTATGGTCACTGGCCCCAAAGTGCTCCCCCACTGAGGGTCAGACACCTGCTATGCCTTATTTCCCCACAGTGGGTCAAGTTTTGCACCTTCTCTAGTAGGTACATCCACATACTGAATCAGAAAATCTTTTTGTACACACTTAATAAATTCCTATCCATACAAACTCTTAACATTATAGCAGTCTATGTTTGGAAAGTTAACATCTGCTACCATAACCACTCTGTTATTCTTACAGATAACTGAGATCTTCTTACAAAGTTGTTTCTCAATTTCCTGCCAGCTATTGGGTGGTCTATAGTACAATCCCAATAGGACGATCATCCCTTCCTTATTTTCAGTGCCATCCAAATGACTTCCCTGGACATATTTCCAGAATACCCTCCCTAAGTACAGCCGTAATGTTATTCCTAATCAAAAATGCCACACCCTTCCTCTCTTGCCCCCCCTTTCTATCCTTCCGAGAGAATCTATACCCTGGAACATCAAGCTGCTAGTCCTGTTCATCCCTGAACCATATCACTGTAATCACTATGATATCCCAGTGCCATGTTCCCAACCATGCCCTGAGTTCATCTGCCTTACCTGTGGATTGAGTGACCTTTCCTCATGAAGAGCCGAACCTGACCCGGAACTTGACTTCCTCACTCGATCCAAGACGTTAACTCTGATTTCTCTTGACAGATGCTGCCAGATCTGCTGAGCTTTTCTAGAAATTTCTGCTTTTGTTTCTGATTTAAAGCATCCTCAGTTCTTTTGGTTTTCCCAGCATGCTGTTCAGTTGGCCAATGTTACTTCTAGTCTCCCAAAAGAACTGTTATTTTAATTGCAAGGGACACTCCACCACCTCCACCAGTGAACGTAGGTTTACAGTAGGGAGAAGTAGAAGCCCCCAATGAAAGAACTCCTTCCACTAACAAGATGCTACTGTCAAGCCAAAAAGATGTTCTGCCCATCATATAGATGAAGAATATGAATTTCAATGCCAGTGTCATGCTATGTACATTTCCATGGATTGACGGATCATATCAAACAACACTACCTTCACCTGTTCACAACTCCGAATGTACTGGCCATACCAAAACAACCCTTTCTTGCAAAACTGTGTTCAACATTAGATGTGATGCTGCGACTGGACAACATTTACTAAATGATCCTGATTGTGTAAAGAGCTTCAGTAGCAACTAATTTAAAATTGTCAGTTGGATTTGTAATGGAATGCTCTTGTGTGTACTGTAAAATAAATATATTAATAACAGAGCACTGTTCTTTACAAGCCAAAAATATTACACATGCTGTTTCAAGTAAATAGAATTAGCAACAGCCATTCACTGGTTCATTCCTCAGGGCAATGCCATGGCCAATCAGAGTCAAACTGCTTGGTTGAAATTTAAATATAATCTAGCAGTTACAAATGGTCATCATCTAATAAGCATATCCACAACAATTGCTCTACCAATCATAGACCACTTTCCAACCAATCAGCACCCTCAGCTCATATTAGCCCCCTTTACATTATTATTCTTACCAATTACACTGATGAGAGTAAGACAAAAATTTTCATTTTTTAAATTTTAATAATACACAAAAACTACTTTTGTCCTGATATGTAAAGGCAGAAAAAATTCAAAGTTAGAGAAACTAAGACATTATTTTTACGACGAGGTGCAAGCAATGTTTTGAACACTTCCAATTTTAATGACTTTTTAAAATTTGCATTATCTCAGAACCACCATTCATTTTAAATGTAGTTTCAACACTGCAAGGGTTCCTAATTCTGATTGCAGCTTTGAGAATTCTGTTGAAAAGTGCCTGTTGAGAATGTCAGGTAAGGACAAGACCAAATTCATTTGTGAACTCCCTCACAGTCCAATTAAGCTCCAAGTGAAATATCAAGTGACTCAGAATGTGTTACCAATGTTACTTGTTAGCCATGTAATCATTGTACTGACATTGTGAGATTACTCTCTTTTCATTGTGAAGTGGTAATACAAACACTTGCTTCAATATGTTATGGATACTCTTGACTAGAAACTGATGGTGAAGTAGATTTGCAGTACCTCTTTAAACAAGGCTTGGATCTCAACCATACATGACTCTTCTCCATTTCCTAACTGCCACTACACAATGTGAAATAAGTCCAAGTGCTTAACCAATTTTAGTTTAACACACATTCTTACACAGTTGTCAATCTTACCTCGAAAATTTGAAATGAGGTAAGGACACCGGTGTTCAATTGATGTTGACATTGTAACACATTGCCCACCCTGGGGAGTGAGAACTTCATTTGCAACTATATCTGAATTGGTGATATCATATGGTGATAGCAACAAAAAAAAAATAATCTGAATAAAAATGATTGATAGCACACTTGTACGCCTGGGGATGGTATTACATTACACAATGAAGGTGTACCTAACTTAATTAAGAATAATAGCTTGGTAGTTGCCTAACTGCTGCTTCAGAGAACAGTTCAGTTTAGACTATCAAAAAAAAACAATTGATCGAATAGTTTGCAATTGTATGATTTGCCATTTTTAAAAAAATTGATATTGCATATTTGCTGATTGTAGATGATATACTAATCAAGAGTGGATTGTTTGTAAAATGTGCAATAGGATCTTGGTTTCTGTTTTCAGATGGTTCAGGGTTGAGGTCAGAGACAGACAGACATGCAAGTTGACCACATTGGCCCAAATGCAGTTTCCTTGTCCCTTCTAGACATTAAGACATTTTCGATAAAGGTACCTTCTCACTTAACAGTAGGCAGCTACCGGCGAATTCATCCCAGTTAATGTTATTCATAGAGCCTATTAAGATCTCAAGCCATGTTGAATGAGATTTTCAGTCAGCAAATAAACCTGGAAGACGTCCAGACTGTGTAATAGGTGCATGGTTTGAACGGAGACTGGAAGGTGGACGAACAACGCATCCTACGAGGACCTCTTGAACTCATAGTGGCTTCTGGGCCACATCTGCTGCCATTGACCGTTATGTGAAAGGATTGTCCCTCTGTAACAGCCAGGCAGCTGTACCTCAGACAAAAAGATGACTTGTTTTCTCAGTGGGTGCCTTCATGTGGAACAGTCCTCTCTCTCCATCTTCAGTGTATCACCCCCAACCCAACAGTTGAGGCTGCCAATGACTCAGTGCTGGAGGCCTTCTCACTGGCCTTCCCACCAGCCTCAGGAACTCACTCTACTTCCCCAATTGGGTGGCATTCCTGGTGCCTGCCAACGATTAGCCTGGCTTAATAAAAATCCTGGCATAACACGGTGTAGAGCTGGATGAACACAGCAGGCCAAGCAGCATCAGAGGAGCAGGAAAGTTTCGGGCCTGGACCCTTCTTCAGAAATGGAGGAGGGGAAGGGAATTCTGAAATAAATAGGGAGGCAGGGGGAGGCGGATGGAAGATGGATAAAGGTGAAGATAGGTGGAGAGGAGACAGACAGGTCAAAGAGGCAGGGATGGAGCCAATAAAGGTGAGTGCAGGTGGGGAGTTAGGGAGGAGATAGGTCAGTCCAGGGAGGACAGACAGGTCAAGGGGGCGGGATGAGGTTAGTAGGTAGGAGATGGGGGTGGGGCTTGAGGTGGGAGGAGGGGATAGTTGGGAGAAAGAACGGACAGGTTAGGGAGGCGGGGACGAGCTGGGCTGATTTTGGGATGTGGTCGGGGGAGGGGAGATTTTGAAGCTTGTGAAGTCCACATTGATACCATTAGACTGCAGGGTTCCCAAGCAAAATATGAGGTGCTGTTCCTGCAACCTTCGGGAGGCATCGTTGTGGCACTGCAGGAGGCCCAGGATGGTCATATCGTCCAAGGATTGGGAGGGGGAGTTGAAGTGATTCGCGGCTGGAAGGTGCAGTTGTTTGTCGCGGACCAAGTGTAGGTGTTCCACAAAGCGGTCTCCAAGCCTCCGCTTGGTTTCCCCGATGTAGAGGAGGCCACAACGGGAACAGTGGATACAGTATACCACATTAGCAGATGTGCAGGTGAACATCTGCTTGATGTGGTAAGTCTTCTTGGGGCCTGGGATGGGGGTGAGGGGGGAGGTGTAGGGGCAGGTGTAGCACTTCCTGCAGTTGCAGGGAAAAGTGCTGGGTGTGGTGGGGCTGGAGGGGAGTGTGGAGCGGACAAGGGAGTTGTGGAGAGAGCGGTCCCTACAAAAGGCAGACAAGGGTGGGGAGGGAAAAATGTCCTTGGTAGTGGGGTCAGATTGCAGATGGCGGAAGTGCCGGGGAATAATGCGTTGAATCCGGAGGTTGGTGGGGTGGTATGTGAGGATGAGAGGGATTCTGTTTTGGTTGTTATTGCGGGGAGGGGATGTGAGGGATGAGTCGCAGGAAATGCGAGAGGCACGGTCGAGGGCATTTTCGACCACTGTGGAGGGGAAGTTGAGGTCCTTGAAAAACGAGGACATCTGGGATGTCCGGGAGTAGAATGTCTCATCTTGGGAGCAGATGCGGTGGAGGCGAAGGAATTAGGAATAGGGGGTGGCATTTTTGCAGGAAGGTGGGTGAGAGGAGGTGTATTCTAGGTAGATGTGGGAGTCGGTGGGCTTGAAATGGATATCGGTTTCTGTTTTGTTGCCAGAGATGGAAACAAAGAGGTCCAGGAAGGAGAGAGTGGTATCGGAGATGGTCCAGGTGAACTTAAGGTTGGGGTGGAAGGTGTTGGTGAAGTGGATGAACTGTTCGAGCTCCTCATGGGGGTACAAGGCAGTGCCGATACAGTCATCGATGTAATGGTGGAAGAGGTGGGGGATAGGGCTAGTGTAGCTTCGGAAGAGGGATTGCTCCACATAACCTACAAAGAGGCAGGCATAACTTGGGCCCATGCGGGTACCCATGGCCACCCCCTTTGTCTGTAGGAAGTGGGAGGAATTGAAGGAGAAGTTGTTAAGGGTGAGGACGAGTTCAGCTAAGCGGATGAGGGTGTCAGTGGAGGGGGACTGGTCGGGCCTGCGGGACAGGAAGAAGCTGAGGGCCTTTAGACCATCTGCATGGGGAATGCAAGTGTGTAGGGGCTGGATGTCCATGGTAAAGATGAGGTGTTGGGGACCAGGGAATCAGAAGTTTTGGAGGAGGTGGAGGGCGTGGGTGGTGTCACGGACGTAGGTGGGGAGTTCCTGGGCCAAGGGGAAGAAAATGGAGTGGAGGTAAGTGGAGATAAGTTCGGTGGGGCAGGAGCAGGCAGAGACAATGGGTCGAGCAGGGCAGTCAGGTTTGTGGATTTTGGGAAGGAGATAGAAACAGGCAGTGCGGGGTTGGGGAACGATGAGGTTGGAGGCTGTGGGTGGGAAGTCACCTGAAGGGATGAGGTTGTGGATGGTCTGGGAGATGATGTTTTGGTGGTCGGGGCTGGGGTCATGATCGAAGGGGCGGTAGGAGGAGGTGTCTGAGAGCTGGCGTCTGGCAGTTGTGTTTGGAACAGATGGTGCAGGGCCAGGACAGGAAACAAAAACAAAGCTGACCCAGAATAGAGAATCCCAGCCCATAATTCACTATCATACAACATGTTCAATACTTCCAGAAGTAGGCAGCTGCGGTAACTCAGACAAATGCAACCCAGGGCAGGAAAATGCACTTGAAAACAACACGTGAGTGTGTCAGGAGAAGGGTGGAAGAACATCTTAATTTACAATTTCTACCATCAGGACATAAATTATCATCTAGCTGGGGGGCAAAGAGAAAGTCAAGGGATTGTACTTCCCTATATATAATGCATATCGAATCCATGGAATCCCTACAGTATGGAAGCAGACCATTTGGCCCATCGAGTCCATACCAACCCCCTGAAGAGCATCCCACCCAGACCCAAACCCCTCCACCCTATCTCTGTAACACTGCATTTCCCATGGCTAACTCACCTGGCCTGCAAATCCCTGGACACCATGGGCAATTTAGCATGGCCAATCCAGCTAATTTGCACACCTTTGTGACTGTGGGAGGAAACCGGAGCACCCACAGGAAACCCAAGCAGACGGAGGGAGGATGTGCAAACTATAATTCAACGTAAAGTTGGATTGACAGGGATGACATTCAATTTGCTCAGATCGTGTGTCCGTAATTCTGAACAGATAAGATTCTATGCATAGGCACCAGATGAAACTGCAACCTATCCCTCACAACCCCATCTCAAACACATCCCAGAACCTTTACAAATAAAAAAAATCCACCAAAACTATTGAACACTCCTCATTTTCAATTCCAACAAACATCTGGAGTCAATATATTCCTTTCAGAGAAATAATATCATGTGCCCGTACACAGGGTTTTCACAAAATATATGCCTCTCTCAATGCATACTTGAAAGGTTAATTAAAAAGAATGAGAATGACTGTGTATGATAATGTCAAATGGATGATACTGAATCACCAACCCATTTAACACCTCTCTTAATTATTATTCCATACAACAGAATAATATTTCAGCTTAAATATATTCTTAAAATTTAACAGAATCCATTTTCAAAAACCAGTAGTTATGAAAAGACTCAGGCTATTTCCAAATCAAATAAGATTATTCAACTTTGACTCAGATTCATCTATTTTTTGAAATTTGCCCATTTGGAATCTGTGCCGATTCATATCATAAAAATCTGTTGAAATAAATGGAACAATAATTTCATATTTTTAGTTTTGTTAAGATCCAGAATGCACATAAATATGAACTCGCAATTCAGAAGTCACTTAGAACAATTTCTTAATAGTTAAAGATGCTATTCTGCAGAAATAACACATTTCTGTGAGTCAGTCATTGAAATATTTAAAACATTCATATTATTTCTAACCTTAAAAGCTGCAGACATTTGGAAAATTGCCTTAAAGACATGATCTCCCATGGCAAAACTATAATAGAACAATGGGTTGCCTTTAAAGAGAAGATAGTTCAGGCATATTTAAGGTATATTCTCTTAAAGAAAAATGATGGGGCAAACAAAGCCAGAGTTCCTCAGCTGATGAAAGGAACAGAGAGTAAGATGAAGCAGAAACAAGGTATATCTGACAAGTATATTACACAGGTTATATTAGGTAATAATATATGTGAGAATCAAGCTGAAAATAGCATGTTTAGAGGGGTGTATTTAAAAGAAAACCAACAAAAGAAGCCTTGAAAGCGTGTAGGGGAAGACTGGCAGCTAACATGAAAGATAATCGAAAAGGATTCCATAGATATATAAATTGGTAAAGTAAGGGTGGAGCTAAGGGGATTTACAAATGGAGATAGTGGGTACAGCTAAGGGATTAAATTAGTATCTTGTATCTGTCTTTACCAAGGTAAAAAATGCTTCCAAAGTTATATTGACAGAGGAGGTAGTTGAGATTCTGATTTGGCTAAAAATTGATAAAGACAATGCAGCAGATAGGCTGGCTTATTAAACTTTATAAGTCACAGGGCCTAGTTGAGTTGCTTGGTTATTGCTGAGTGGGGAAATTGCAGAAATACTGGCAACAAGCTCCCAATCCTCAGTTACATGAGTGGGGCCAAAACATTAGAGAACTGCAAAAGTAACATTCCTGTTCAGAAAGAATGTGAAGACAAACTCAACCTTCATGGTGAAAGGTAACACAGTGTGGAGCTGGAGGAACACAGTGTTACC